>NC_135783.1:113705991-114020082 GCF_051106095.1 Pogona vitticeps | reverse complement strand
AGTTGACCATTGGTGGCATGGAAGGCAGCTACCCAGCCTCTGCTACAGAGGCAAAGATCACAGAGTGCACCTATTCATGAGAGTGGGGCTGTTGCTTGCACAAAGGGGTACTGGATTTGGCCATGCAAGCTCCATAAATGTCATTTCTCTTTCTCAGCTGGTTGTGTGAGCAGAACACTCAAACAAGAATCTGCAGTATCGAATTTACTTCTGAGCAAAGATAACAGAATTGCACTGTTACTCACTAAAGTGTAATTCAAATGAGAAGTGATTAGGACTGAAATGCCAGGTGATTGATCAGCTAATTTAGTTATATGTTTATCTGAAACAATGCAATCTTCTCTTCCTAAGACTGCCACAGGAGCGTAAAAATGTTCTGGTCACAACACTGGAGACGATGCCCTGGTAATCAGGTCTGATTCAGAGGCCAGTTCAGAGACTCCAAATAGATCTCGATTCAGGCCAGAGTAATCTGTCACCCAAACAATTTGGCTTGTGCTAGTGATCTTAAGATATTTGTAAGCCTCCTATTCACTTACGCTGGAAAAACAAAAAAAATTACTTGTGTAGATGAAATGTAATGTAGATTCCATAGAGATAGCAAGCTTCAAGAGCTTGTGGACAAGATAAGACAAGAGATTTATACCCCATTTCATTCCATTTGTATTCCAGAAACAAAATGATTTCTAAACTCTCCTCACCTTACTTTGGAACAGAATCTAGCCTTTCCACCTTGATTCAGACTTCACACAAAATGTTCAAATTAGACTAATTGGGTTAGTAATTTGAGATTTGTCCAAATTTGATGAATGGTCCTAATTTCTATAATTCTGAATACCTGCTTAAACAAAAGTATTTTAGCTAAATGTTAAGCTACATTTCTTGTTATCCGAACTTGTATACCTATTTAAAACTCCCACTTTCCCACAAATTAGGAATTACTGTTGCTTTGTATTGTTTTTTGATGGTTAAAGTGCAGGCAGAATTATGTGGCAACATGACCCAAACTATCAGCTTTAAGCTGCCATCCTAAACAGAACGCTTTATGTACACAAAATGTTTGCACTCCACCAAGTAACAACCTTTTCAGAATGATTGACACAATCACACTGCAAGATAAAAATCAAATCATAGGTAATAAACACACTTTTTATGGAGAACTGCCAGTTAAAATCCTACTGAAATGAGAGGGAATTACTTCCAAGTAAAGGTATTTATGATTAAAATATCACTGTCAGACTAACTGTTAAGAGACCTGGGAATCTGACAAGGCAACATTGTGGTCTGACAGTTTGCCATAAAGGTGTATGTATCTTAAAATGTATAGAAGTGGATTCAGTCATTGCTACATCCCAAAATATTATTTTTTATAAGTGTCCAGAGAGCAACCTCATGGATTTTTTCAAATGAAGTAAACATTCAGACTATGATTTAATATGATAGATATGCCTGATACGGCCAGCAGAAGCACTCAGGAGGACACTTGTCAAAAGGGCAGAACAAAATGTACCAAGTGGACCAAGAGCAGGCAGAAAATAGACCGATGAAATCATAAAACAACAGACAGGACCCACACAATTAACTGAGAACATTATAGCATGCCTGTTTCCTCTTGCTTGCCATCATTATTAGGTTTTACAGCTAGAGACAAGGGTTGTTGTCTTCTTTTTAAACAAATTGAACAATGTAATCCGCTACTTGCCTACTCAGAAGTAAGCCCGAATTAATTCAGTGGGAGTTATACCCAGGCAAGGAAGGCAACAGTGAGGAATCTTCTGACACAATGTGTTTTATACATTTAAAGCTGATTCTTTTCTCTCTCTGTGTGTGTACTACCTCCTGTCATCTACCTCACAGCACTTTAGAATTATTAATTTGTTAGTCTGACAGATAGTGTGACAAACCTGGTGTTTTTCCCATACTGATGGAAACCAAAAAAAAAATCCTGTCTGTCTTAAGCGTGTTTTCTTTCCAAATTAAATAGAACATTAAGGACAAAGGGCAAGGACAAAGGTGGGGAGAGGAATGTAGGGAACATTGCTAAACAAAAAGCTACAACAACAGCACAACAACAACAATAATAGGAGTTATCATTTCAGGAAAAAATCCATTGAAGAAGTCAGAATGATCTTACCTGACAGTTGTAAGGAGACAGTTGTAGTGTCCTTTTACAACGAGACTATATTCTTCAAAAGCTTCAGAAATTCAGCTTCCATGATCAAGATTGAGGGTATCCAGGCCCAGAACAAAAGGTGGACAGAAGATTTTCTTTCTCTCTAGATCTATCAGTACCAGTGACTAAAAGTCATGTAGGAAAAAAGGGAAGAGAGCAAAAGAGGAACGTAGTTCCTGTTCAGAGATACACCAGTCAGAAGAAACAGGAGGTACAGAGCAAGCTGTCTTTATGTTTCACCCAGGCTTTTGTTTGACTTTTTTTTCCTTGTTGTCTTGCCACAACTGTTGCGCTGTGGTGCTATGTTTTGGCAGTGAAGTCCTAAGATTGTGTTTTCCCCTCTCTTGGTCTCCTTACATGCTGTTAAGAGCAATGACTTTGTGGAGCTGAGCTCGGCCGCGCTATATTTAACCACTGTTCTCAGCAAGTCAAGCCTGTCAACAGCTGAGAAGTTTGGAGCAGCCTTTGCCCGAGTTCTCAGCTGCTATCAGTGGATACAGAACTGCAGCACTTTGCGGCTGCTTCAGTACAGGCAGCCTCACATTTGGAGGTTGTGTGTGTGTGTATTTTTTTTTAAAGCAAAAGATCTTCCTGTGACTGGAAATATCGAGCATGAACTCTCTCTCTCTCTCTCTCTCTCTCTCTCTCTCTCTCTCTCTGTGTGTGTGTGTGTGTGTGTGTGTGTGTGTGTGTGTGTGTGTACACACACACACAAATCAGAGTCATTTCAGCAAGTCAATGTCATATTTCTTTACCTCAGTCTTTTTTTTGCGGGAGAAACGTATTGATTGGAAAACTGACAGGAAAATTATAATTTCAGAGGCCCACGGTAGCAATTTGGGAAAAAATGTGAGTCAGAAAGAGCCTTTCAAATGTCTTTGCCTATTTTGGAATAAGCCAAATTACTCTGTGCATGGAATGTCAACAGACTTTGCAATAGGCACTTTGGCATTCCAGTGTCCTGTTTACATAATCAGCCATCATGGGATACAAATCAGTGGATGAGCTTCAATCAAGGGTTTGTGTTTACATGTGAAGGGTGAAAAACAGGTCAACATCAGTTCCAGGAGAGAGACCACAGCGACCTGTGCCGTTTCTTGACTTGTCTTTCTTTCTATCAATCTGAACTGTACCAAATTTATTGTCTCTAGTGAGCTGTGTTTAATTTTGCATTCACAAGCACAGTGTTCAGTGAATCAGACAACATCCAAAGAAACAAAACAAGACAACCTGTAGCACCTTAAAGACTAATTATTATATTTTAATGTGAGTTTTCAGTGAATTGCCCAAAATAATCAGCATATGGATTTACTGCCTTGGAATAACTCTGTGGTTAGCTCACTACAGGCAAAGGGACCTCACAATAAATAAATAAGCAGGTAAGATTTTCCTGTGACTGGAGAGTGTGCACAAGTGGGTGTATATATAAAAAAGTGAGGCTGTGGAAGTGAATTGTTATCTTTAGTTTACTTAAAGGCTTTATCTTAAAAAAAAAACACAGAATAACAGAATATTACTCTATCGATAGGTTAATGGAATGGAAGGCCAAGAGCAATCATTTGTAAAATGTGATACCAAAAGAACTTTTCTAAATATTTTGCCTCTTCTGCAACGTGGCAATCTATTTTATATGCAGCATGTTATGTTAGAAAGAGATGGCCATCTAGGACAGAGGTGGTGAAGTGGCCTTGCCGAGAGAGAGAGAGAGAGAGAGAGAGAGAGAGAGGTGTGTGGCAAGTGAGCACCATGTTTCAGAGGAATTGTACTAAACTGTATGTAATAGCTCTTTCCAGATTTCAAAAGGAGGGATGGGGGAAAAGGAGTTGAAATTAATTGTCTTTTCATTGATGTATAAACATGTCCATTCTGTACCACCTGAAATTGGCCATGGAACCAAGTACATCTTGTCTCTCAAATCTGCACATTTTTGGAGCTTCTAAAGCATTTCAGCAGAGAAAAATAAATGCATATGTGTGAAAAATGTGCACAACTGTTTGTTCGTTCGTTCGTTCCACCCATCAGGCCTGAGATCACTCTGGGTAGTGTACAATAGGGATAACAAATACATTTGAAAAAATTAACACAGATAGGCTTCAATCTATGGGGGAATGAATCAAAATGCATACAAAAAAGAGTATGAAAAGTTTGCAAGCAAAGAACACTAAATTCTCATATGGAAAGCGGGGGGGGGGGGAATCTCTCAACCTAATATGGAACTGGAGTTGGATGAGAATTCTAGTGAGATTCTGAAGAATGCCAGAAAAATGAAACTGGCAGCTTTTTGCATCCCAGGTCAGGAGTCCGATTCTCCAGAGAAAAAAGGCATGTGAAGGAAACTATTCCTCTGCACCCTATTTCAGTGCAGAACCTGTCATCCTGCTAGGAATCGGGCAGAAAGGTTCTTGGTGAGAAGCCCCTAAGTAAGACACGCCACCTTTCTAAGTGCTTGGAATTTTCACATGGAAGCAAGTCTACCAGAATTAAAAAAGGTATAGGTTATGGCCACTATCTGTAACTGAATTTCTCATTGGTTTTTGTCTTTGCTTTAATGCAGCCAACGTGTGGTTTGCTAGGTTTCAAGATATTTTCAAAGCAGTGGGGGATGGGGAAAGTGTCTTTTTCAACCTCTCCCCCTTCATCAGGTTTCCAAATTAAATCCAATTCTCCAGTGTTTTCTGCTAGTCCCATAGGAAGATGGGGAGCAATTTTGGTCAGGAATCATTGAATAATGAAGGGGCTTTTATGGGAACCAAGTCCAAACCCCTGCTCAGTGCATGGTAATAGAAAGGGTTAACCACCCTGTTCTTCCCCCTCCTGCCATGCACCACTACTCTAGTCAAATCTGGACAGACACAGAGAGAGAGAGAGTGCAATCAAAATGGTGGAAGATCCAATGATGGATTTTTTCCTTAATATCAATGGTGTCAAAATCACTCAATACCAGTGGAATCAGGACTCTCTTCCCCTACCTATTCCACTGCAGCCATCTGTGGTGCCCAAAATCCACTTCATAGAATTTTATAGCCATCTGAAGTAGCCACAGAGGTCTGAAGGAAAAAATAAGGATTGCTAATTCTGGCGTACGCAATGGGATCCAGCAGAATCCCACTGTTCTATATCAGTCCCATAGAAGAGGACACCACCGGATGGCCCACATTCTTCCAATTGGCCACAGCAACCTATACCAACCTCTTGCCCCTTAGATGTGTTGGACTACAATTTCCACAATCTCAAAACTAGCATAACTGTGGAATTGCAGGAGTTGCCATCTAGCACACCTGGAAAGTACCATGCTGAACATAGATAGCAGGATGCCATTTTTGTTATCATAAGAGGTTAGGAATTGAATGGAGAACCTTTGGGTCTGCATGCATCTGCCCCATGTAGTTATTATTTGGTCCTCACATTTGGCATGTTTTTCTTCAGTTCTGGCTCCTGATACGTCCTGCAATCCCAATTTGCTTTTTCGTTCTAACTCTTGGCTTCACTTCTTGAATCCAATTTTTGGGGACCTGTCCTAGATCCCAGCACATCTCAGGCCACTGCCTCTGGCACATTCCTGACAGCTACCTTGATGGGCCTCTGTTTGTCCACAGCCCATTGTTATGCTCTGTAACTGAGAAGCTCTTTTACTGGAAAGGATTTGGAACAGTCCTTTCTAAATACTGTACACTACATTATTTATGAACTGCGGCCCTTCTTCAAATTATATCCATTCTGATACGGCATTCATCCTACATATCTTGCTGGTTCGAGGAAGAAGTCATCATTTCCATTTGCCAATGAAAAACAAAAAAAGAAGAGCTGCTGCAATTTACAAGTGTTTCTTTGTCCAGTGATGAGGCTGGACAAAAACTGGATAAAAACTAGCAGGGATATAAAAGCTAAAAACCACAACTGACACAATTCTGGAGCAGATACATTGCAGTGTGTGGGCTCCTCAGATTAAATATTTTGTAGACTGAAGGCATAGTCTCAGTTAGGAAGAGTTAAATACAAGTTGAGGAATAAACGATTTTGCCTCTATGTCCTTTGCCTCAGGAGCTATGTTTTTGTGAGACACCTACATCTAGCAATCCCATAGAACAGGACGGGATTAGACATTCAGACTGCTCTGAATATGTTGCATGAAACTCACTCCATTTGAAGGCAGAAGGGAAGGACCCGTGATTTTGCAAATGTTGTTCAACTACAGTTCCCATCTGCCCCAGTAACCAGGGCCAACAGGCAATCCAACAATGTTTGCAGAGCCTCATGCCCTCACTCCTATTTTAGGCAAATGGGAATATCACAAAACAAACACACATTATGTGTAGCTCTACTGTGTAACCATATGAAAAACCAAGATATTTAAGAAGAACATGATGTGAAAATGGCAAATAAAGGATACAATGCGGGTGGTGGGGGAGGAGGAAGAAGAATGGGAGCAGAACGAACCCCTCATGAACAGAACAAGCTGGAAACACTTCCTCATCTCTGGTTTCAAATGCTATATGTTTCATGCACTGGTTTTAGAGCAGCGTTAATGTCTACTCCTGTCCTGCTCTAGACTGGATGACATTCCTTACAATGGTAAAGGGCATGGACACCAAACTACAGTGGTGCCTCGCAAGACTATTTCCTTGGGGGACGAAAAACCTGCAAGACGATTGGTTTCAGAGATCCCTATGGTGCCTCGCAAGATGGTTTTTTCTATGACCATGCTTCGCAAGATTCCCCCCCCCCCCGAGACCGATGCTTCGCAAGACGAATAAATTTCATTCGTCTTGCAAGGTTCCCATAGGGAACCTCGCAAGACAATTTTTTCGCAAGACAGCGATTTTCACGGAACAAATTAAAATCGTCTTGCAAGACACCACTGTATTTATGTCCATTTTCATTCTGATATATCAAGTCTCAAAATCTCTTGGCCACATCCTGAAAATTCTGGGAGATGGAGTTCCAAAAACTGTTTTCTTCCAAATTCTGGCAAACAGAAGGCCACAGATGGTAAGGGGAAGAATACCTTTTTTCTTACTCTTGATAGTAAAATTCCTTTTTTTTAAAGCCAATTTAAGGAATAAGGAGATAAGGAAAGCTGTGAGAGATCAGAGCATGGTGTCTTGTTTGCCAAAAAGGGTCAACCACACCAACTTCACCCACATTGGAGCAGTAGAATGGGGGCCCCTACAAGGGTATGGTCCCTTCTGCCCCATGAGGAAGGCCTGATGTTTCAGCCCCCAAGCAAGCCCTGTGTCCTGATGCAATGAGCCCCAGCCAAGACCTTTATGGAACACCTGTCTTAGAGAGAAGCAAATAAACCTACTGGGCTGGGATTGAGTATTTGAAAATACATGATGAAAATTTATGCTTTCAGCTGTATATGATCCTATGGAGATATGGGAATTGTAAGGACAAATTGAAACATCAGCGTCTGAAGGGAAAATTCACACCTTGCCTTCCCCTCCTGGACACTTCAAAGAAACAGCTGGCATTCTTGTTACATTATCCTTTATCAAAATACTTCAAAGTGGACTAAGATAACATGTTCATGTTTACTACATTTCAAAGTATTCTCTTATGTATATTGGGCATCTCAAAGGAGTTCTTTTCCATGCCTCAGTGGATATAAATGTTGGGTTGTGGGAAGAGAAGCTATGGAGGAAACTATCAATTTCTGATAAGAGATGAAAAGGAGATTACAAGGGATGAAAGGTAATGTTAGTGGCATTTCACCACCCAAAATGACCCATTAACCTGTATAAAGAGAAGTCAGCAGCACTCCTTTCTTTGACTCTCCGTATCCTCTTAAGAGAGGAATATTCTTCTTAAGTAGGAGTATAGAATTGCTTAGATCAGAATTTATTATTTTATAGTGGGAACCTTTTTTGGAGTGTTTTGCTCCATTCTATTGAGAAAACAATTTTTGAATTACTGTGTGAAACTTGCACCTTTTTACTTTTTTTAACTGTTTTCTTTTTCTTTTAATAAAATACAATGATGCCTCACAAGACGAAATTAATTCGTTCCACGAGTCGTGTCGTGTTGTGAAATTTTGTCTTGCGAAATGCAGTACTAATGGTTGTGCGATTTAAAACAAACCAAAAAGGAAAAGGAAAAAAATTCATCTTGTGAATCACGGCCATAGAAAAATTCATCTTGCGAGTCACCAAAAAAAATTGCAAACCACTTTCGTCTTGCAAGTTTTTTGTTGCGTGAGGCATTCATCTTGCAAGGCATCACTGTACATAAAAACCTTTCCAGTTATGGGTTGGATTCCAGGCACAGGTGAAGTCTGAATACTGAACGCAGTGTCTTGCCTTGCTATGCTGCTGGATCTTTGGTAACCTGGGTGGTGGCAGCGTACATTTTTGAGTTAAAGTCCCTGGAGGCACTGCTAGGCTAGAGATTACTGGAGTGTGTGTGATTGAGAAAGTGGATTTCGTTAAGCCCAATACTGTAGACCTTCAATGCTTGCCACTTCCTTGAGCCTCCCCATCTCAAGACAAAAAAGGGTAAAGAGGCAGAGTAGCTGTCAGAGGGGCTGACCTGGTACCATGACATGTACCCTGTTAGTTTTTGTTGCTGTTGTTGCTGTTATGTGCCATCAAATCAGAACTGACGGATAGCCAACTTTAAGCTTAACAAGGTTTTCAAAATAAGGGAGATATTTAACTTTGCCAGTCTCATCACCTCACCCCCATGAGTTTCCGGGTCCATGTGGGGATTTGAACCCAAATCTCCTAAGACCTGGTCTGTCACTGTACCCATTACACTACTCTGGGTAAACCTACCTTACCTAACTCAGAAATGTATCTTGCTTGATACCCACAATATCTGTGAGAAAGTTTTGATAGCCAATAAATTATGTACTAACAAATGATCGAATGTGACAATGAACTTAGATTGTTGCTAGAAACCCATAAATTTGCATTTAGTTGCAGCTATATAGGATTGTATATATTGCCGGCATATAAGATGACTTTTTTGCCCTGAAAAACTTGCCTCAAAGTGGGGGGGGGGGTCATCTTATATGCCGGGTGCACCCAGAGCGGGCAGCACGTAGTGCATGGAGTAGGTGTGCAGCACCAGCGAGAGCAACATCTTTGCGCCCACCGGACCGCGTCGAGCGCTCCGCTGACTCGGGCGCTGATTTGGTGGGAGTCGCGACGACGACACCTCCCCTCACCAGTGACAGCAGGAGCAGCCGCGGCAATGCCACCACATGAAGGAGGAAAGAGGAGAGGTGAGCGAGGAAGAGGACGAAGAAGCGGGGGTGGCGCCTCTTCTCCCGAGGAGGCAGCGGGCGACTCCGGCTCTCAGGCAGCGCATGGCCCAGCAGGAAGCAGCATGGAGAGGCGAGCCCAGCCCGGGAAGGAGGCGAAGCTTGGACCTCCCTGGCTCAGTCACTTCCTCACACAGTTGCCCTCATGGAAAGCAGCAGCAGCAGCCGCGCCACCGCCTTCTTCCCTGTGACCTACCACCATGTTGCCCAGGCGGAGAGAAGCTGGCAAGCAAACAGTGCCTGTGACAAGCCAGCGCCACCCTGCTCGTCGCCAGTGCTGCTGCCGCACCGGGCTCTCGAGGAGACTTCCAGAGGCTGGGCAAGCAAGCAGGTGCTGGCCTCTGCCTCAGGCCAGCTGGTAGCCTGCCCCAGAAACTTGCTTTCCTTCTCCTCCCTCTTTGGCCCCTCCGGTGGGGTAAAAGGCAGAGGGAGGGGTAGTCTTATAGAGTATATAACAAACGCTGTATTTTGAGTGGAAATGTTGGGGTTGTCTTATACGCCCAGTCGTCTTATACGCCGGCAAATACGGTATCCCTTCATAGATTGCTGCCTTGCCGTGGCGAAGGGGCTTGAGTAAATCAGAGAAGCTATGGGCTATGCTGTGCAGAGACACCCAAGACAGACAGGTCATAGTGTAGAGTTCTGACTAAATGCAATCCACCTGGAGCAGGAACTGGCAAGCCACTCCAGTATCTTTGCTAAAAAAAACTCCATGAACAGAAAAAAAGGCTAAAAGATATGGTGGTGGAAAATGAGCCCCTCAGGTCAGAAGGCATCCAACATGTTACTGAGGCGAAAGGACGCTCAGCTGTGGACGCGCCTGGAAGTGAAAGGAAAGTCTGATGCTGCAAAGAAGAATACTGCATAGGAACCTGGAATGTAAGATCTATGAACCTTGGGAAGCTGGATGTGGTCAAACAGGAGATGGCAAGAATAAACATTGACATCCTGGGCGTCAGTGAACTAAAATGGGCAGGAATGGGCGAATTCAATGCAGATGAAATCTACTATTGTGGGCAAGAATCCCATAGAAGAAATGAAGTAGCCCTCATAGTCAACAAAAAGTGGGAAAAGCTATACTGGGATACAATCTCAAAAATGATAGAATGATTTCAATACGAGTCCAAGGCAGACCTTTCAACGTCACAGTAATCCAAGTTTATGTACCAATCACCAATGCTGAAGAGGCTGAAATTGAACAATTCTATGAAGACTTACAACACCTTCTAGAACTGACACCAAAGAAACATGTTCTTCTCATTCTGGGGGACTGGAATGCTAAAGTCGGGAGTCAAGAGATAAAAGGAACAACAGGAAAGTTTGCCCTTGGAGTTCAAAATGAAGCAGGGCAAAGGCTAATAGAGTTTTGTCAAGAGAAGGAGCTGGTCATCACAAACACTCTTTTTCAACAACACAAGAGATGATCATACCAAAGAAAAGGAAATGCAAGAGAGCAAAGTGGCTGTCCAATGAAGCATCACAAATAGTACAGAAGAGAACGGAAACAAAATGCAAGGAAGATAGGAAAAATTACAGAAAATTGAATGCAGACTTCCAAAGAACAGCAAGGAGAGACAAGAGGGCCTTCTTAAATGAACAATGCAAGGAAATAGAGGAAAATAACAGAAAAGGAAAAACCAGAGATCTGTTCAGGAAAATCAGAGATATTAAAGGAACATTTTGTGCAAAGATGAACATGATAAAGGGCAAAAATGGTAGAGACCTCACAGAAGCAGAAGACATCAAGAAGAGGTGGCAAGAATACACAGAGGAACTATACCAGAAAGATTTGGATATCCCAGACAACCCAGACAGTATGGTTGCTGACCTTGAGCCTGACATCCTGGAGAACGAAGTCAAGTGGGCCTTAGAAAGCATGGCTAACAGCAAGACCAGTAGAGGTGATGGCATTCCAGTTGAACTATTTGAAATCTTAAAAGATGACGCTGTTAAGGTGCTACACTCAATATACCAGCAAGTTTGGAAAACTCAGCAGTGGCCAGAGGATTGGAAAAGATCAGTCTACATCCCAATCCCAAAGAAGGGCAGTGCCAAAGAATGCTCCAACTACCATACAATTGCACTCATTCCACATAAGGATATATGATGTTATTAATTGGAAAGAAGGGGCTGTTTTATCATGTTTTATCATGTTTTAATTGAATTTTATTATCCTGCCTGAAACAATAACTGTATGTGTCTATTTTATACTGTTTTGGTTTTACTGGTCTTAGACTGTAATAAAGTACTACTACTACTACTACTACTACTACTACTACTACTACTACTACTACTACTACTACTACTACTACTATGTGGACCGAAAACTCCCAGAAGTACAAGCTGGATTTCGAAGGGGCAGAGGAACTAGAAACCAAATTGCTAACATGTGCTGGATTATGGAGAAAGCCAGAGAGTTCCAGAAAAAACATCTACAGTTGTGTTCAAAATTATTCAACCCCCAATGCTGTAAAGGGGTTTAGGGACTATAGTGTACATTTGGAATTGTATTCAGAATGAAATCCTACAAGGACGTTTTAAAGAACCAAATGCAACTAAAATAACATCAATTGTTTATGTAATACAGTAGTAAATGTTTCTTTTGTGGTTTCTTCATTGCCACAATTATTCAACCCCTTAAAGACTACCACTCTGAAGAAGAGAGGTTCATTCAGGTGTTTTCGATCAGGTATTGAAAACACCTGTGGATGTCACCGAGCACCAATCAAGCATAATAAGCACCAATTAGGCAGCTTTAAAATGACTGTGATACTCAGCTCCTTCTAGACATTTGTTGGTGTGGTTACAAACATGGTGAAGTCAAGAGAATGGTCCAGGAAGACAAGAGAAGAGGTGATTTGTCTTCACAGGAAGGGCAATAGCTATAAGAAGATTGCAAAGAAGTTAAACATACCAAGAGACACCATAGGAAGAATCATTCGCAAATTCAAGGCAAAGGGCACTGTTGAAATGCTACCTGGTCGTGGAAGAAAGAAGATGCTGACTTCGACTGCTGTGTGCTACCTAAAGCGTAGAGTGGTGAAAAGTCCCCGTGTGACTGCTGAGGAACTGAAAAAAGATTTGTCAGATGTGGGTATAGAAGTTTCAGCTCAGACAATAAGGCACACACTGCGTAATGAAGGTCTCCATGCCAGAACCCCCAGGCGCACCCCCTTGCTGTCTTCCAAGAATAAGAAGAGTCGACTGCAGTATGCCAAAAGTCATGTGGGCAAACCACAAAAGTTGTGGGATAGTGTTCTGTGGACTGATGAAACAAAATTAGAACTGTTTGGGCCCATGGATCAACGCTATGTTTGGAGGAGGAAGAACAAGGCATATGACGAAAAGAACACCTTGCCTACTGTGAAGCATGGCGGAGGGTCAATAATGCTTTGGGGCTGTTTTGCTTCTGCAGGTACAGGGAAGCTTCAGCGTGTACAAGGTACCATGAATTCTCTTCAGTACCAGGAGATATTGGATGAAAATGTGATGCAGTCCGTCACACACCTGAGGCTTGGGAGACGTTGGACCTTTCAACAGGACAATGATCCCAAGCACACCTCCAAGTCCACTAGAGCATGGTTGCAGAGGAAAGGCTGGAACATTTTGGAGTGGCCATCGCAGTCACCAGACTTAAATCCGATTGAGAACCTCTGGTGGGACTTAAAGAAAGCAGTTGCAGTGTGCAAGCCTAAGAATTTGACTGAACTGGAGGCTTTTGCCCATGAAGAATGGGCGAAGATACCCGTAGATCGCTGCAAGACACTTGTGTCAAGCTATGCTTCACGTTTAAAAGCTGTTATAACTGTAAAAGGATGTTGTACTAAGTACTAAGATTGAATGTCACTTGGGGGTTGAATAAAAACTAATAATGATGTGAGCACAGAAAAGACATTTGTGGTTATTTCATTATAAACTTAAGGTTATATTTCTCTGACCTACAAGTGCCTCTTTCATGTAAATGTAAGCAAGATGACTGAATGATCAAAATCAATGTCAAAATGGCCAAAACATTCAATTTCAGTGGGGGTTGAATAATTTTGAACACAACTGTACTTCTACTTCCTTGACTACACAAAAGAAGTTCTTAAAGTAATGGGAGTGCCAGACCACCTTATCTATCTCCTGAGAAATCTATATGTGGGACAGGAAGCAACAGTTAGAACTGGATATGGAACAACTGATTGGTTCAAAACTGGGAAAGGGGTACTACAAGGCTGTATATTGTCTCCCTGCTTATTTAACTTGTATGCAGAATACATCATGTGAAAGACTGGATGACTTAACAACTAAACAACCGCAAAATATACAATTGTGGCCATTATGTAGGGAGTGGTGTTTAGTTTTTCCTGATATATTCCTTTTTTACTTTCAAGCAAAGAGGCCAAGCTCCACTGCTGGTAGAAGCCCCATCCGCCTGCTGCCAATATGGCCGAGGGGTAAAATTATTTTCCTGTCCCAGAACATCCCTGGCTGGTCAAGGACCATAGCAAAGGCCCTTCAAAAAGCACTGGAAGGGGATAGTGGTGTAGTGACACCAGCACTTACAGGGTCAAAACCCTGGACCTATTTAAAACTGTAGCAGTATCCACCTTTCCTGAGCTTCCCTGTTCCTTCCAAGCTTAACTGAAGTCCTCCTCAAGCAGACTGAAGAATTGATTTTCCAAGGAACAATATACTTTTGTAAGCCATCTCTGTTGTAATGCAAAGTATTCAGGGTGGTTTGGTTTTGAATGGGCAGTTAAGAGCCATTAGCTTCACAGAAGATTTGTTCATCATTTATTGAAATGGAGCAATCTAGTTTCCTGCATTTTTGAATTGTGGGGATAGGTGGGTGGAGGCTGCCTACAGGGATTGTCATGGTGAGCAGCTACACTTCTAAATTGACCACTATACTAGTGAGTAGGGAGGGGAACTCAAGCAAAGAGGGCAAGCAACATATCTTGCTTGCTGTAAAAAGTGAACCAGGCAGAGTAGACAGAGAACTGCTCCCCTGCTTTATATAGTTCAGCCAAGGTCCCTGATCAGCTCGCAAACTGGTGAAGTAGAGTGTGGCCTCACCAGCTACCAGGACACCACCACACAACTGCCTCCTTCGATCAACCTACACCACCACACCAGCACAATAGGTTCCCCTGGTAAGTGGAGAACAGTTAAAGCCATTTAACATAAAATGATAATGCAATAATGGGGAAGTGTAATAATATGGTGCTGGAGGAGTCTCTTGAGAGTCCCCTGGACTGCAAGGAGAACAAACCTATACATTCTGAAGGAAATCAACCCTGAGTGCTCACTGGAAGGACAGATCCTGAAGCTGAGGCTCCAGTACTTTGGCCATCTCATGAGAAGAGAAGACTCCCTGGAAAAGACCCTGATGTTGGGAAAGTGTGAAGGCAAGAGGAGAAGGAGACGACAGAGGACAAGATGGTTGGACAGTGTCATCGAAGCTACCAGCATGAATTTGACCCAACTCCGGGAGGCAGTGGAAGACAGGACGGCCTGGTGTGCTCTTGTCCTTGGGGTCACGAATAGTCAGACATGACTTAACAACTAAACAACAACAATAATATGTAAGGAACCGGTTATACAAACCCATGTCCCATGATGGTGCCCAAAATATTATCTAGCTTATGTTCTTTATTTCTAAGTGGCCTAAGGATACAGGTAAGACTGCAACTTACATTTATATGTGGGAGGAATATTCTTCAGAACTCACTGGGATATCATTCAGAACATGTCTCCCAGTGTTAAACTTTCATTAAATTATGTCCTGTTTTTGTCCCATCATAGTTCCTTTAACTGTATTAACAATCAGAAACATACAATTGGTTAATATCTAATTTCAGCAATACTTCCTATTTAGCAACACAGGAAACTGATGCCCCGGTAAACAAAAGATAATGTGGCAAGTGTGAAGGGAGATTGCTGGCTATAAATTACTCACAATGCAATTTCATGCAGTCAAGCTGCAGATCACAATCAACTTTTCCTCTTAAACAGATCCACCAAGGTCTCCTCAAACCAAATATTTTGTGCATTTCAAAGTACTCCAAATCTGGACAAACACTCCAAACCTATTAATGTCTAATTCAAGTCTACTAAAAAAATAAGTCTTGCTAAGTTAAGTGAAATTGCGAGTAAACATATAAAAGATTTGTGGCCAATATACACCAAGTGATGTTTAGTTCCTGTTTACCTGTGCATCTTTTTTTTTTTTGCATGTTTTCTGGTTTTATTTTATTTGCAAGATTGGAGAAAGTGGAAAGTAAGAGAGAACTGAGAGAACAATTGTGACTGTTTCCCTTGGACAAGTCCACATTCATCTCTCTTTCCCCCAGAAGTGAACATTCAAAAAAGTTACTTTTAAAAAATATATATATAACTCCCAGAATCCTGCAGCTAGCTAGAATCTCCGACACAGAAAAGCACAAAAAGCAGATCCATCCCTTTTGGATAGCAACAGAAGTTGGTAGGCCAAGTTTCATCATCAGCCAACACAACATGGCAACACCAGGGTCATGGGGTAGATGGTCAACCCATTTTTTCATCTTAGACAATGATGATATCAGCTCCAAATTACACCGGCAATATTAGTAGATGAATGCCCACGGGTGATTTCACACGCCCCTGAAGAGGGCAAGAAGGAAGACTGGTGCTGTAGGTATCTGATGGCTGTGGCTTAGCCCCAAACTTGAGGCTGTAGCATTTTTGGTGAGAACGCTGGCTGGAGACAGTACTGTTTGGGATGGTTCTAAGACATTTCGCTACAAAAGACAAAAAGCTCACCTTTTCTCCACTCCATGTACAGAAGGAAACTGGACTGGCAGATGGACTTTCCTTCTACACTGGCAATGGAATAATGTCTTCCACCACACGTGAGGAAGTACACTAGTCATGGTAGGCAAGGACACAAGACCTGTTCCCACAAAGGGGAGCAGAGAAGTCAGGAAGAATAGACTGCCAGTACTATCCACCTGCATATGTTGCTTGAAACCATTGCCTCGCTTTGCCTAATAGCAGGCTAGTCCTAAGGATAGAGATGATCTGTTCCATTGGAAGGAGATCAACCCTGAGTGCTCACTGGAAGGACAGATCCTGAAGCTGAGGCTCCAATACTTTGGCCATCTCATGACAAGAGAAGACTCCCTGGAAAAGACTCTGATGTTGGGAAAGTGTGAAGGCAAGAGGAGAAGGGGACGACAGAGGACGAGATGGATGGACAGTGTCATCGAAGTGACCAACATGAATTTGACCAAACTCTGGGAGGCAGTGGAAGACAGGAGGGCCTGGTGTGCTCTTGTCCATGGGGTCACGAAGAGTCGGACATGACTTAATGACTAAACAACAACAATTGGGGAATAAAATCATGCCTATAGCCTAGCTTTCAAAGCAGGACTTTGCTGTTGACTTGGGCCTAATGAGGCAAGATAACACAACAGGAAATTACTGTGGACATACAGAGGTGGACAGCAAACCCTACACTACACCAATTGAAGGGCAGTAATGGATTTGGGAAAGCAGCGGACATTCTATAATTTCTGTCAAACCCCAAAAGGTCTCATTTACAAAAGGGCTTGCCTTGTCTCCAGCTATGTTTCCATATATTTTAATAACGATTCTTCAATGCGAAGAAGCTTTGTAAGGCAAGGCAGAAAGAAGACGAAAGACAGACCTGAGATGACTAGGAAATATTGGTGATGCAGGGGTGAGGCACGCTTGGAGGGCTTCTGGGCATGGTAAACATAGGAGTTACAGTAGAACCCTGCTGTAATCAAAGGGCAGGATACATGCCTAGATGAATTATAGGTGCCAGTGAAATCAGTGGGATAAATTATTCATGAGTTCACTTACAAGGTCTCATTGATTTCAGGGGCGGCTAAGAGCGATTAGCCTTGTTGGATCCAATCCACAGATTTTGTTTATGCAAAATTCATTCTCTCTTGGTTTTTGTACAGTCTTGCCCTTGATGTACACAATAAGATGCTGAATAACAGCCTTTCCTGGCCAGTGATTACGCCAGGCATCTGGAATTTGTATAATATTATGACTATTTCAGCTAGGGTGCAGGCTTGAATAGTTTGAATAGCCAGGGAAGAGAGAGGAAACAGTGTGAAGTACAGAGCTAAATGGAAGAAAGTTGCCAAGATATTTCTGTCTGGCAGAAGCAGCTTGTTAAATTATTGAGATTATGCCCTAATACTGCTTTCTTTGGAAGTGGTACTACCTGTATTTATACTAAATTGTTGTCTGCTCAGCTTGGAGAAGTGCAAATGTATAGCCCATTGCAAAGGACACAATAATTAGTCTTCATTACATTCCCTTCAAAGTGAAACAAAACTGTTACAAGATAGCAGCTTTGCATTTATAAGCAAAAATGCCTTAGAAAAATTGTGATTACAGTATTTGGAAACATAGCTGGAGACAAGGCGAGTCTTTTTGTAAATGAGACCTTCTGGGGTTTCCTCCTATTCCTTTGACAGAATTTTTTTTTTTTTTTTGACTTATATACCGCCCCATAGTGCTACAAGCACTCTCTGGGCGGTTTACAATTTAATTATACAGGCTACACATTGCCCCCCCCCAGCAAGCTGGGTACTCATTTTACCGACCTCGGAAGGATGGAAGGCTGAGTCAACCTTGAGCTTTTCCAAATCCATTACTGCTCTTCAATTGGTGAAATTACTGTTTTTTTTGCTTTGTGGCCACACATGGTCTTATTCAATGTTAGCAGAGCTTTAGTGCTGTTCCAGCCATCTTTTCACTACCCAATCATTTGGTAATTAAGATAAAACTCCAAAGATATGATGTGCACATCATTGCTCATGTGTGGTGACTATATGAATTAATGACCTCCAAAATGTCATACCATTAACAGTTCTGCTCAGATCTTAGCAAACCAACAGCATTTCATGTTAGGTTGCTCTCTCTTCCTATTGCCTCCTTTCCTAGCAAGAGGGGCACTGGAAGTCTTTTCCACTAAATTCTGTTCAGATCTTGTAAACTATCATCTCACGTTACGTCTCACTCTTTTACTAATCTCCCCTCCTTTTCCTAGTAATATTGTTGTTTTTCTGGTCAGTTATTTATTTTTGTTATATGTGCATGGTAGGTTAGGCTCCGTTCACTCATTTTTTGCTCTAGTGAAGAGTTCGGGCTTGACTTGAATGAGCACCCACATATCTGTCTTTCTGACTGTCCGTGGTATTTGTAAGGCTCTCCTCCAACACCACATTTCAAATGAGTTGATTTTCGTTCCTGTCTTTCTTCACTGTCTTTCTTTCACATCGCATAGATTATTTTGACCTTGGGTTCCAGTAACAAGCTTGCTAGCTCCCAGCTCTCCCCCTTTTGTTTTATTTGAAAAGATGAGGTGACGTTATTTGGAAAACATTCACACAACTTGTTTGTAGAGCTTTAGAGCTGATAGAGGTTTTCTTCCTCAGGTTGCCTACTCCAAGGAAAAGGTTTGGAAATTGGTACACAGCTTTCTAATCTGCATTCTGCAAAGTCGACAGGGTCATATAAGTTTACCTGAGAGGTTAAAGTGTATGTTCTGTATTTATTTACATTGTATGTGTTTTACTTACACCTTTGCTTTACCATTTCATTAGTTCAAAACAGCCCTTCAAAATATTTTGGCACAGAGGAACTGCAGCCACATCCCAGCTGTTCTTGCTTCTGCTCTCTCCCAGCAACCATAGGACATATCAAATGTTCATTTCTGGGATCCTCTTGCACTAGGTAATTTTACATGAGGGAAGTTTCTGTTGGAAGCTGTTCGTAGTGTATGTCTATTTAAACTTCTCTTTTAAAAAGCCAGGAAATCCAGTTCTTCAAAATACCTCCGGTTTATGAATGTGGGATATTGTGCTTCTGTATCCATGATTAAAAATGTCAAGAAATGGCCTGATAGCAAAGCAAACTGTGCTGTTTATAAACCACCCCATAATATTTAAAAACACTCTCTGGGTGGCTTACAATTTAATTATGCAGTTTACTGACTTTGGAAGGATGGAAGGCTGAGTCAACTTTGAGCTGGCTACCTGAACGCATTGGGACTGAACTCAGTTTGTGAGCAGAGGTTTGACTGCAGTACTGCAGTTTAACCACCATACCATGAGGCAATATTGTGCCTGTGTTGCAAGCCGGCATAGCAAAAGGCAGGCTGAATGTTGACAACACCAATGGCAGCAGTCAAAATGATTTAGTATACCTTCTTGTGTTCACTCCCATTCAAACTTGTTTTAAAAAAATGGCCTTAACAATTGTTGTCATTTTGTGAGTGGTAGTGAGCACTACTCTTTCATTCCCTAAGAGGAACCTTATTTGAACACATGAGGCGCTGGTGTTGCCCTGGAAGAGCATGCACAATGTGAGCCATAGAGGAAGCCGCCATGGTTTTGCCTCAAGGCTGTGGCTACTGCACTGGAAGGCAGGCAAGGGCAGGACTCCATCATCCTTTCACTGCTTTTCTCACTTCTCTTGGTGGGTGCCTGCCTGCTCGTCAGCACCAAGACCTTTGAGTTGCAGGAATGGAAGGTGACTCTTGAGGAGAGGTTGGCCAGCCATGCTCAGAGTTCCAGAGACCAACTTGGCACCTATATTTTGTTCACTATGGTGCACCTCATGTGGAAAAGGATGATTTTTTGCAGGAAGCTGAGGACAGGGAGGGAAGGTGAAGCAACAGGAGGAATTGCTCATTTATCCAATCCAAGCTGTTTTAGACCTTCAAAATCTTGTTCCCTGCTCCTAGATTGGCTGCTGACATTATTGCATGAAAAATTTCCCAGGTGATTTGATAGACAAAGGATGAAGGAAAAGCTTAACAAAAGGGGGACACATGAAAAAAACATGAAATGTTCATGTACTCCAGTTTTGTTTAAATGAATCTTTTGCATATAAGAGACTCTCTTTCAGGAATCAACAAAAGAACCTGAAAGCAATGTTTTTCATTTTGTTTTGAAACAAAAGTCCCATTCCTAATGACTACCAGCTTTATTTGACTTTCAATGCATGGATCCCACAGCTTTTTTTTTCTATTAAAGATGCAGGTGCCTTTCCCTTTTTTTATAGGGTCACCATAAGGGAGAATAACCACATTATTAACCCTGCTCACATAAACCTACTTCATGGGTTAGTGGGAGCTACACTGCAACACCTGCCATACAATTGCTTAGGATAGAGTCCTATTCATTTGTTTCAAATATAGCTTGTTCACACATAGCTTGGCTGACTCAATTGTCATATCTTCACCTTTCGACAGAAGGAAGCCAATAAATCTGAAGAGGGTGAGCCCCTGGAATCCACAGATAGCAGCGCAATCCTTCTGCAGACACAGCACCCTCCACATGTGGGAGATTTAAAAAAACAGCAATACAGAGATGGAGGTGGCAGGCTAGATCACTCCCTCCTATGCTTGAGTATTCAATCCAAAATGTAAACAATAAAATGCTACCATGTACTAGAAAGGTGCAATTTTTTGCACTCTTTCCAGTACTTAGGACCCACTGAGCAATGTAAACATGTATAGAAGTGCACTGTAAAATACAACACCTCCATTTCATTTTAATAACTCAGTTACAGGCATTCATAGAAAGAAGTCCCACAGAATTCAGTGGGTTTTACTTCCATTAAACTACAGTGGGGTCTTGACTTGAGAACTTAATCCATATTGGAAGGTGGTTCTCAAGTCAAAAAGTCTGTAAGTCAAGTCTCCATTGACCTACAGTGCATTGAAAACCGATTAATCCCGTAACAGGCCGTTTTTGTTCCATTTTGGTTTTTTTCGGGTCTGTAAGTCAAATCTCAGTCTGCAAGTCAAACCTAAATTTTGCGGCCAGGGAAGTCTGTAACTCAAAAAGTCTGTAAGTCAAGCCGTCTGTAAGTCAAGGGTCCACTGTATGCTTAGGATGGCAGCCTAAAAGATTTTTTTTATTTATTTCTATATATTTATAGACTACGGTTCCAATATTAACATTTGTGTACAATTTTTAGAAACAATAACATCCTGCTAAAGGAAGAGGAAAATGACCCACAATGCCTTGTTGTGAAGGAGAAAGGTAAGAAATGTTCAAGGTTGTTTTTCCCTTCACATGTTGCTGTCTTGTGCCATCAAGGTGGAACCAACTTATAGTGACCCTAATAGGGCTTTCAAAGTGAGATATTTAAGGAGTGTCAATATACCGTATTTTTCCGTGTATGTGAACCCCCCAATGTATGAGATGACCCCCAATTTTGACCCTTGCCGGAGGCAGAGGAGCAGTCTGTGGACTGCAGAGGCTGCTCCTCCACCTCCTCCTGCTGCTGCCGCCACCTCCACCACCCGATCGCCTCCTCCAGTGCGACTGCCAGGGCTCACCTCCAGCTCATGTCGCCACCTTGTCCCTTGCCCGAAGGGAGCCCGCGAATGGCGCTGGAGGAGGCCGTCTGGAGGCAGAGGCAGCAGTCAATGGGCAGCCGCGAGAGGCGGCCAAGCGCGGCTGCTCCTTCACCTTCACCTCTGCCTCCTTCCAAATATAAAATGACCCTCAATTTTTCCTCTAATGATTTTAGGGGGGAAATATCATTTTATACATGGCAACATACGGTATTTAATATCAATTTCAATAAATTATTTATTTAAACATATGAGATTGTTGATATTAAAGTGACAGTTCTGATTTCCCTTTTATTCACTTTTCTCATAAAAATACGAATATGCTGTTCTATATCTTGTTGTTATCCAAATTGCTAGTGCAATAATTTGAGCTAAATAAAAAGCTAGAAAGCATTCCTTTTTATTCCAAAGAGAAAATAGGTGGCATTCCTTTTTCATGGGATTATGGCCATGTGGTAACATGGCCTGATAGCCAGAGACCAATGGTTCAGGATTCATTACTGTACATGTCTATATAAGTCTCTTAACTTCTTCACAATAACCTCAGGTATTTGGGCTATTGTTTTAAATAAAGATTTTTTTTTCTTTATAAGTTACTGAATAACAACTTATTCTGGGATTTATAAAAATCTTTCTGAGAAACACCCAGAGTTGCTAACAGTATTTTATTATCCATATTTAATATTTAATTTCAGTGTAAAGCCAGCTAGGTGACATTCACCCAACTACTACCAAGGCGGCTAAACAATATGCAGTATTAATCAGCGGTATTGTTTTGCAAGAATGAGCAGGAAATGAATGGTTACAGAGGATAAGATCCCATTAAAGAAAAAACTTAAATCAGTGCTGGTATACCTGAAATTCTTTGGGAAGTTTTCCAAAAGCACACAGAAGCGGTGTTTTGTGTGTGTTTTTAAAATGTATGGCTTCAAGAAGCATATGTCTAGGAGAAATGAAGCAAAAATATGGCAACCCATCCACTGTTCAACATCAATAAAATAGGAGAATGTAAATCAGGGCTGGCTGTGTGCCATGAATAAGGTAAAAGAAGTGGAGGAAACATAGGTAAATGACTATTTTACAAATGGGCATCCAGAGAATCATTCAATAACTTATGATCCTCCATCTGTTTATTATTGAGGAGAAACAGCAAAGCAAATGTTTTAATATTTATGGAAAGAACAACAACATAGGAAGATCGAGGCAATGTCTCCTAACTGGCATTCATCATCTCCCAGACTTCACAGAGGATTGGGGCCATAAAGATGAAGATGAGAAGTGGGGTACTTAATTTGTAAAAAAGATTTTGTAAAATGAAGCTCTTTTCTTAGAGAGAAGACAGGGAGTTTTTAACAGGAATTTTGGACGCAATCCAAGTAAATCTTGCACTCCGTTACAATAAAATAAGAGGAAAGGTAAATGGAAGTTTCATTTTAAATAAGCCACGTGTTCTTTACCTCTGCTAATCTCATGGAGAAGGTCTATCTTGTCTATGGTAGAATTTTTCAGTAATCATTGAAGTTGCTTGCATTTTTAAGGTAGATGCTACACTTTCTTTTTCTACTGACTGATTATCAGACCAAACAATGTTGTTTTCACCTTCATTTGCTTCAGTTCTCTTAAGTAGCTGTCACATAGCATAGAGAGATGAGATATTAATGTTTCGGCCAATTCTTCAATGCTCATTGTGACTCACTGCCAAGCACAAGTGCAAAGCGGTCTGCTCCAGAGACCATTCAAAATTCTTTTGCCAAGTTATCTAATTTCTGAAGGCTAGCAGGAACCTGCTTTTACCCCTGAAACAGTTTCCCCTGTAAATGTAGCTTTAGTTACATCCTGAAGACTACCAGGAAGTCATAACTTCTCACCAATGTGTACTAAAATCCACAGCACTAGGCAACTACCTATTCTTGAAGAAAAGAGATGGTGACAAGCAAGCTGCAAACATCTGGGCCAACAATAACCATCCATAGAGAGGTGGGGGTGATGCTTCCAGAAGTGGGCCTTCACTGCACTGACCCTTATCCCTCTGTAAACTGTAAACTAAAAGCCATATCCCCATTAACTGTAATCTCTTCACCAGATCTAGGTCTTCCTTGCTGTGTGCACCTCACTGTGTGTAGTATGTCTCCAATGCCAACTGGCATAATAGGCAGCACACAGATTGGCAGGGCCAGGAGTCAGGAAGCACTCAACATTTCCTGCTTCTGATCTTTTTTCCTTTCTCATGTTTTTATATCCAAACTTGAACCCTAAGGCATGCACAATTCACGCGGGATCTTGGAGAAAACCCTTGATTTTTTAAATCAAACTTACCCGGAATTAAAATTTGGCTGTGATCCTCTGTGCCAAAAAATCAAGGTTGGTGAGTTACTTGAAGTTATAACGGGCATTTAAAAGATGATCTGCGATGTCATTTGCAAATTACATGTCTTTCTAGCTTTCAGATTAAATCTGTTGTTTGACGAAAGAATCCTATTGTCTCTTTGTGTTAGCCAAAGTCAATGTAAATAAGGAGTGACTCTGTGTCGCAGAACACTAGGAGACCGTAAAGTGTACTGATAATCGTTGGAATGTTTATTTAAGTCACTGCCTAGTCCTATTTATGTCACGTTTTATACCATGACCTCATGTGCTATGTTTTGAAAATCAAAGTGAGCAGTAGCTCCTCAAAAACCTCACCCTTTTTTGCTAAAATTTGTTGATCGTTTGAATATAATAGCATGCAATAGTTGAACACAATGCCTTGCACCCAGTGCTAGGTTAGCAAACGAAGCTATATGCCACCTGTTCCCTTTTGCTTCTCTCAAAATTAATCTCCAGTGAGTTTCCAAGCTCTCCAGAACTTTCTAGGAGGTACATAACAGGGGCCACTAACAGAGGCTTTTATTAATGGGATGACCTTCTTAGCAGAAGGAAAAGCAAGATAAATGTATTTATTTATTTATTTATTTATTTATTTATTTATTTATTTATTTATTTATTTATTTATTTATTTACTATCCCGCCCATCTAGATTGAAGTCTACTCTGGGTGGCTAACAATAAAAAAATGGAATAAAAACAATAGAATAAAATAAAAGACAACTGATGGTTTATTAACACTTTTCATCTTGCATAAGCTCTCATAGACTGCAAACTACTTTTTTCCAATGCAGTGGGTTGATAGCCCATGACAAAGAGGGTTATAATATATGAATAAAACATAATGACTTTCAGCATGCCATAAGGTTCTTTGTAGTTTGTGCTTGAACAGACTAACATAGCTATTTCCTTCTGAAGGGGAAGGAGACAGGCAGAAGGGGGGGGAGAGGGGAGAACAGTTGGTGGTGGAAGAACTACTCCTTTCAAGCCCTGCTGGGCCCATGCCAGGAGGGGGGGGGGAGAGGGACACACACATGCCTGGGGGACAAAGGGATGTTGGATTGGCTCCTGGCAAAAACAGGTGTCATGGTGGTGGTGGTGGTTGCTGCTTATGCTATTTTTCTTTGTTAATTACATTTATACTTCACTCCTTCCCCAATGAGCTTAATGTGACATTCTCCTGTTACTTTATGCTCACAACAACCCTCTGAGGTAAGTCAAACTGACGGCAAATGACTGGTCCAAAACCACCTAGCAGGTTTGATTGCTCAGTGAGAGCTTTCTGGATCATCCTATAAAAAGATGACTGGTGGTGGACATCCTCTTATTGCTGGCAGAGAGCTCTGTAAAATCATGTAACCTTATAAAGAGCCATATGAGTTTTCCTTTACATGCCAGCTCTGTTTCTTCTTGATGATTAAATTATACCCTGAAGTTGATATTTCTTTTTCATCTCCTCCTCCTAGACCACCACCACCATCTCCTTCTCCCTCTCCTTCTTCTGTTATTTCTTAGTTAAACTAAAACTCTCCAAATTATCCTACCCTGAGCCTACAGGATCCTCTGTAAAAATCGTTAGGATTGAGCATCAAATTCCATTTTTTAAAAATTTTTTAAGTTCCATCAGTTTAATCATTTCTGCCTATTCCGCATGTACTGCCAACTATTCAACTTTACATTAGGAGATCTTGAAATTATAGCATGGAATTTTCTTTTCTGGCACTTTATTGTCCTCAGCCTACTAAATAATAAGAGAATGCCACCTTGTGGTGTTCTGTTGGATTTAGTTCATATAATGTACTAATTAACAATACAATCTTAAATTGGCATAGCTCCTTGTGTTTAGTAGGGCTTACTCCTGGGAAAGATGTTTAAGATTACAGCCTACGAGATTAGGTTGAGTAACAAAGGCATTCTTCATATCAAGCTACTCCAAAAAACATATTTTAAACTTTTTTGTTACATAACCAGAAAAATATGGAACTGTATTTCACCATTTTTTAATAGTTTGATCTAGCGAGAGATTTAATATTTCCCTTGGAGGAGTTCACAATGAAACTATTTTAGCTAATCTTTGCTTATTAATTTTAAGTAGGATTTTAGGATTAAAATAAAATATTAGTAATAAGAAGTACTGGCTTTGGCGTAATTGTAACAGAGATGAGCCAGCACAATTTGCAACATACAACTAAGAATGTGCAAATATATCTGCATTTATTTCATTTTGGGTTCTTTGGGTGCCTCTTTCATTTTTCGTATTTTTCGTGTATCAGTCTTTTCATTTTATACAAAAGAGAAAAAGCCTCTTTAGGGTCTCCCATTCATGTTTTCTTATTTGTATTTTCTGGCACTTCAAAAACCCTAAAGAACTCTCAAAAACTACTACAAAACAAAGGAGTCACAAGGTAATAATGAACCAGTCTACTCCAAAAGCAGACAACAGTACACGAGAAATAAAAATCACCCTCAGACCTATGTAGGTACTAGTTTATATTACTACGTTCAAAGCAACAATATGAGTTCAGTATCACCCATCCAGCAACACAGACACCTGGCTCAGACAAGAGAAAAAAGGCAAGGAAACAGCCAGCCAGCAAGACACTTGGTGCATAGAAATACTCACTAAGAGATACCCTCCCACCAAAGCAACCACCATCAACACAATACAAAGAACAACAAGAGGGAAGTGCTGCATGGTGTGCCTATCCTGCTTTAAACTTACCACATTACTGTACTTCCATATTTCTCATCATTGTAGGATGTTGCATCGGCTGCCTATCAGGTCAAGGGCATATTTTAAAATTCTTGTCCTGACACTTAACATTTAAAGCCCTACATTCTTCCTCCCCTAATTATTTATCAGAGCTGGTGTGATTACATGGCAAATTCCAGGCTTCAGGCATTTTCCCATGTGGCTCCAATGCTATGGAATTCTCTCCCCCAGCACCTTCATATGAAATCCGATTTGGACAAATTCAGATGAGGTTTGAAAACCTATTTGCTCTACCTGGAGCCACAGGTGTTCGGTGTGGGGAGAGGACAGTGACCAATGTATTTTATTAGAAGTTTTTAGCTGGTTTTCTGCAATTGGTTAATTCTTTTTTTTTTCTTTTTTGAAATTACTTATTTTGCTTATTGTAAGGGATGTGGTGGTGCTACGGGTTAAACGGCAGAAGCCTCTGTGTTGGAAGGTCAGAAGACCTGTATTCGTAAGATCGCTTGTCCCAGCTCCCGCCAACCTAGCGGTTCGAAAGCATGCAAAATGCAAAAATGCGAGTAGATAAATAGGTACCACCTCGGTGGGAAGGTAAACGGCGTTCCATGTCTAGTCATGCTGGCCACGAGACCACGGAGGATTGTCTGCGGACAAATGCTAGCTCTATGGGTTGGAAACGGAGATGAGCACTGCCCCCTAGAGTCAGACACGACTGGACAAATTGTCAAGGGGAACCTTTACCTTTATCTTATTTTGCTTATTATTCTTTTACTACTATGTATGTCTGTTTGGATCTGTAAATCCCACAAAATCTTGACTTCCTCATTTTCTGACATCTTCTCTACCTGATGTTCTCATGGGTTTTTGGAGGCTGACAAGTTATATTTGGCAGAATGCCTACTTCCACCAAAATCTACCCATATCACCCAATCAAGTCAGGAGGTGAGGTTGAGGAGCCTGACGCTGAGAGAGGCCTGGAAGGAAAAAACAAGAAACCGGGCCTTCTCGGCGGTAGCTCCACACCTTTCGAATATCTTTCCTCTGGAGATTCATACGGCCCCTTCACTGGGCATCTTTAAAAACCAACTGAAAACTTGGATGTTTAGGCAGGCCTTCCCTCCAGTTAACACTTGATTTTTTCTTCCTCTTTTTTCCTTATTTTCCCATCTTGAACAACTTGTTTATTGATGTTTAAAATCTTGTTATATTTTAAATTGTTATTATATATGTAGGAAGCCGCCCAGAGTAGTCGATTGACTAGATGGGCGGGGTATAAATGCAATAAATAAATACATACTTTTTTTGCATAATGACCAGTGCATTAACTTTGCCACTCTATCATGTCTAACTTTGTAATCTGTTTGTGCAATCTTTGGACATTCACATATGAGGTGTGACACAGTTTCATCTTTTTCTTGGCAGAGTTGACATTTGCTGTTAGCACGAATTCCTTTGATCTTAGCTTTCATCACATTGGTTTGGAGTGCTTGTTCTTGTGCAGCAAAAATCAAGCCTTTGGTATCTTTCTTAAGGGTCCCCAGTTTTTGCATTTTCCCATTTTGCCCATGTTGAATTATTATCATGCTTTCCATCAGTATTTCTCAGGTATTGTCCATCTAGTGGCTTATTTTTCCAGCTGTTTAATTTCTTTTCAAATTGTCTTTATTGAGTCTTCTGTTGTTTTCAAAATATTCTCCATTTTCACTGCCTTAAGGAATTTTCCTTTATTTGTACTGATATAATCATTTTTCTTCCTCTACTACCTCCTGTATTTGCTTCCGATTTTTCATGGTAAATACAATTTGTCCACATTGCTTTTTGAATGTAGCGTGTGATGCATGTTCATTGGTTTCCATGTTTTTCGATCCAGTTCTTCTAATTCATTATGAGTCCAATCTATTATTCCAGCTGGGTATCTAATTACTGGAACTGCCTATGTGTTTATGGCCTTGATTGTGTTTCCACTATTTAATTTGCATTGGCTGCCCATTCATTTCTGTGTTGATTTCAAAGGTCTTACGATTACATATAAAGCCCTAAATGGTTTAGGACCTCGATATCTGGCAGAGTGCCTTCTCCCACCCAGTTCTGCCATAGTCACTCATTCCAGCCAGGCCGGGCGGCTGAGGGGCCTAACGCTGAGGGAGGTCCAGAAGGAAAGATCTAGGAACCGGGCCTTCTCGGCAGTGGCCCCTCACCTCTGGAACAACTTGCCCATGGAGATCCGTCTGTCTTCCTCTCTGGGTGTCTTCAGAAGTAAACTCAAGACTTGGCTATTTGAGCAGGCTTTCCCTCCTGCTGTATCTTAAATTCACATTTTACCATCTTGGATTTATAGAATGTTATTGGTTTTACTGTTTTTAAATTTGTAATGCTGCCCTTTGTTATGTTGCTTGCTCTCCATCTTGTAGAAGTTTTCTAATTTTCTAAGTATGAGAATATATATTTGTGTTTGTATTTGTGTTGTAAGCCGCCTAGAGTGGTTGCAATGACTAGATAGGTGGGGTATAAATAAATAAATAAATAAATAAATAAATAAATAAATAAATAAATAAATAAATAAATAAATAAAATAGATGGTGGAGTATAAATCTAAATAAATAAAAAATTAAATAAATAAAATCTTTCAATTCTTTCACTTTTGTGTGCAGGATGTTTTTCTGTTTCTAGTATTCCTAACTATAATTTTCACCATTTGATAGCAATTTTATAATCTCACAATTTTTAACTCTATTCCATCTAGTTTTTGGATCTTGTTACATTGTATAGACAGAGCTGCACATTGGTCAATAAAATTTTCATTTGAATATATTCACTAAATATTTGTACTGTGTTCGGCAGTGATTCTATCTCCATGGAAGTTTTTCCATATAGTTTTAGGTCAGCCATGTATATAGATGGTTGATTTTTCCTGCTTGTTCTGAAATATGGTAGCCCTATCCAGTTTTATTTAAAATTATTGACATGGGGATTTGTGAGGTGTTAAACAGCAGTGATGATAAAGAATTCAGTTGAAATATTCCTTTTTTGGTGCTAAGTTCCTCAATTTCTTCACCATAAGCCATTAAGACAGTTTTCCATTTTTCCATGTTTTTCTAGAGAAAATTATGAATATTTTGTTTTTTTGTTTAGTTGTTAAGTCATGTTCAACTCTTTATGATCCCATGGACCAGAGCATGCTAGGCCCTCCTGTCTTCCACTGCCTCCCGAAGTTAGGTCAAAGTCACGCTGGTAGCTTCAATGCCACTGTCCAACCATCTCATCCTCTGTTATTCCCTTCTCCTCTTGCCTTCACACTTTCCCAACATCAGGGTCTTTTCCAGGGAGTCTTCTCTTCTCATGAGATGGCCAAAGATGAATATTTTTACTGATCCCAAAATTTTTTAGGAAGGTGTTAATCCAGCTGTGTGGCAATGAGTCAAATGCCATGCCATTTAAGATTAAAGTTAGTACCATGTTAATATTTGTTTTTCATCTTTTTGCATTCTTTAGTATTATTTTATTAATAAGCAGCTGATCTTTCATGCCTCTTGATTTTTTTGTTCCATTTTTGTGTATATGGCATTTTCAATTAAATAATTTATACAGTACAGTATATTGATCTTGCAAGTACTTCTGTGAAGAGTTTGAACATTGTTGAAAAGCATGTAATTGGTTGTTAATTACTGGGTTCATTGCCCTTCTGATGATCTTTAGAAATGTGCAGCCTGTTGTCATCCAATCTTCAGTTCAGGAATTTTGAAGTGATTAAATTGCACTTCTATACGTTGATGGAAACTTGTTAAATGCTTTAACCAAAATCCCTGAAGTTCATTTGGACCCAATGTGCACTCCAGTTTTTCACAGCCTTTACTTGCCTCTTAATCATTTCAGTTGTTATTACAATATCATTCATATGTTTTTTCTTGAGTTACAAATGTATTTAATCAATGAGGTGTTTTTGTTATGTTTGGTTAGGCTTTCCCAAAAATTTTTTCCAACATTTTAGAGTGTCATATTTATATGGGCCTGATTTCTTTTCTTCTGCATTTTCTTCTAGCGATTTATAAAATAATCCTTGTTTTTTTTCCAAAATTGTGTGTTTTCTCTATATTGTTTTAAATGTGCATTTTCTTTGCTGTAGTTGTTAGATGTTACCCGTTGTTTTAATTCCATAATTCCTTTCTAGGTCATATATTTTGCATAGTCTGGTTTTTACTTTTTCATTTTCAGGTTTTTAAACTTTCAAGTATTTTAAGTTACTAATGTCTGCACATAATTTGTTTTTTCCCCCAGCCAATTTTCCATTTGGGAATGCCAGGAGTTTTTTGTGTTTTTTTTGTAGCTTGTAACTAATAGCTGTATGGTAGCTGTGCTATACATGAGCTGGTATGTTTCCTTTAGTGTGTTGATTGGGATTGTTCTGATTACTCTATTTCCCATCTGTCAGTGTTTATACACCTAATAATAAACAGGGAGAATTTTATGATATAGTTTTTAAAGAAATAGAAAAAGTAAAGAAAGGTTATGTTATTATGGCTGGGGATTTTAATATGGTTATGAACAAGATAAAAGATAAAACCTTTTATGGCTGGAATGATATTTATCGAAGAAATACAATATTGAGCAAGAAGGTAAAAAATAACCAGTTGAAGGATATTTGGAGAGAATTGAGGGGTGATGACAAAAGATATACTGTACTTATTTTTCAACTGTACATAACAGTTACTGTAGAATAGATTATATATTTACATCTCAATATTTAATTTCTAAGATAGTTAATACTGAAATTAATTCCATTAAAATAGCAGATCAAGCTTTGATGTTAATAGAGATTGAAATAAAAAAGATTATAAAGACTCTAAAAGGTGGAGAAAGGATAATGACATTTTACAGTACCCAGAGGTAATAGAAAAGATAAAGAAGGAATGGTTAAAGCTATGGACAATAAATGAAGCAGGAGGTACTAAATTAGGTCTGTTGTGGGACATAATGAAAGCAATCACAAGAGGAATAACAATAAGAGTATCCTTTAAATTAAAAAATTTAAAGAGAGAAATGTAAAAAAAATGGAAGAAGATCTGACGCAGTCCTTGTTGACCTGGGCGACGATTGATCCGGTATGGATTTCTGTTGATTTCCTCTCATCATAACTGATGGTTGGTGGACACAGTTGGTCTGGGTTCTCAGCTGAGACATGTCTGGCCTGGGAGACCCCTCAGGGATCGACACTACTGCCAGCATAGCTCTCAACCTCACTGAAGCATACAAGCCACTCTGCCTCAACGAGGCCTGTTTCTTCTCCCACAAAAGACACAGGTCTTGTTGTTGTCATTGTCATCATCCTCTTGCCTTCTCAGGATGTGCCGAAAGTAGGATAGCCACAGTTTCATCATTTTTTCTCCAGAGAGAGTTCAGGCTTGATCTGATCTAAAACCCACTTGTTTGTCTTTCTGACAGTTTGAGGTATCAGCAAAACTGTCCTCCGGTATCACATTTCAAACAAAGCAAAGCAAAGCAAAGTGTGCTGCTTATATACCGCCCCATAGCACTTCAAGCACTCTCTGGGCGGTTTACAAGTTAATTATTCAGGCTACACATTGCCCCCCCCCCAGCAAGCTGGGTACTCATTTTACCCACCTCAGAAGGATAGAAGGCTGAGTCAACCTTGAGCCGGCTGCCTGGGATTGAACCCCAGGTCGTGAGCACAGTTTTGGCTGCAGTACAGCAGTTTAACCACTGCACCACGAGGCTCAATGACAAAACAAATCATTTTTTCCAGCTTTCTTTACTATTCAGTTTTCACACCCACACATGTTCAGGAATACAAAAGTGTGAGTTTGGTCTTGATCTCCAGTGACAGATTCTTATACTTGATTACCTTTTCTAATTCCTTCATTGCTGCCCTTCCGAGTCTTAGTTTTCTGATTTCTTGGCTGCAGTCTCCATTTGGATTGATGACTGAACCAAAATATACGAACTCTTTCACTATTAATTTTTTCATTGTCAGTGTTACAGCTCTGTAGTTCTTCATGATTCTGATCTTCTTAATGTTCAGGTGCAGTACTGCTTTGGCACTTTCCTCCTTCATTGTCATTAAAAGTCATTTCAAGTCTTTCCTGCTTTCTGCCACTAAGATGGTGTCACAGAATCATAGAATAATGGAGTTCCACCAATTTTCACTCCTCCTTCATCTGAACCTAGTTTTACTTTCCGTATGATATAGTCTGCATACAGGTTGAACTGATAAAGGGATAAAATGAACCCTTGTCTGACACCTTTGCCTACAGGAAACCATTCTGTCTCTCCTGATTTTGTCCTAACAGTAGCTTCTTGTCCACAATTCAATTCATGCACCAGGACAAACAAATGCTGAGGCACATCCATTACTTTCATAACAACCAATAGCTTCTTGTGATCCACACAGTCAAAGGCTTTACTGTAGTCTATAAAGAATAGACTGATCTCCTTTCTTCTGAAATTCTTTTGCATGTTCCAGTAGCCGGCAAAGATTTGTAATACAGTGTCTCTTTGGAATCTAGCTTGAACATCAGATATATCTAGCTCCATATAAGGTAAAAGCTTTTGTTGCAACACCTTGAGCATCACTTTACTTGCATCAGAAATTAAAGCAATGCTCCTATAGTTACCGAAGTACTTGAAATCTCCTCTTGAGGGGACTGGAATGTATATTGTACACTGTCAGTCTGTGGACCACAATTTTGTTCTCCATATTACTTTGCATATTCTTGCTAGGATTTTTAAACATTCATTTTCTGTGGGTTGAAATAGTTCTATTGGTATCCCATTTCCCCCAGTGATTTATTTCTTTCCAGTGCTTTCAGAGCAGCTTTCACTTTCTAGATCTGCAGGTTTTCCTTCAAAGGATTCCTCTTCAAGGGAGTCAGTTGTCCCTTTATCTCATCCATATAGGTCTTTGGCATACTGTTTCAACCTTCTCTTTATTTTTTTTCCTGGTCAGATAGTCTGCTTCCCTGTTGGTACTTCAGCATCCCTAGTCCAACTTGAATTTCCATTTGATTTCTTGGATCTTCCAGAAGTGATATCTTGTTTTCCCCCTTTTGTAACACTACTCTTTGTCTCTATGTAACAGTTGCTGAAATACTGCATTGAAAGTTCTGACCCTATTTCTGTCACTTTTTACATTTGCTTCTCACCTATCCTTTATAATTTGTTTCTTCTGTCATCCATCTGGGTTTTTCTTTTCCTTTTATTACTGTAATTGTATTTTTGCATTCTTCCCCAATAATATCTCTGGTTTCAGTCTACGGTTCTTTCAGTTTGTAGTCAACTGAGTTTAATAATGGAAAACTGTTATTTATGTGGATTTTACATTTATCAGGAATGTTGTTTAAATTATATTTTGGCAATACAATTCTTTTAGTGTTCTTTTTCAGCTTTATTGTAATGTTTGATATTAATAGTTTGTGATTAGTACCACATTCTGCTTCTAGCCTTGTTTTGATAGAGAGAATATAGCTTTTCCATTTACTGCTTCCAATTACATAGTCTATTTTATTTCTATATTGACCATCTGGTGATGTCCACATGTCTGTTCAGTTGCTTGAAGTATGCTTTTGCTATAAACAGATCGATGGCCTCACAGAATACTATAAGTCCTTCTCCTGCCTCACTTGTTCCCTAGGCCAAATTTCCCAGAAACATTTGGTTCTGTTTTGTTTTCTACTTTTGCATTTCAGTCAACTATGATTATAAGCATGCAGTGTTTTGATGTGTGAGCGATGTTCTCTTACATGTCTGCATAAATGCTTTCAATTTCATATTCTTCAGCATCAGTAGCTGAAGTATAGACCTGAATGTTGATACATTTTCTACGGAGTCTGATTATATGATTTGGTCATATCTTACAATATACTCCAACTGCTTGTGTTCCATTTTGCCTCAGTATTAGAGCCACTTCATTTCTTCTGGGTTTGTCATGTCCACAGTAGAACATTTTGCAGCTGTCTTACTGAAAGTATCCTGTTCCGGTCCACATTTGTTCACTGACACCAAGTACTGCAATGTTTATACTTTCTATTTATCTTCTACAGTTGCTTATTTTCTCAGAAATAACTCTTGTCTGAGAGCAACTATAGTCCTCATACCAGCTGCTACTCTCCCATATACTTGGTTTCCATGTTTCCTGCTTAATGTTGCAAGAACTGTGACAACCGAAAGAGATGTTTGCTCCAGTAGCCAACACAGTAACTCTTCGTTACTACAGTCTGCTAAGCAACCATGTAGAAAATAATCTGCATTTTTAGGCACCCATCCAAAAATGGCAGTTTATACAATACAATCAAAAAAGGGCAGAAAAATGTTCTGATACATCGTATAACAATGTATAAGTCAAATATTAATGACATCAAATAAAACTTGACCATAGAGCAGCAGTTCTTAGCCTTTTGTTTACCACCAAACCCTTTAAATATCTTTCATTGCCTCACACCACCAAGATTTAACTCACGGTTTAAAACTCTAAAGTGCACCAAATACTTATTTAAAATTTCTCATAAAGGGCCTTCAAATTAGGAGAGAAGGGAGAAATAAGTTAACCTGTTAAGGCACACACTTTTTCTAGCTGTGGTGTGTTCCAATGAAGAGATGAATAATATGTCTTTGAAAACATTTCTCTCCTGCTCATATCTAATGTAGCATAGTCAAGGTCACTTTGTTAGTTATGTCTGTGTTTTCGCCCCATTGCAGTGCAAAGTAGGGGGACATGCAAATCCTTTCTAATAATTGTTCCTTGATATTGGCTGACAAGCTGGCAATTCACTTCTTAATTGTGTCATTTGACAAAGGTATTAAGGAAAGGTCCTTGGCAGCTTTTTCCTTGATTAATGCAGAAACCATGCTTTTTGCAGCACGTAATAAAAGTTCTTCAGCTATTGTGTGCGGTTTTCCAGTTTCTCCTTTAAGTTGAGAAAGTTTAAAGGAGGCTCTCACTGCATTTTCACTTTTACAACCAGTTGCAGCCTCTCTTCCCCCCCCCCCCCCCGATTTTCTTATTTCCCTAAAGTTCAGGCTCCTTTTGAAAAAAATCAATGTTCTTTATGTTTAGTATTAAGATGTCTTCATAATTTTGACAGCTTTATGCCTTGTTGGCCAATATATTGTAATACCACACACAGTGTGGTAGTTACTTGTCTTCGGGACCAGTACATGTAAAGCCAATCAACAAATATTCCTTGCTATACAGTGGGGTCTCTACTTAAGAACTTAATCCGTATTGGAAGGTGGTTCTCATGTAGAATCTGCATTTCCCATAGGAATGCACTGAAAACCATTTAATCCGTATCTGCTCTTTTCCGTCCATAGAAACTACAGCGGAACCTCTACTTAAGAAATTAATCCGTTTTGGAATGGTGTTCTTAAGTTGAAACGTTCTTAAGTTGAAGCAAAATTTCCCATAGGAATGGACTGAAAACCAATTAATCCGTTCTGGCTGTTTTTTTGTTATGTAGAGGTGCGTTCGTACATTGAAGCATTAGTTCCCATAGGAACTAATGCAAAGCTGGTTAATATGTACTCTACCACTAGGAGGAGAATTTTTTTTAACCTAAGATGACCTAAGGTTAAAAAAAGAGCAGGAAAGGTTTTTTTCCATGTTCTTATCTTAGATTTCTGTTCTCAAGTAGAAGCAAAATTTAGCAAATGGAGCTGTTCTTAAGTTGGATTGTTCTTAAGTAGGGACGTTCTTAAGTAGAGACCCCACTGTAATCGTGACACTTTTTAAGATGACTGGAAGAAGCTTCATTTTGCATTGAACAAGTTGCACCCTCTTCAACAGCATTAGTTCTTTTATATTTCATATTCAGCCAGTGATCCATTCTAAGGCTCAGCCAACACATATTGTTATGAAATTCACTGTGATCATATCAAAAAGTCACTTTTGTTGTTTAGTCGTTAAGTCCTGTCTGACTCTTTGTGACCCCATGGACCAGAGCACGCCAGGCCCTCCTGTCTCCCACTGTCTCCCAGAGTTGGATCAAATTCATGTTGGTAGTTTCAATGACACTGTCCAACCATCTCCTCCTCTTGCCCTCACACTTTCCCACATCAGGGTCTTTTCCAGGGAGTCTTCTCATGAGATGGCCAAAGTACTGGAGCTTCAGCTTCAGGATCTTTCCTTCCAGTGAGCACTCAGGATTGATTTCCTTCAGAATGGATAGGTTTGTTCTCTTTGTAGTCTAGGGGACTCTCAAGAGTCTCCTCCAGCACCACAATTCAAAAGCATCAATTCTTCGCCAGTCAGCCTTCTTTATGATCCAGCTCTCACTTTCATACATCGCTACTGGAAAAACCATAGCTTTATGCGGACTTTTGTCAGCAAGGTGAGGTCTCTGCTTTTTAAGATGCTGTCTAGGATTGCCATCGCTTTCCTCCCAAGAAGCAGGCGTCTTTTCATTTCACGGTTGCTGTCACCATCTGCAGTGATCATGGAGCCCAAGAAAGTCAAATCTGTCACTGCCTCCATATCTTCCCCTTCTATTTGCCAGGAGGTGATGGACCTCTGGCCATGATCTTAGTTGTTGTTGTTTTTGATGTTGAGCTTCAGTCCATTTTTTGCGCTCTCCTCTTGCACCCTCATTAAGAGGTTATTACGCAACAATAAACAAATGGTTTTATTAGCAAAAATCAAACAAGAAACACGATTACAAAGTCCATTTGAACACTCACTCACACTGACACTGACTGACTCTGACTCTCTCTTCCCATGACTTCTGAGTATCTGTGCAGCAGCAAGAAACATCACATTCTGTCTCTCAGCCATTCAGCATCATTCACTTGCATGTTCTCACGGTGTACAGAAATATCAAAGTTATTTGCTATCAGAACAGTTGTTTGTTTGTTTGTTTGTTTGTTTGTTTGTTTGTTTATTTGTTTGTTTATTTATTTATTTATTTATTTATTTATTTATTTATTTATTTATTTATTTATACCCCGCCCATCTGGCTTAAAAGGCCACTCTAGGCAGCAAGAGTTTTCATAACCAATTTTTAGTTTTGTTTGTTTTTAATGGAGGCAGTAGGTTATAAAAGCCAAGTTGTACACAAACAAACAAGGGAAATTAAGATCTTGTTCCACATTTCCTTTTCTTTCTTGTTTTCTTTCATTTGTTCATTCATTCTATTTTAACTGCAAAGGACCAGAAAATTTATTCAGACCTTAATGGACTCCCTGCAAGGACACTGCGGGCTCCCAGGGATCTGCAGACCACAGGATGGAAACCTAGGCCATGGAGTATACTATTTAGAAGAAATAACTTAAAGCTTGAATATAGCTCTTTAAGATAATACTGCCAGTGCCATGCTGAATACTTAACTCGGAAATGAAGGAATGAAGAAGAAAAATATCTAACCAAAGCTATTGTAATATTCTTCAAAAAATATCTGGACATTGTTATGGAATTCCAACTCAAATCAAAGAGAAGTGATAATTAGTATTTTCTTTAATGTCAATATAGTCAAATTCTGAAGGGTATACTGTATCTACATGGTGGAGTGAGAACTGAAGGCAGCAGCATTTAGGATGTTTATTAGATAATCAATGGGTCTGAAATAATTCTTTTATTCCATTTAAGTGTGGGGTGGACTGTCTCTGTCTAAAGTATCCATAATTTTATTGTACATCCAGTTCTATCAGAATATAAAATCTTGCTCTTAACAGAAGGCGTAAAATCTGTGCTGATTACATGTTTCACATAATAAAAGCATTCTTGATACATGTGTTAAGCACAGTATCATGCAAACAGTGGGAACATTGTAATTGATAGCTACAACGGATATTAGAATATTAGAGATTTTTGGTGTGTAAAGGAAAACAGAAATGACATGAGAATGTGACACTGATATTGATGACAACATTGTATTAAACGCGTTACTTGATAAACAAAATAAGACCTTAAAACAACCCTAGTAGAAGCAATTTATTTTTTATCGTGTTTTAATATTGTTGGTGATATTATTGTTGTTAGCTGCCCAGAGTGGCCTAGTTGCCAGATGGTGTGGGATATAAAGTCAATCAATCAATCAATCAATCAATCAATCAATCAATCAATCAATCAATCATAAAATCATCAACAGTAAAAAAAGTTAATTGTATCTGCACCATTTTTCCTCAGAGAGGCATTCCTTCCTACTTTCACATTAGCAGGTCACAAACTCCCCAAGTAGCCGCAGGCTCCTTTCTGGTAGCTTCACATTAAACCTAGCTACCATTCCTTAGCACTAACTAGATTAGGCTTTAGCTCAAAGGCCAACTACTCCTAAAATTTGTACCAAGTGGTGATACAGTGCCCCACTCAGAGCCTCCTTTGCCCCCAAGTGGTATCTCCCTCATGAAAAGGTTTCCCTTCCTGCTATAATGTCAACTTCTTCCTCTAATATTACTGGGAGTGAAATGGGTGTAAAGTTTTTCTTTGTAGACTGCTTAACGTCTTATAATTTACACACAAAATTAAATAATAAGGAGATTTTCATTCCGAACAAACAAAAGGATTTTATTAGTGCAACACAGGTAAATGACAGGAAGGGACAAGTAGATTCTAGGGTATATTACAAAAAGGGTTAAATGATTGTAAAATAGAAATATATTCTTCTGTATTCAGATGCAGAACAAATACTTTCATAGGCCCTCAATAAGATTTCTTTCAACTCTTTATCACAAGATAGATTCTCTTATACCAGTTTCTTCAACAGACCCTTACTAAATGACTTTAAAAATCTGTCTGGATTTTAAGAAGACTATCTAAAACAGACTGACGCCCGCCACTGCCCAATGCATTCTAATCACATCAATAAATCACCATTCAGTCCTGCACTCAACATTCTATCATCCATCTGCCAATCACATTCATACTCACCCTATGCAAGTTCACTATGTTGCAGAGTTTTGAATTTTGGTTAAATTCCTCTAGCTGTACAGCAGAAGTGCAAGGATTCACAGGGCATAGTAGCTTCAAGTTCCCTAGAGTAGTCCACCCCTTTTCTCATGAATTGGCACTGACAGTCTCAATAATTCTTTCTAAGGCATTAGTGTAGAAAGAATAAAACCATTTCATTTACTTACGGTTGGGAACTGATCAATAGCAAACTAAGAGGGAAAAGAAAACACTTTGAACACTGAGTTGAAAAAGAGGTATGGAGAGAACAATTGGTTAGTGCTGGATAGATTGACAGTCACCCCAGGCCAGGAAAGTCCCTCCCAGCCACATCTTCTCCAGGCAATATGCAAGCTTGTAAAAACTCCAACATACTATTCAGGCATTCACAGCTATTAATCATACAAACCTGTTATTCACATTATTTACAAATACACTTGCACAACTGTCTAGCATGGGCAGAATCACTGCAATATCCCTGAACCAGAGCTTAGAAAAAGTTGTTTCCAGTAACACAGTTATTTTTGGGTAATGAGCCATATAAGGATAATTTACACAGTTACCATATAGGAAATGCAACAGGTACCTTTCAGGTGTAATGAGCAAACATTTCTAATTAAAAGGTACAGTTAAAGAGCATTTTTAGGTATTTAGACAGGAATTTTGCAGGTTTTGTGCCATTATTTCATCAATCCTAAATACAGTGGTGCCTTGATTTACAAACTTAATCTGTCCCAGAAGATGTTCATAAGTCAAATCAGCATTTCCCAGAGGAATGTATTGAAACCTGATTAATCCATTCCGGCTGTTTTTTTGTTTGTATGTAGAGGTGCCGTTTGTAAGTCATAGCATAAGTTCCCGTAGGAACTAATGCAAAACTGGTTAATACGTACTCTACCACTGGGGGAGATTTTTTTTAACCTAAGATGACTTAGGTTTAAAAAAGGGGCAGGAAAGGAGGGAGGGAACGAACACATTTTAAACAGAACACCTTTAAAACCAAGAAGCTTTAAACAAACCAAGCACCTTTTAAAACAATGTTTACATTTTAAAATTACAGTACCAGGCAGTACCAGGCAGTCCAAAGTCCATTTCCCACTCCCCCCGTGTTTTTTGTTTGTAAGTCAAAGCTCCGTTCTTAAGTCAAAGCAAAATTTTGCAAACGGAGCTGTTCGTAAGTGGAAATGGTCATATGTCGAGGAGTTCGTAAGTCAAGGCATCAATGTGGTAAAGAAAGTAAAACTGATGAGGCCAGCCTCACAACATGGCTGCTATGTAGGAGCACATGGCTCATCACAATTTGTTTGACATGGGAGTTTGACTAACCAAAAAAAGATCTAACTGGCCCAGAAAGAGAACCACACAGCAAAAGTTGGGTTTTGTCCTCAAATGCTAAATAACACATTTAATTTGGTCCCAAACAGTAAAATGTGTGTGTGTGTGTGTGTGTGTGTGTGCGTGTGCGTGTGCGTGTGCATGTGCGCGCGTGCGTGTGTGTGTGCGTGCGTGCGCGAATACACACACATTTTATTGTTTGGGACCAAATTAAATGTGTCATTTAGCACTTGAGGACGAAATATGAGGACGCAATATTAATTACACAGAAGGAAATGTGGTCAACTGAGATGCTGAGAGAAATATGCAAACATGCTCATGCACCCATGCATACACCAATGCAGAGATAATATACAATGGATAATATATAATATACAAATAAATCTGAATAAACATATCCAATCATTTCCTGCTGCTCTATTCAACCCCTTAAAATGATGCTCATCACTATATCTAGCCCCCCCAGGTCACCCTGTCCCAGCATCCAACTTTGCAATTAAACTTCACAATTACTTTGTAATTTTAATTGTTGCATGCTCCTTTTAAAACTGTCAATCCAGCATACATTTATTTTCTCAAATAAATAAGGAAATAATATCTCTTTGTTGGTTGTTGTAGGTTTTTCGGGCTGTTTGGCTATGTTCTGAAGGTTGTTCTTCCTAACATTTCGCCAGTCTCTGTGGCCGGCATCTTCAGAGGACAGGAGTCAGAACTCTGTGCTCTGGTGCAGTTTTTGTGGGATAGTTCAGTATTTATAGCTGTGGGATCAGCTTTTGTCTTTTTCAGGAGATTAGGTGATTATAGTGATCAGCGTGTTTTTTGTTGTGGGTGTATTGTTGTGATAATAGGGAGAGATGATCTGTCACTGTGATTGATGGGTGTCATTAGCTGGCCTTTTGTGTGCAGTGATCATTGGTCCTTGTGCCTGGGTAGAGTTCGTTGACCTTTTGCAGGCTCTATTTTTCAGTGCTGGGAGCCAGGCTTTGTTGAGTTTTAGACTTTCTTTTTTGTTGAAGCTCTGCTGGTGTTCATGAATTTCAATGGCTTCTCTGTGCAGTCTAACATAATGATTGCTGGTGTTGTCCAGTACTTCTTCTTTTTTTAAATTTTTTTAAATTACAGTGGGGTCTTGACTTGAGAACTTAATCCGTATTGGAAGGCGGTTCTCAAGTCAAAAAGTTCTCAGGTCAAATCTGCATTTCCCCATAGGAATGCACTGAGAACCATTTGATCCGTATTTGCTCTTTTCTGTCCATAGAAACTAATGGGAAGCTGCTATTCTGCCTTCGACCACTAGAGGGGGATATTTTGTTTCTTTTTTTCTTAGGTCAAGAAAGGTTCAGGGAAGGCAGGGAAAATACAGTCCAGGCAGTACAAGTACCAGGCAGTCCGAAGACTGTCTCCCAATCCACTCTCTAAATGCTGGGAGGAGTGAGGAAGCAGACAGGCACCCTTTTCACTGGCCAACAGTTAACTGAAAGTTCAAATTTTGCAATTTCCCTGCCTCCCACGTGGGTTTTTTTTTCAGTTAGTAACTCAAATCTAAGTACTTAAGTCAAGTCAATATTTTCCTATGAGAGTGGTTTGTAAGTCAAAATGTTCTTAACTCGGGCCATTCTTAAGTCAAGACCCCACTGTAACTAAAACATAAACATAAACATAAACATAAAATACACAAATCAAAATACATTTCTTCTGGTTGTTTTAGTCTGCAGTGTCTCTCATATTCTTTGATTCTGGTGTGGATGCTATGTTTTGTGGTTCCAATATATACCCGGCCAGAACTGCAAGGTACCCGGTATACTCGTGCAGTGGTGAGGTGGTCCCTTTTTGTCCTTTGCTGACTGTAACATTTGTTGTATTTTTGTGGTGGGCCTGAATACTGTTTGTAGGTTGTTTTTTTTAAAAGCTTCCACACATGGTCCGTGACCCCTTTGATGTATGGCAGAAATACTTTATTTGTGGGTGGTTATTTTTCCTCTTCAGTTTGGTGTTGTTTTCTTGGTTTCAAGAATACAGTATCTCTTTGTCTTAGACAAGGTTATGTTAGCCAATTTGAACAAGCAGAATGTTATGATTACTTATGGTTGCATAGGTTCCAGTTTATCTCAATCCACAACCAAGCTCTGAATGCCCTAAAATGTACCTAGTGCATTACAGTAATTTTTAAAGGAGAGAGGTCTTTATTCCTAGGCTCAAAGGAATGATCACAGAAGACTCTTGTGAATTTTATGACAAAGGAATTAGTAAATAACATTAAAATTAATATTAAAGCCTTTAAATTTACTTGGAACTTGCAGCCCTTTCATCTCATCTCAGATACTTTGAATGGTTATTTTGAAAGCTGTCCTATTGCAAAAATAAATTAAATATATTATAAGATCATTAATCTGAGAATAGGTGGCAGCATCATTGGATGCTATCATTATGATAAATGACAACAGCACAGTTGATCATCTTAGATGTAGTAAAAATTTGTCATTTTTTAAAGAAATTTCTTTATTACCACCACTACTCATGGTTTCAGGGAAACATCTCCGTATTGCTTGTAACTTAAATAAACAAAAATGGGACCAATGAACAATTGAGAAATTACTGGTAGGAGCTTACAGCCTGTCCAGCCAGCAGAATTTGGAGTAGTCTGGTTCATGCTTAATAGGTTATTATCTTCAGTGTGAACTATTTTATCTTTCACTTGGGCAATCCTTCTGTTCACACTGGAGAAAGGTCCCCACAGGCCTTTGGACTGCTGATTTATTCATGAGCAGTCTTACCAGGTTTACTTATGAGTAAGGTTTACTTACATGTAAGTTTACCCAGTTTGTTTGCAAGAAAGGAGGCAGCTCAAAGGGAAATTGTTGCTGAGAAGATTGGGGAGATGTAAAGGAGGCAAACCCTTCCCTTTTGCCACCTTTCTTCTTGGCTGGGGTCCTACTAGGGCTGTGCGCCTAGGGGGTGGAGCCCATGGAGTCAACATGCCCCCTTCCCCACCTTTTCTTGCAACCATAATTCAGATGGCCACAATGGATTTCCTTTTTTGTTGTTAATTAAAGTATCAAAAGGACAGTACATCAACTTAGCATGGTATTAGAATTGTGTTGTATCAGAGAAATATTTTAAAAAGAGATTAAAACAAAGGAGGGGCTTTCCTTCACCCTCCATTTTAATGTCACAACCTACCTATTATGTCAGATACTGCCACCCAGTTTCATTTTAGTGTGAGATAACTGCACTGGCTACACAATAACTTAATAAGGATCATGCGGAATTGTACCAAAAAGAATACATGCCCTAGCACTATGCCAAAAAGGAGTGCAGCAGCTCTCAAAGAAAGGTGTGCAACAGCTCTCAAAGAAGATCAATCAATCTAATTAGAAACATGTGTGGGTACTATAATTTGGTTTGAACCAAACCATACCAACAGTGATCCACATACCAATCCATATCCCTGTCTGGACAGGCTCTGACATGGCTACATCTCTGAAAATGTCTCTAAATTTTATCCTCCCCAGGAATTAAATTAGATTACAAAATGGGGAAGAACGTCAAGTCCGATATCAAAAAAAGTCTCTTTCAAAAGGTGGAATTTGGCAGATCCGAAGTCCTTGGTGCTGCTGTAGAAAACAGAGCAATCCCTAATTTCTAAACGTGCACATTTTCTATTTTTCATCATAGCTGTATAATAATGGTGGAATAAGTGATATTGAACAGAAGAAGGCTTGTATCACCTGAGAATCTGATACTATGTATTTATTCAGAACTTCCCTTTACTAGAAGATGTCTGAATATAGGGTGTTGACATTAAACATTTTAAAAAAAAGATACTTGAGCATTCATGTTACCAGAAACCATATTTTACAATGTTTAGGGTAAATTCACTTTTAGCTGCCTCGTGTCCATAGAGCTGGAGAGAAGATTGGCTTGCAAATAAATATATATATTTACAGATTTGTCAAAATAGGCAGCCACAGATATATAGCAACACTTCTATACACATAGTGCTTAAATATTTATCTTTGGTCCTAAAGGCCTGGAGGGGAAGGGAGCAATAAGACCTTGTCCTTCCAGGTCTACATGTTCCTAGAACAATTTCAAAGTTGATTCTCCCAACTTTCCCCCCTTTTCCTCTTCTTCTGTTGCCTTCCCCACAAGTTTTAAGGGCAGATGGAATGAGATGGGGGACGACCAGCAAAGAAAGCCAGGGCTAGTCGTTCCAACGTTAGTAGCCCAGTTCAGCTGCGGCCATTTTATATATGGAAGGGGGGGCGTCAGAGCAACAGACAGGGGTGGGGGCAAAGGTGTTGCTTTCCGTCGGCAAACTGGCGACACCTTCTTTCTAAACGTGTGAAGGGCTGGCCTTATTTAGGTAAGGAGGGGAATCCTCCCCCCAAAAAAGTGGGGGTGGGTGGGTGGAAGAAAGGGGCTGGTAGACGTGAACTGAACGGTATGTCCGCCAGTCTTCAGCCGGGCAGGCGGTCCGAGAAGAGCGGCGAAAAGGGAAAGCGTTGTCCGCAGTGACCGGCGCCCGCCACCGCGGCGGAGAAGGGGGAGGTGGAAGCCGCCGCCAGCGGAATCGCCCGGCTCGGTCGGGTTCATTCTTCCTCACCAACCCCGCCTCTGGGTGGCAAGCGGCGTAGCGGCCAGGGAAAGGAAACCGGGCAGGCAACCAGCGTGACTAGCCGGGCCTCCTCCTCCTCTTGTCTCCCTCTTACGAAGCGCTGGGGGAGTGCTTGGTGACGCCGGACACAATAAGGGAAGGCGGGTGAGGGGAGCGAAGGCATCGCGGCTTTTCCTCCGTCTCTCTCTCCCTCCCCCCCCCCCGTGCTCCCCAGGCCTTGGCGGGCGACTGGGAGTCTGGTTTCCGAGGGTTGTTGGAGCATTTTCTCTCTCTCTGCCCTCTCCCCACCTCCACCCGGGCTCCGGTCCTAGTCAGTGTTAAGTCAGCTTCTGACACGGTAGGTGAGGCAAGGCGGCAGAAGGCGCAGGCCGTAAGGGAAGGCCTAGTCCTGAGGAGCCGGCCTCTGGGCCGACAACGCCGCCTCAGCGCGATGGTGTGAGGAGGGAGCCGCGTCGGAGTGAAAGATGGCCGGTGGTGGCGGCGGCGGCGGTGGCGGCGGGGGAGGCATCGGCAGGAGCGTCGGGGGCTTGAGACAGAGCGACTTTCTCGACGGTGAGTGTGTCGCCTCGGAGGAGCTCTTCGGTTGCAACCCGTAGTCGCGCTTTCCTTGAGAGCAAGCCCTATTGAACGGCTGGAGGGGGGGGGGCTTATTTCCTCGTAAACGTGGATAGTATTGCACATATCCCGGAGGGGGTATGGGGGAGAGTCCCCACGGTTTAATTTCTGGACCTACTGTAAATGCAGAGTGAAGGACGTGGGTAGTTTAATCTGTGGGTTTTATTTGAGGGGGTGGGGAGAAAGGTACAGTATGTGGATATGGGGGATATAACACAGGGGGTTTAAAAGAGCCTGGGGACAGTCAGTTTAGGTAGAAGTGGGATACAAGACTTGTGGTGGCTGTGCCTTGTGGGCAGGTTTCTGTGGGCAGTGGTCTGTCTTCCATCCCTTTCCCTCCCCCAGCCCCATCACACTTTTACTTTCCATGCTTTTTAAGGAAAAAGTGAAATGCCATCTTGAAGATGGTGGGATGAAAGAACAAACATTTGGTAAGAAATCCTAACGTGAGAATGTGGCCAAACTAGGATTTATGCATCCACTGTTACTCAGAAGTACTGCACCTGGAAAGAAAAGGAAGGGGCTGCTCCCAGGATAGTCCTATACCTGTATGTTCAGAAGTAAACTGTACTGTGTTAGTAAGGTTCACTCTCAGGAAAGTGTGTACAGGATTGCAAATTCAGTCCTTTTGTGTAGAGGGAAGCTTTGCAGCACTGTATGTAAAAAGATAAAAAGTTCATTGTTTCATACTAGTATAATTAATTTTTTAGGTAATTCTATTTTTTTTCCAGGGCAGAGCACCTAAAGAAATATGCAGGCATTTCCATGACAGCATCTAGCATCTCTCTGTAATAATCTTGAAACATACTTGCTTCTAATCTCCTCAAAAAGAGTTTAAAAGCTTTCTTTAGTTATTTATTTAATTTCTTATAGCATGCATTTATAGTACAGATTTATCTCTCTAGTTACTGATAATTATTTTGGTCATATTATTTTTACTGATTCATTCCATGAAATCAGGTAATTAGATTTCGGTCTGATGGCTCAGGTTGTAAAATGAACAATCTGAGAGCAGGTTAGAACGTTACATGTTCTCCGCACAGAGGTTTCTGCAGGAAGATGGTGATTTGTCTTAAACTGCAAATAGCAAAATTGATGGCTCTTTCCCCCCTATCGTGGGTGTATAAATTAGGTAGTAGGTATAGCTTGATAACATTCACAGTATGCCAGTTCTTTTTTATAAATGGGTCTTGTACCTGAAAAATAACATGTGAAGGATCCCTAAAATAAGTACTTGGGACAGTGTAGCAGTGCAGTGTCAGAAAATGACACTGCATTATTGAAGCAAGCTGAAAGAAAAAGATTTAAACTGGGCTCACAGTGCAACCACCCACATTGCTGGCTATTCCATATGAGAAGCTATTTTAGTGAATTGATTCACTCTGCTGGTTGTGGTTGTTTTCACCACATTGTAACCTGCATTCTTTTTAGAGGACACTTATGACAATGAGAGGAAGTTGCAGTGCATTAGTAATTTGTCATATTTCACAGTGTAAGTCAGATATATGAATTAAATGCATGTTCAGAGAACAGCAAGCAAAGTATAACACTGTTGCAAAAATCATTTTCAGGAGCTGCTTTGTTTTTGGGCAAAGGGTTTCATTTGAATATCAGGCTAAACTATCATTTAATGGGCCATATATGAGCCTAACTTCCTGCATTCTTTTTCTGCACAACCATAGAGAGTTCAGAAGTTTCTGTTTTCACTTTGGATTAATCCAAAGTTTTCTGTCATATGCATTTGGCCAGTTAAGCTAATGAAGGAAACATACTGTACTTGGTTTCAAACAAGCCAGTTTCAGATCTAATGTATGCAACTAGCTTTTAAAACCTAGCCATAGTTAATCTTAACTTATATTCCATGTTTGTATGGTATGTCAGGCAGAAGTGAAAGATTTAAAACTCAGCCTTGTGTCTATGCAAATGGAGGAAGAAGATATGAGCCAGAGAGGTGGGACAATTCAGGGATATTCCTCATGCTTAATGAGGTGAGGTGTTAGCTGTGGCCTTCTAGATGTTTTGGCTTGCAGCTCCCAGAACAGTCTAAGGTGAACTGTCTATCTGTGGAGGACTGCAGTTGCCCACCCCTGTGCTGAAGCATAGCTTAGTGTCAGAATGCAAACACTGAGAAACATGTTTGTCACAGTAAGTTCTGGTAATGCTGTTTCCATGTCTATAATTTGTATCAGATACCACAACATTTAATCTGTCAAGGTTGAACCTTTGTCTTTTGCATCTTCTTATAGGCATAGCAGCTTCTACTTCATCTGGTGGCATGATGAGTTCATTTGTGGCTGCTCACAAAGACCTAATCTAGATTGTTATTTCAGGAAACTTAGGGGGCAGGCGGATCTTCTGTTTTAGGAGGCCTAATTCAGAATGGAGGCAAGGAGTCTGTAATTTCCGTCAGTGAAATATTCCCACATTAAAATTTTAAGTGGCGGCATGTAGAATTTGGACGAAATATCTTCTGTTGATAAACTGTGGTTTATAAGGTTGAAAATAATTATTCTCCCTTTGTTGCATGCCTTAATTCAATACTTTTGAGTGTTAAAATCATACTGTTCCATTATATCTGAACTTAGGACCATGGTTTATCTTTTGGCACTTCAGTTTTGGAGAGGATATGGTAGAGCTGGAAGGAAAAGGGCAGCCAAAATGATCTAGGGCCTGTGTGGAAAGGTACAACACTCATGGCTTCTTACTTGGGGGGGGGGAAGCAGTTAAAAGGGGCATGATGGAGGTGTGTAAACCTATGCATGGTATGGAGAAACCAGATAGGGAAAAAATTATCTCTGTCTTGTAATTCTAAAACCTGGAGTCATCCAATGGAGCTTACTCATGAGAGATTCAGAATAGGTGCAAGGAATTTTCAGAGATATGTCCATGTTAGTATATTCAAACAAAAATGAAAAGAAAAAACAACAACAAACCGGAATCATTGTAGCAGCTCTAAAGTGAGAAGATTTATTTCAGTATGAACTTTTGTGAATTACAACCTCTTTTTTCACCACCTCTGGAATGAAGTGGATAGTAATTCATGGTAGTTCACACTGAAATACATTTGTCAGTCTTAAAGGTGACACAGTACTCCCCGCTTCTTATGTTTGTTTGTACAGAAACACTGAAAAAATGTTCAAAGAAGACTTGTTTAAATTTGCTACTGCAGGATGTAGTGATGGCCAGCTACATAAGACAGTTTTTAAAAGATTAGACAAATTTATGGAAGACAAGGTGGCTGATGCTGCTGATCACATTGGCTGTATATTAATTACCTTTAATATAAGGGGTAGTATGCTTCTTTATACTTGGTTACTGAGGAACACAAGTGGGAGACCTGGCATCTCCTCTCTTGTTGGTGGTCTTTCTAGAAACATCTGCTTGAGACCTGTGGGAATAGAGTGCTGGACTAAATAGGCCTTTGATATGATGGAGTACAGCTGGACTTCATGATTTGTGTATTTATTTGCTTTCACAGGTATAGCATGTGTTGCGTTTTTGTTCTTCACTTGCACACAGTGATTTGCAATGTTTAGAGGGGGGTTTATTAAATCACATTGGTTAGGTCTAAGCCAGACTAATAAGCGGGATGCTGAAAGGCAAGAAAGGTAGAAGTTCTATATGCCAGCTATTCTCAGACTATGGTGGGAAAACAGCAGCGGCAGAGGTGCACTTTTCAATGTATGGTACTAAACAGAAAAGCTTAAAAGGATTAAATGTAATTACTGGACAATTAGGCTTATGTTTGGAATAAAAAAAATAGTGTTGTGACAGTCCTCTATATGCTCTGTTTATTTTATTTTATTTTAAATTAAATGAAGTAAAATATGGATTTTTTGTACATTTATTGGAGGGGATTAAAAAAATCAAAGCTGCATAAAAAGAATTACACTAAATAATAAAACAAGTCTGGCTGCAGAATGCCTTGGTCCCTGTCTTTGCTTCTGGGAGCTGCTGTTCTATACTGCAAGAAGGGGTCTCATAATATTAATAATCCTGTTAATCCTGTTAGTGAAATGTTGAAGTTAAATTGCTGTGTACCTTCTAGCAGATTACATGAGCCACCTTTTAGCTAAAAGTCCATTCTAAATGTTGAGTTGTTTCATTGTAGGATACCAATGACCAGCAACTTGTACAATTTTTCAGGCTATGAATATTTCCTTAGGTATATCACAGTGATCAGTTTATGATAACTTAGTAATAATTTTATGAACAAATACTGGTTGTCTGTATGGTGCAGGTTTCATATAAGTGTTCTTGTCAGTGGTGATTAAGCTATCAAGGTCTACATACGCCAGTCTTGTGATACTGTTCCCAATTAATGTTTTTAACAAAAACAAGAGGACTTGTCTTTTAAAAAACTATGAAATAAGGGAATGACTTATTGATTGGACGACTCTTATTTTTTTCTGTAGCTAATACTTGACTTTTATCTTGTTAAGGAATAACTACTGTTCATTGAAGCTTGCATGCTGTGATATCTTCTGCTGGTCTCTAAAGCTGAGTACCATAAAACAGAGGAGGAACAAGATCCAGCACATGGGCTTGATCCAGCCAACAGAGAGTGAGGATCCACTGCTCTGGAAGTGCATTGTTAAACTTTCTCTGGAGTTCCTGCTCCAGTCAGGCTCTCCCAAATAGTATCAGGGATATACTAAATGGGTGGGCAGTGTCAAAGGACTGGGTGCCGTTTTCCCCTACCCTGGACCATGGAAGGCCACTCTCCCCTTGCCACCCAAAATATTCCCAAATGCAAATCATGCCTCCAGTAACTTCAGGGGTGCACAGTGCATTCCGTGCTCAATTTATTTATTTATTTATTTATTTATTTATTTATTTATTTATTTATTTATTTATTTATTTATTTATTTATTTATTTATTTATTTATTTATTTAACTTATATGCCACCCACTCTACCCTAAGGTCTTTGGGCTACTGTGAGCCCTGTTCTAGGCCCTGAAAAAAATTTGAAGGGAGGGAGGGGCTGGCTGTTCCTTTCTGGTTTTCAAATAGAAAAAAGGGGGAAAGAACCTGAATAACAGTGGTGTGGGGAGGGGGGAATGCCAGCCTGAATCTTTAGCTATATTGTTGGCCTGTTCTCAGAAGTGCAGAGTTACAGTTTGGACTTTACTTCTGAAAATTGTGCTGCTTTGCACTTCCCATCTCTGTTTTATGAATAGGTTGAGGAAAATCCTAAAACAGTTGTGGAAAAAGCTCCAGAATCAGCAAGGGGGAAAATATCCCAACAGGGGTAGAGAAAAAGGGGAGGGAGAGCAGAAGCTCCTTTAAGCTCTGTACTCATGCTTGCTTTTCAGTTTTAAAATAAAAGCTCTCTGTCTCCCTTTTGACTCTGTCTATCTGCCTGCTGCTGGCAGCTTGTAGCACATTCCAGGCTTTTTCTTTGTTCTCTGTTACCAACCCTGTTTTAGAGAAAGTGGTATGTAAAGCCTGCAAAGTCCCACCTGGAAGCTGTGCTTGCGCTGAATGGTGACTCTGTGGGGCATTTAAATGTTTCCCACATTTGAACTTATTGGCCAGCCTCCTCCCCATGGATTCTGTCCACTCTTTCAAAGGCCTAGTTAAATCTGGTTGGTTGGTTTAGGTATCTTATCCTGTTGTTATTTTTAAAAATGGTATTTAAAACCTAAAAAACCCCTATTTGTAGGCCATGTATGTGTTGCATTGTGCCTATATACAGTCTTTACAGCCAGTGTTTAATTCTCTATTCAGATTCTTTGCCTTTTTCCAGTCCCTTAGTCTAGCCTGGAGCTGCTGCAGCAGTCCCATTCTTGGCCAGCCACTTTCCTTGCACTCAACTGTATGGCCAGGTTTTTTTCTGCTTTCCTTTCCAGTAACAAATAGAGCCACTGTCATAGGTTCACTTTTTATCTCTCTTTTTGTCTGGCATCAAGCTTGGCTAGGGAGAATAGGTCGTGAAGGGCAGAAAAAGACTTTGTATAGGTGCATTTGAGTCTACCGTCTCGGACCCTTGCACAAAGATGAGAACAGGCCTCCATGAACACATCTGCCTCTCCAGGAACTGGATTGGAAATTCCCAAGAAACAAGATACAGGGGGATGTATTTGCAAATAGAATGCCATTTCTCTGCTAGGGACAGAAAGCATGTTTAGCACGTTCCTAAAATGAATGAATGGCAGCCTTCTCTTTTCCTGAGAAGATTGAATTTGGGAGTAGCACTCTCCACACTGAATGGGCTAGCTACCACTGAAAAATTACTACAGTGGACCCTCGACTTACAGAATTAATCCATATTGGAACGGTGGCCGCAGGTCAAAAAGTCCATAGGTTCAGGGTCCGTTTCCCATAGGAATGCATTGAAAACCCTTTAATCCGTATCCGGCCCAAGAAAAAAATACCCCCCTACACACAAAAAAAAATGAAATAAATAGACTTTATCTGTTCAAAGCCTTCCAGGGGTCCCCCGCCAATGCCATTGCCTCTGCCCGAGGTCTCCGAGGGCTTTCCTGCCGCTGCCGGAGGCCTCTCGGAGGTCCCTCGCTGCCACCGATGCAGACTTCCCCGGGGTGGACCAGGCCTACCAGGGGAGGGCTTCCCCCGGTAGGCCTGGTCTGCTCCCCGAGAAAGCCTGGTAGACCGGGCCTACCAGGGGAACTTCGGAGACACAATCAGCGGTGGCGGGGGACCTCCTAGATGCCTCCCATGGCAGCAGAGAAGCCCTGGAAGGCCTCCGGAGGTCCCCCTCACCACTGATCGTGTGGCGAGGGGGACCTCTGGAGCACGCCGCTGAAGCACGATTGGTGGCGAGGTGGACCTCCGGAGGCCTTCCAGGGCTTCTCCGCAGCCATGGAGGCATGTCTGAGGTCCCTGCCGCCGCCAGTCATGCTTCGGAGGCATCCGGAGGCACGATCGGCGGCCTACGGACTAGAAGGGGGAGACGGGGAAAGTGCCAAATTTGAATTTGGCGCTTTCCCCGCCTCCCCTTTCTGGTCCGTAGGTCGATTCTCCGGCCACAAGTTGATGGGAAATTTTGCAGCAGGAGAAGTCTGTACGTCGAAAAGTACATAAGTGGAGCCGCGCATAAGTTGAGGGTCCACTATACATTGATGGGAATGTACTCTTCTGAAAGCAGCCCCAGGGTTGTGGTGGAGCAATAGCTTTCTAATTTTCATCTGCCCTCTACTCAGCAGTGTTCTACATTTGAAACAGTTTCTGTGCTAGGGATGATGAATTAGAGCAAAAGAATGATTTTTCCCCTCAGTGCTTGAAGGTTGTATTTACGTCAGGAGCCATTTAGTAATGCTGCATTTCAAAAAGTGGGGAAGTTCACCATATTTTGACAAAGCAAGTGGGTTGAAGTATGGCTGAAATGAAGATGCCTATTTTTAGGTTAGTTGAACATATGTAGAAGACACTTGCAATTCTGAAAGATTTTTTAATGATGGGGGCATTGGAATTTTTAAAAAATGGGATTGGAATCCATCCATCCATCCATCCATCCATCCATCCATCCATCCATCCATCCATCCATCCATCCATCCATCCATCCATCCATCCATCTATCCATCTATCTCCTGCCCATCTAGTCATTCGACTACTCTGGGCGGTGTACATTAAATGAAATAAACAGATTAAAATAACATCAATATCCAAAAATAAATCCAAAATTTTTCCCAGTTCTTGTTTATACTTTCTGGAGTAGGTAGTGCCTTCTGCAGCACCATTTTCACATTTGGGATCCCTGCCTTATATTTTGAGAAACATGGCTTTAACGGTGTTCTTTATACTTACGTATGTTGCGGATTATTCATTCATTCATTCATTCATTCATTCATTCATTCATTCATTCATTCATTCATTTAAAACAGTTTAGCCTCACCTTTTCCTTCAAAAGTACCTATGGTGGCTTACATCATGAAAAGACAACATTTAAAAGCTAAAAAACAGTAAGCATACAAATATTTTAATCGAGCTAAACAAATATATTAAAAAGGTAGCTAAAATTAATTTTAAAAACACATTTAAAAGCAACAAGGCACTACAGTTCACTTAAAACCCTCTCAGACAAGGAAAGCTTGCTTGAAGAGAAAGGACTTTGCTTGCTTGCTGAGGGACAATAAAGATGGGGCCAGCCTGGCCTCCAAAGGGAGGGAGTTCTGGAGTCTTGGAGCAGCTGCAGAGAAAGCCCGCTCTGTCCTCACCAAATACACTTGTGAAGGTGGTGAGACTAAGAGGAAGGTTTCCCCGATTATCTTAACACCTGAGCAGGCTCATAAAAACAGATGCAGTCCTTGAGATAGCTTGGACCAAGCTGTTTAGAGCTTTAAAGGTTAAAACCAGCACTTTGAATCATGCCCAGAAACAGCTCCAGGGGAGCTCCTGTAACATCAGGACTATGCGATCACTGTAACCAGTCTGTTAACAATCTGGCTGCAGCAGATTTGATATTCCCTGGCATGTTCCAAAGGCAGTCCCATGTAGAGCATGTTACAGTAATCCAACCAGGATGTAAGTAAGTCATGTGTCACTGTGCCCAGATGAGGCCTGTCCAGGAATGGATGCAGCTAGTGCACTAGTTTTAACTTTGCACTTACTGTTATGATCCTGAGACAAAGGAACAGTCTAAGGAATGGAGGCACAGTGGTTCCCCCAGGCCAAAGAAATTCCAAGTGCAAAGGTGGGTGCAGAAGGAAATGGCAACAGTTTTTTTGGGATAAGAAGGGATTTCTGCTGGTGGTCTACTTCCAACACGGTTCAACCATCAATGCAAAATATTACTGTGCTTTATTGATGAAGTTGAGGCAAAACATCAGGGAAAAACATTGAGGAAAACTCTCCAAAGGTGTCATCCTGTTGCATGACAGCGCCTCGTCACACACTGCAGGTGAAACAATGGCAAATCTGACCTCCGTAGGCTTTCAAGTGATGCCCCATCCACTCTATTCTCCTGACCTGGCTCCTTCCTGATTATTATCTGTTGCTCAAACTCAAAAAACACCTAAAGGGACAATGATTGGGGAGTGTTCTGGAGGCAACTAATTCTGCAAATGAATGGTTACATCAGCAGTCGGAAGAATTTTATTTGCAGGGACTTAAGAAGCTGCAGGACAGATGTTGCAAGTGCATTGACTTCCTGAGGGAATATGTAGAATAGTGTGGCAGTTACAGCTTCCTAGCTCAGTTTTTTTCTGGGAAAGGCTCAGTATTTATCAGCAGCCCCTCATAGTTTGAAGAGAGTGCCTATCTGATACCAATCCCTAGAGTTTTAAGACCATCTGCTAAGGTTACTGTTAGAGCCCCCCTGAGGCAAAAAGGAGGGAAAATGTGGTGGAAACCATTTTCTAACTTGCATTCTGTGGTCATGATGCCCTGGTTCATAGCATTCTTCCTGGAATACTACCTTGACTTCTCTTTGCTCCCGTGTGTGGTTTAATTTCTGACGAAACTCACAGCATTCTTTTTAATTACAGAAGCTTAACTGCAAATTACTTTGTTTCCTGGGCAACTACAGTGGTGCCTCGCATAGCGACGTTAATCCGTTCCGGATTAATCGTCGCTATGCGAAAACATCGCTGAACGGAATAAAAAAAGGCATAGGAACACATTAAACTTTGTTTAATGTGTTCCTATGGAGGATAAACTCACCGTTCAGCGATGTTCCTCCATAGGGGCGGCCATTTTCGGTGCCTCTAAAGCGAGGCAGCACAGCCGGTCGGCCATTTTAGAACCGCCGACCAGCTGACCGAAAATGGGGCCTTTGGCATTTTCCCCCAGCTGAGTGGCGGGAGCTTCAAAGCCCCGCCACTCAGCTGGGGGAAAATATCGGCAGTCGGCGGTGGCTTTGGGTGGATCCCAAAGCCACTGCCGACCGCCGACATTTGCCTTCCGAGCTCTCAAAGGGCTTCCCCGCCACACATTGGAGAAAGCCCTTTGAGAGCTCGGAAGGCTCTCAGCGGCGGCGGGGACAGGGTAGGGGGTGTCCGAATGGCTTCCAGGCAAAGCACTGGAAGCCATTCGGAACCCCCCTGCCCCCGCCGCCGCTTGGATCCAGCCCCCGTCCGGTTCCCCTTGCATGGTCTGATCCGACCATGCAAGGGGAACCGGCTGGGGGCCGGATCTAAGCTCCTACCGCCGCCGCCACTGCTTGGATCCGGCCCCTGGCCGGTTCCCCTTGCATGGTCTGATCCGACCATGCAAGGGGAACCGGCCGGGGGCCGGATCCAAGCTCCTACCGCTGCCGCCGCTGCTTGGATTCTCCCCCCGGCCGGCTTTCCCTTCCATGGCCGGACTAGGAGTCCAGCCATGGATGGGGTAACCGGCGGGGGGGGGGAGAATCCAAGCGGCGGCGGTGGCGGTAGGAGCTTGGATTCTCCCCCCGGCCGGCTTTCCCTTCCATGGTCGGACTCTCAGGAGTCCAGCCATGGATGGGGTAACCGGCCGGGGGGCGGATCCAAGCTCCTACCACTGCCGCCGCCGCTTGGATCCGGCCCCCGGCCGGTTCCCCTTGCACGGTCGGATCCGACCATGCAAGGGGAACCGGCCGGGGGGCGGTTCCAAGCGGTGGCGGTGGGGCTTGGATCCGCCTCCCGGCCGGTTACCCCATTCATGGCCGGACTCCTGAGAGTCCGACCATGGAAGGGGAACCGGCCGGGGGGCGGATCCTAGCCCCGGATGCCTGATAGGCATCCGGACCCCTGCCGCCGTGGCTTGGATCCGCGTTGCGGCCGGCTACTCCTGAGAGTCCGACCATGGAAGGGAAAGCCGGCCGCGGGGCGGATACAAGCAGCGGCGGCGGGGGTCCGGATGCCTTTCAGGCATCCGAAGGGGAATCCCGGCGGTGGCCTTGGAAGGACCCTTCGGAAGGGTCCTTCCGAGGCTTCCGCCGGCATTTTCCCCCAGCTGAGCAGCGGGGCTCCCGCTCAGCTAGGGGAAAATGCCCCCTCCGAAGGGGAATCCCAGCGGTGGCCTTGGAACGACCCTTCGGAAGGGTCCTTCCGAGGCTACCACCGGCATTTCCCCCCAGCTGAGAAGCGGGAGCGGTCCTTTGGAGGCTCCCGCCACTCAGCTGGGGGATAATGTGGCCTATGGGGAAAACATTGCAAAGCGATTTTTCCCCATAGGCAACATCGCAAAGCGATGGCAAAAGAGATTGCTTTTTTGCCATCGCTATGCGAATTCATCGTTAACCGGGGCACTCGTTAAACGAGGCACCACTGTAAACATCCTGATCCCTTACACTCACACCAGTTCAGATAACATAAGTGAGTTTCCCTTCACTAGTGCAATGTGTTACAGATTAAATTTAGTTTGCTGCAAGAATTGAAGTACTGTTAGAGAATTATTAAACTTTGTCAGTTTTTCTGTACCAACTGGTAAAGCAGCATGTGTACTAAAGTGATATGCTCATGTGTCTAAATTCACTTGAACAGTGGAAGGTACCTTGCCCTTTCTGTTATTTGCTCTAAATACAAGCGGTTTTCTTTATCCATATACATCAGATTGGTGAAATCCACTAGGTAGAAGTTTTGAAATGGTGCTGCTCTGGCAAATTGCAACAGATATATTTGAGACATGCCAGTTAACATCTAGCACCATAAAAGGAAGCTGACATCACAGACAGAAGTGTAACCTGTGAAGAGGAAGATTCATTTATTTACCTAGGTGATTTTTCAGTTATTTATGCGACTGCTTTTATTAGATCCACATTTTAAATGTAAGTAATTTGTGTGTTGAAAGCTGATGGTGTCATACTGCTAAATTTTGTTTTAAATTAATTGCAGGATTTTTATTCTAGGTTCCGAGGTTCCCTAGGTCCCCCTTTTGCTTTTGGGAGCCTCAGGATGATGGTAGGACTCTTTACTTGCCAAAAATGCTGGTATTTCTGATCTCACCACTGGCAAGCTGGCAGCAGTTTTTGGTGATTGAAGGCTTGCTTCGCATCCTGAGACTCTCAATGATTCCCCAGAGCGAACAGGACTCATTGGGAGCCTCGGAGACTAAAAGGAGGGGTATAAGAAGCATTTACAGTGCTGCCTCGCATAGCGAAACATCGCTAAACAGAATTTTAAAAGCCATAGAAACGCATTGAACTTTGTTCAATGTTCCTCCACAGTGCCGCCATTTTCACGCCCTCGGTAAGCGAGTGCAGGGCGCGAAAATGCGGCGCGGACCTTCCGCCGGCCATTTTGGAACCGCCGATCAGCTGTTCTCCCCTGCTTCATTATGCGATATTCGCTAAGCGAATCGCTTAGCGAATATCGCAAAGCGAAAAAACGCCATAGGGGCCATTGCTGAGCGAATGCTCCAGCGATGGCCCAGAGCCCCTCATTAAGCGATTTTATCGCTCAGCGAGGCGCTCGTTAAGCGAGGCACCACTGTAATTTAAAATAAATTTTAGGGTGCAGGCTGATGACATTATCTACATCCACTGTGCAAAGTTAAGTGAACAGGATCTTGGCAGTTGCAGTGACGAATCATCATTTGTACTAGCTTTCAAGATTCCTCATTATAACTTGGTGGATTTTAGGGCAGTTAATGAAATTGGGGTAAGGATACCTATGTGCAATGTTCTTTCGAAGCAGCTATGAAAAGCCAGCCTGAATTTCTGTGTGTGTTTTCCTTTCAGGTGGATGTACTGTATTGTATTGACAAGAATTCTATGGGATATGGTGTATTCACTTTTGCAATATTAGTTTGGTTGACTGTTGGCATAATGCTCTTGGTAGCGTGCTGGGTTGATAAAAATGAAACAATTTAAGGCCAATCACTGTTTTTTAATCTAATCTTTGTAAGATTGAGTTGAAGATAAATTCTTAAGTTTAAACACTGCAAAACTGTTAAACAATAAACAATAATTATTATTTTGCTTTCAGTAGCAGATGGGATTGTTATTGACTGTGTATTGACTGGTGATTTGATTTGGCTTGGAATCAAAACTGACCTACCTTGTTTTCGTTTCAGCTTTGGATAGATCACAATCCAAGAGGGATGGAGGTTTTAAAAATAACTGGAGCTTTAATCATTCAGAAGAAAGTGAAGGAGATACAGAGAAAGAGTAAGGATATTTTAATTTAGGCCATTAAAAGTAAAATGTCATGATTTGTAGCAATTATTTAGTAAGCTATTAGTTTCATCTTAGACATCCAAGTTCTCTAATACAGCAATGCTGACACAGCATAGCTGTCTCTGACATACATGCACACACATTCATGTAATATGAAGGCTGCTTTCAGGCTAGTTATTTTTTTAAAAAGCTGTACATTATTAAGAAGCAAGTGTATCGCTGTGTTTATGCATACATATACACACATTTTGTAATATCTGGAATCAAAGTAGGAAAATGTGAAATTATGTAACTCACATGGCTTAGATTTAAAACAACTAAGCTGGGAATTTTAAAGATATTGTAAGTAGTAAAAGCCTTCGTTTGTTGTGTATATTTTTTTTTCTCAGATTTTCTGGATTGGTTGAGTGTGGCCCCCTCTCTGAGGATGGCAAGAATAATTCTGGGATTCTCAGAAATTGTTCACCCTTGTTTTGTAGTAAAAACATTTGAAATGTATAAGTAAAGCAAAGTTACTGCTATCCTGGTATCTTTTTTTTGTCTTTGTGTCAATTGCTGGGTGTTGTACAGATTTTAGTGCAGTGAGCTGTTTTAGTCTTTGCTTATGTTAATGGTCTAATTGGAAACATCTTCCCAAGATTTTTAGTCTTGTAAAATTCCTGAGTCAGCAAAGAGGTGTGTTGAATAAAAATTTTGAAAGCAAAGATAATAGTGTATGTACTGTCATGAGTTCTTTATGAGACTATAGTACATTATATATGTTATTAGAGGCTGTGCTAGATTAATCACACACACAAACTGCATTTAGCACCAATGTGTAGAGGTTGATGTACACAACTACTTTTTGACCTAATGCATGTGTGGCAATATATTCTACATTTAAAAAGGTTATAGTGTACAGAATGTTGGGGGATAGAGCAAGAGGAGAGAAGAGAAGGAGAAAGGAGGTGGAAAGAGAATTGGGTCAGTTAAGAGGTCCAATATAGTTTTCCTACATAAGGATAAGTCCAATAAGAAATCACGTGTGAAGTAATCCTATGGCCCTCTTGTAATAGTCCATATTTAAAATAAATATTCAGATAGCTCCAGTTCTGGACCGGATGAGCATTGAAACCCAGTTAAGATATTAATGAAATTTTGTTCTAGGAATGCAGAATGTTAATGCAGCAACATAATATTACATGTTGGCTATGTTAATGTAGTGGGACTTATTTATGGTGACAACAACCAGGAACCCAACTCATTACAACATCTTATATTCTAAGGAATGATGTGCAGTGGTCCTTGTGTGTTTAATGAGAGAGTTTTGGCGGTAAGCTGGAAATGTGTGTAGAAGTGTTCTTGAACTTTAGATCCTAGTGCATTAAAAAAATAACATTGACAACCATTGCTATATCTATCTTCACATTCCCACCACATATAAAAATAAGTGTATATTTTCTGGCACCCTCTCCAGCACATATTAAAATAGCTGTTGTCTATTTGACTAAGTTTCACTGAAGTTAAATACCATCTCCACACTAACTTATAAAAAAATTCTTTTGTCCTTATTGATGTGGATCTCAATATTCTAATGTTCCATATTTTTCCAAGCACTACAGCTTATTTGTTCTCCCAAATCAAATTCTCACAACATTTTAAGTAAACCTTCCTATTCTTCTGCTTCCAATAATAAATTGTGAATTTTACTTATTATTCTCTTCCATACTTTCTCATCTCCTACACTTCCATTCTGTCGTATTTCCTTCGTATTTCATGAATTACCTATTTTTACCATTTCTTTTTATCCATTCTACGTCCAGTGTTCTAACTGAATGACATTGCACCAAGATATTTCATCTTTGCCTAGCACTTCTTTTATTAATTCTTTATTCACCATTTTTTCTAGCCATTCCTTTAACCTAACAACCTGCCAATTAAGAAAATATTCAGTTGGCTTTTAAGATTCTCTGGGAATTTTTCCGGCTGTCTTACCAGGGATAATTGAGATATTGACAGAACAAACAATTTTCTATATTCCAAATTATTAAGAAAAGGATTTTCTATTTTTAACTTTGTTTTTAATGTCTTTTAAAAAGAGGATAGTTATCAAATTCAAATGCAACACTTGCCTTTCCATTTTTAGCTAAATTAATTTTGTTGGGCTGAGGGGTAACATTTGATATATGTCTTAATTGATTGGCAGCTAGGAAGCCTTGACCCCCCCCCCTTTTTGAAATTTATATAATTTCTTATTAACCCATAGTTTCTTATTTCCATTAAAATGTTGTTAATCATATTTTGCCAGTCTTTAACTCTTCTCCACCAATATTTATTGGTGACATCATAAATTTAAAAAATTAATCTTAGATAATATCTTTATTTTACATTCTGCAACTCTTCCAAACCATAACATTCCAGTTTTCCTTAAGTCAGCTAGCTTACTCAAACTTACCTGTTTCAGTACTGTAAAGATCTCTTCTTTTAGTCTTTCCAAATTAACACTAATTAACACTAATTTCTTTTCAGATGTTTCCTTTTTCCTCTTTACTATAGTTAAAAACCAACATTATACCAATGTACCTGTAAACCAAGTTACCTCTCCAAATTCTTTTAAATGTAATTTAATCCTCTCTACAGCCTTTAAAGGATTTTCTTTTGTTACCAAGGTATCATGAGAAATATCATCAGCAAATAAATTAATCTTAACTTTCTCCTTATGTAAAAGCTCTTTATTTTTTTCTAATAGCATAATTCAGTAACTAAAGGGAACAGTACAGGGGATGAGGGTTACCCTTACCTAGTTCGTTGGCCTAGAGAGATCTGTTCTGTTATCACATCATTAACTAATACTGCTTCAGTGTTCTCCGAATACAGTTCTATTAATTTTTAAAATTGCTTGATAAAACCCAACACCTTAATTATCATTTTTAAAGATGGCCATTCCACTGAATCAAATGCCTTAAAATATCTAATAAAATTATACATATCAATCTTTTGTTTTGAAATTCTGTTTTTAAATTTTCTTTTGAAATTCTATTACATTTAATATTCTTACCATGTAAGACATTTGTTGTCCTGGCTTAAAACTAGCTTGCTCTTCTTCAATATATTTAGTAATAAATTATTCATTTGCTTTGCTAATATTACTGTAAATATCTTGGCATTGTGATTTATTAAATAAATAGATGTATAAGCCTCAAGATCAGTAGGATCTTTATTATTTTTCAGTATTAATATTATCAGTTGTTTCCATGATAACCTTTCTCCCTTTATTATTTTATTGAAAAAGGATTTTAGAAATATGAAGCATTGTCATATTATTGTATAATTAACAAATGACATTTTCTTGGTGAAAATGGAGGAGGAGGCAGAGTTTTGGTGATGAATGGATTGTATTTTGTGGTTGTTCAATGTCTCTTCAGGGCAAGTAGATGGATGAGGATGGTACAATGGGAATAAAAAGGGAAAATGATTTTTAAGCAGGTTGGGGTGGGGAATGAATGCCTTCCTTTATGTTTTGTTGGAACACAGGAGGAAGAGATTATTCAAGGTGCGAGTCAATACCAGTAGAGAGCTGGCAGAAAGAAAGGGCACATGGAGGGAACTAAGAGACAGAGAGAAGGGAGTCAAGAATAGAGAACTCCTGGGGGCTTAGTTCCTAAGTAATTTTTCCTGGGTTTTGAAGTATGCTTTGTAATACTTCTTACAGATTTCCCTTGATTTCTCAGGAATTTTGTAACATATAAATAAGGCATTATTTTGAGATGTTTTGATTAAATTAAGACTGGAGGTAGGTGGATAATTTGACCTGGAAATTCCCTGCTAATTGAATAGCAAGTGGGAAGCATTCCCTGAAATTCAGTAGAGTATCTCAGTGGAACTATATAACATGTTGATCTGCTCTATGCAGCCAAGCTTCAGTTATCTTTCAATAGATTAAAAAGGGAAATAATTTGAGCTGGTCAAGGAGGAGACATACAAGATTGCAGTGGAACTTTAGTTCTTTCAGCAGCAGTTGGTTATTTTTCGCACTATTTCTACTTCCTTGTGCCACTAGTCCCTCTTATTCTCAATGTTTATAAAACTTCAAGACTTTTATAATTTTTTCCAAGTTGTGTTAATTTGTCTCGATATGTTGTGAAAAGGAAGGGGGAGTAGTAGTAGTAAAATACTATAGCATTTTTCAGACTAACAGATTTATTTGAGTTTGAGCTTTTATAGATCAGAATTCACTTCTTCAGATGTGTGTCTGAAAACATGGTCCACAAAATCTCACACTCAGTTTGATTTGTTAGTGCTACAATATTTTGCCTCCCCCCCTTTATTTTGCCAGTGTATTATATACCCTGTTCCCTGAGTGTATTAATCTGAGAGTAATGCATTAATCTGTTGTTGTTGTTGTTGTTAAAATAATTATACCTTGCCTTTCCCCTTAAGAAGACCCAAGATACAATATTAAAACAAATAATATAAAAGCCAGGAAAAAAATTGCCCCATATCATACTGAATGTTGTTTGATTTACGCTGTAGGCATATAATTTATTGGAGGATCCCTATCTCCGTTAGAATAATCAGTTGAAGTATTTAAAATCAGATATTCAAAACACAGTTCATAAACTGGGCAGTGCAGTCAATGTTAAGTGAAGATGTGAGTCTTTCATGGGTGCAAAATGCATTGTGCAGTTGATACTGTCCCAGTATGTGGATGGGAGAACATTTCAAGAGATGGGAACTACAATGGAGAAGACAACTAAATGGCATACTATAGGTAGTGAATTAATCAGCAAGGCTTTTTTTTAAAATAACTTTAGTGATCACATGGATCTGTATTGGAAAATGTAATCTGCCAGGTATCTAAAATGTCCGTAGCTTTCATATAGCTGGTAGGAAAGAGTTTTGCTGGTAAGTCACTGGATTTACTGAGTGAGGAGGGAATCACACACCCCTGGGTATCAAGTATAACATAGTCCTGATAAAATGCAGCAAGAGTTTCAAGGTTTAAATAAAATATCAGTACAACACATGTAGAATTAGGTGGTTGTTGACAGCTATATATTCATGTGTGTTGTGAAACAAGCCAGGTTTATTGAATTTACAGCAACATAGCAAAAGCTTTTCATCCACAGGCCAAATAATGGTTACAAAGCTTCAGATTTGTATCTCATCTTCTGTGTTATGCATACATCAGCAACAATTAAAGTTTATCCAGAAATCCATACAAAAGAGAGCATGTGAAACCTTGTCATACAGTATTTTACATACTGTATTTTCAATAATTTCATAAGAATATCATTGTTTCCCTTTCTAATTCAGCACAGTTTTCATATACAGTTTATTTGGACGTGAAATAGCACCATAACTGTTTAGAGAGAAGTGTGTGAACTGTTTAGATTGTATATTAGATCACAGAAATATTACCAGGACATGGTTACTTTTTTCAAGGTTGTTTAAAACAGTGTTTTTTCTGTTGTTGAATTATGGTATATATCTTCTCCTGTTTCTCTTTTTAGTGAAGCCAGTGTGCTGAGTGCAGATGAGAGTGATGGAACCAGCAGCCCCAATGGTGAAAAAAAGGTGAATATTTATACACATGTGCATGAGTACATATTCGTGTATTATGATTTAAATTCATCAAGTGCACACCATAGATATGTGTATGTAGAAGTGTATATATTTTAGTAATTAACCCTTTTAAAAAATCCAGTATGGAGTATTGTTTTAGTAGTACATTATTATGTTATCTGTTCCTTTGCTGACAGAGTTCTGAATACAGTAGACTACCAAGACTGAACTTGTGGTTTTGTGTCTATGTGGATGCATTTAGAAGAACTTAATGTGATTATGTTTTTGGGTAGGAAGCACCAATAAAGCAGATTTTCATAATGTTCTCACATTTTTAAAAAAAGCTGCAGATCACTTTATTTGAGAGCTCCTCTTTAGCAGATGTCATTTATTTATTCATAAATATTTGTACCTCATTTCTCTCTCCAAAGGATCTAAGGTAGCTTATAGTAAATAGTAGGTCAAGCAGTATTAAAACCTTGTTTAAAAAATAAATCATGCAATAATCATTATAATATTAAAAAATAATTAAACAAATGTATCCACGAAGGCTTTCACGGCCGGGAAACGTTAGGAAGAACAACTTTCAGAACATGGCCAAAGAACCCGAAAAACCCACAACAGCCAATTAAACAAATATTGTTTTAAAAACTGGTGGATGAAAACAGTTTAAAACCATTCTTAAAAAAAAACAAACAACCCACAAACAAAACCACAGACATTGTCTATCAGCCAAACAGCAGCCCTGTTTTTAAGACCCTCTTAGGCAAAGTTTACTGAGAAAAATCCTGCCCAAAGATAACGTATTTTTAATGGAATGTTTATTGTCTTTGCTCAGATCACTTTTCTCAAGTCTGAGGTTTCCTGATGTGGAATTTTCATTAATTGGTGATTATGATGTTTAGCCACCATTGGTGGTATTAGCATTCTAGCGAGAGGTTGGTTCTGATGAAAGATAAGCCTTGAAATATAATGGAACTGTTGATGTGGTTCCCCACTTCTACCTTGTAACTATGTACTTTGCATCTTTTGCATCAGGCCCGTAAACATCTGACACTTGAAGCATGCAGCTCTTTGAAAAATGGATTGAGAGTATCTTAATGTCTGAAATTAACTGAAATGTACAGTAGAACTCTATCTTTATTTGGTACATGCTGTGTACATTTAAATTTTCCTTAATTGTTCTGTTTCAGCTACCATTTTACAACTCAGTAACTTTTGGTACCAGAAGTGATTGCTTGAGAACATACACAAGACGGAACAAAACAGACACTTCTAGGGTTTTAAAAGGAAATTCAACTGGACTCAACATGTTGGGAAGCACTAAGAAAATAGGGTACAGTGCTTCTGAATATACTCAAAGTAGTTTAGTTAGTGGTGTTTTACTGATGGAAGTAGCAGTGGTGTATGTAGCAGTGTGAAAAGAATGATTATATTTTGCTGACATACTCTCACAATTGGTTAAAATGCTATGTTACTATTATCAGATGTTTTGTGGACTAAGCCCTGAGATGCTGTCTTTGTAAGTTTTTTGACTGGATGCTACAGGTTTGCTACATTATTGCTTTAAAAATCCCAAATGTTCTGGAAAACTGAGGCAAGCTTGGTGGCATATTACTATGTTTCCCTGAAAAGACAGAGTCTTATATTAATTTTCGCTCCAAAAACGCATTAGGGCTTATTTTCAGGGGATGTTTTATTTTTTTCATGTACAACAATCTACATTTATTCAAATACAGTTATGTCAACTGGCTGCTGCACAATGGTGGAGGGTGGGGTTTCACTTTACTAGGGCCTATTTTTGTGGTAGGGCTTATATTACGAGCATCTTGAAAAATCATACCAGGGCTTATTTTCAGGTTAGGTCTTATTTTTGGGGAAATGGGGTAGGTTTCACCTGAATGTTTTATTCTAATCATTGAAGTGCTTAAAAATAACTAGAAGTGGCAAAAGTAACAACTGGGTACAAAGGTCTCTTTCCTATTTCCTATGTGGGTTGACAGTGTTTTGTGTTGCTGGCCAATCAAACATTTCACCACCGAAAAATGTCACTTAGAGCAGAGGTCCCCAACAACCAGTCCGCGACCTGGTAGCGGTCCGCGGCTTATCCGGACCGGGCCACGAACATAGATCTCCTACTCCCCCATGCTGTCGTGTGCATGCACGTTCCACCCCTGTGCGTATGCTGTGCACATAGCAAAGAGCATGTTTGGCCCCTGTGCGTGCGCCCCCATGGGCACCGTCGCATGCATGCATGTGAGCATGTTCTGCCTCGTGAGCGCACTGTGTGTATGCATGCAAGCAAGCAAGCTCTGCCCCCCTGCGGGCGCACCACTCCCCAAAAATGGTCCATGGCTGGTAAAAGTTTTGGGACCACTGACTTAGAGAATGAAGAGAAGGATAAGAGTTTCTCCAAACAAAGTTACAATTTGGACATATTGTGAATGCTAACATCTTTTTAACTTGATGCTTACATTTGCAGTGAAAATGTCCAGAATATATCTTGCCCTGGAACACTGGTACAAGTTAAACGTCACCACACTCATGGACAAACACCGATGGTAAAAACAGCTGCTCAAAGGTAAGATGTGATGGATAAATACAGTTTTTCTCTCTGTTACAATCAATCTGTATATTTTGTTTTATAAAACTTACATTTGCTTTTTTTGTAAGAAATATTTGGTATTTGTACTTGTAAGGGACATATAAACTGTGTATGTCCTTCTCTTTATATTGAGCTGCTTAATTGTTTGTGGGCCCGTCAACATGCTATGGCTCAACCTTAACAACTCACTTCTTTTTCCCCTAAATGGTGAATCTGATGGAGATGGTCATCTTCGAAAATGAAGGACAAACTTATTATTGCTGGAAGTGCTCACACTTGTAAAATGAATAGGGAAATTGCACATATAAATATTTGTAGTAAGAGGTCACATTGAGTCACTTTATTAGAAGAAGGGTAGAATATAGGTAAAATGAATGAAGTAAAGGACAGCCAAAAATGCTATTTCCTTCTTGGAATTTTCAACTCTCATTGCATGCATAGAGAAAGACAGAGTATACAGTGAAAAAGCCACTGGTCGAAACCTCAAAAAGTGAGAAAATTGAAAGCCAAATCAGATACCTTAACAAACATTCTCTGTGACCAGTAATAATGTGGTACAACGTCACAACTTGTTCTTGCTTATACAGTGGTGCCTTGCTTAGCGATTGCTTCGTTTAACGACAGTTCGCTTAGCGATGGCTTTTTCGGAGCGATCTTGTGCTCCGATTAGCGATCTTTCCTATGGGCGATTTTCGCATAGCGATGTTTGGGACCTTGCTTCGCTTAGCGATGACAGTTTGCGTCCCTCTGTTTTGCTTAACGATGGTTTTGACAGCCCTGTGTTGGCTGTTTTTTAAATGTGTAAAAATGTTTTAAAAGGGTTTAGAATGCTTGAAATCATAAGTGCACTTAATAAACCCTTTGTTAAACTAATTTGACTTTGTTCTGACTCTTTTTGAATTTGTTGTAATTTCCCCCCCCCCATTGAAATGCATTGAATAGGTTTCAATGCATTTCAATTGGGGAACCGCGTTTCGCTTAGCAATGTTTCCTATGGCGATTTTCGCTTAAGGACAGCAATCCGTTCCCATTGGAACGGATTATCCGGTTTTCAATGCATCTGTATGGGAAAACGCGTTTCGCTTAGCGATGTTTTCCCATAGCGATGGTTTTTTTGACACCAATTAAAATCGCTAAGCGAGGCACCACTGTACTGTGTTATTAGTGTACGGTACTCATGTTTTCTCTTCAGTCATTAAGGCTCAGATCTAAATGGAGAGAGTGGAGAGTCTGGAGCCAGTAGAGATGCTTTATTTTATGAATTGTGGGAGATTCTTGCATGTTTTAGAGAGAAATTCATGAAGTGAGGATTGACATTTCTCTCTAGGTTTTAATGTGGAAAGTCCATTCTGATTTTTGAAGTGTATTAACTTTCCCTAGAACCCAAGGAAATATATTTCTGTGGCAGTCCTCTTCTTATATAACATAACAAGGATAACACAGATGAAAAGCAGGTAGTGTATGTTGGCCCATCCAGTTGCTGTTCAGTTCTTTGTCTCCTCTTTTTTATTCCCTTATGTCCTCCTTCCACTACCACTGTTGTCAGCTAATAGGCAGAGGCTTTCAGTATTCTGTAGCTTGCAGAATATGGAGGCAGTCAGCAATTCAGGAGAAGTTATATTTAGAGCAGTGTTTCCCAACTTTTTCAGCTTGTGGCCCCCTTTTATAATAGTCAAGTAAGCTGTAACACCCACACCCACTCCACCATAAATTGTTTTTTGCTGGTAGATTTGGTACATTTCCTTGTAAAAATAATTTAGGACCATCCCTGGCTTTCAAGTAGCAGGTAGTACCCATAAATGGAGGATGGAGACGCAAAAATATGAACTTGTTTTGTGAAGAATCCATATTCCACTGCTATACTTTTTGTGAGGCCAGAAGTCCTCTATTATAACATTTTAGGCAGTTTTTATCCAATATTGCTTGTAGTTGATAGGACAGACATGAAGTTCGCATTAGAGAGAAATAAAGCATCGAAAATTAGAAAGAAGGCTTGTAATAATCTATTTATTTTAACTAGCCAGGCTAATCTAATTAGATTGATCTTAACCCAGTAATGGTCAAACACTATTAACATGGTAGGTAAACTTAATTCGTTCCTAATTGGTTTAATATTTACCCACAACTTTAATTGTTTGGATTATTTGTTTTGTTTTGCTGGGGCTGTAGCTAGAAGTGAAGCCATGGAAAAAGTCTGAGCCATAACCAGAAGAAGGAGAATTGAAGCTGGCTATGTTGGTAGTGGCAGCTTGAGGGGTGTTTTAAATTTCCTGGCTACAGTATGAAACTGACTCTATCACATGGGAATAGGCAGAAACAGACAGAGTCAAGCACAGTGGGTAAAATATGCATTGCATATAAGAATACCCCAGATCTGCTTTATAGAAAATAGTAGGTGGAGAAATCTGAGGAGAGCCAAGAACTTCAATTAGATGATAATGGAGGGATTTGAAGAAGTTGCTAACCATCTTTTACAAGCAGAACAATACTAATGTAAGGGATTCATCTGTTCAGTAGTGCAGAAAAAAATGTCTTGCATGTGGTCTGAGGCCCTCAAAATAGAGCCTCTTTACTGTATTTCAGTCCTGCACTGGACCGGTGGCCTCTAGTTATAATAGGGACATCATTTTTATTAATATTTGTCAGTCCAAACAAACTGACTAAAGTGGTTTTAGAATGAGTGAAAAAAATAGTTTTGGGAGGTGGGTTAAACTGTTTCAGTGGGAGAGAAGAGAGGTGAAGATAATGGAACAAATTTTCTGATCCATGCTTCAGGGCAGCATTCTCCACCATAGCATTTTCCAGTTGTGTTGGACTGCAAATTCTGTCATGCCAAGTCAAATGGAAGGGTTTCTAGTCAAATGCATCCAAGAAGTTCCAGGTTTGGGAAGTGACATAAACTATTAAAAACCCTGAATGGTAACATGTCATTTTCTTCTAGAATTTCCTTTAAAATTAACTTAATTGCTTTATGTTTAATTTACTGTGAAATATATAGAATCTAAATCAAATTAAATTTTAGGGTCCACTAACATAAGAATAAATTAACCCTCTTGTACTGACATTCTAAGTTCTAGTGGGAAGAAACAATGGGACTGTATGAACTACAGTGGTCCCTCGCTTACTGAGCGCACCGTTTAACGACGAATCCGCATAGCGAAGCGTTTTTTGCGATCACATTGCGATGTTTGGATAGGCTAAACATTGCATTGCAATGATCGGTAAGCGTTTTGCTTACCGATCTTCGCATTGTGATGTTTAGAAAACAGCTGATTGGTGGTTCCAAAATGGCTGCCGGGTGCAGAAAATGGCCACCCGCAGCGTTTTCACGCCCTGCCCTCGCTTACCGGGCAGCAAAAATGGCGGCTGGCTGGGGGAATCTTCGCTTACCGGTGAGTTTTTCCCCAACAGGAACACATTAAACGGAGTTTAATGCGTACCTATGGGTTTTTTCCCCTGCATAGTGACGAATCCGGATAGCAACGTTAATCCTGGAACGGATTAACGTCGCTATGCGGGGCACCACTGTATTCTGTAGTGTGTTTGTGTAATTTTGTATTATTCCTTTTGTTACTATGTAAGTATGTTAATTAAAGCAATTTTAAGTATAATTCAGATTGTGACAAATGGTAAATACAGTGGTGCCTCGCATAACAATCGCTCCGTTTAGCGATGAAATTGCTTTGCGATGGACTTTTTGCCATTGCAAGAGCGATCGCTTTACGATGGCCCCTATGGGGAAAATTCGCTTTGCAATGACCATGGGGGAGCGCTCCCCCACGATCATTGCAAAGGCCCCGCCGGTCAGCTGTTCCAAAAAACGGGCTTTGCCCTGCTCACGGGGAACCACTGACAGCTGACTGGCGGGCGTTTGGGCTGCTCGCAGCGAAGCACTTCTCTGGGAGCAGCCCAGAGGCCCACCCGTCAGCTGTTCCAAAAGGCAGGCGTTTCGGCTGCTCCCGGAGAAGCGCTTCTCCGGGATCAGCCCAAATGCCTGCCTTTTGGAACAGCTGACGGGCGGGCGTTTTGGCTTCTCCCGGAGAAGCGCTTCCGGAGAAAAGCCGGCGTGCGCTCAGGAGGAGGGCAGGGGAGCCTTCTCCTGCCCGAGCCCCGGCCCCATTTTCGGCCAGCTGATTGGCGGTTCCAGAATGGCCGCCACAACCATTTTTGCACGATTTCCTCGCTTACCGAGGGTGTGAAAATGGCAGCGCTGTGGAGGATCTTCGCATAACGGTGAATTTTTGCCCCAGCGTTTAATGCGTTTCTATGGGGTATTCCCACCCGCATTCCGATGTTTCCAGATGGCAACGATTAATCCGGAATGGATTAACATCGCTATGCGGGGCACCACTGTACTTCTAAGTATTAATGTGTTCTACTTGGTATATATCTATTTATTTACAAATAAACAGAACCTTTTTACTGCTTGGAAGCGCATTTTAAGCCTTTTATTTGTGCAGTGTACCTTCCTTTTTGCACTAACAGTATTCTCTTTGTATATAGAAAGGTTTGTATGACCTACACTTCTTTTTTGTAAGCCCAAGACAATTTTCATGAGTAGGGCGAGGATTCCTATGACATGTCATATTTTTTCTGAAATGTACGTTTGAGCTTATTGATGAGTTCGTTCATGGTAATGAGTAATCCAGTGAGAAAGGCCAGATTACTCATCAACATGTTTGAACTTGCTTATGAGTTTATTAGGTTGCAGAGAGAATGTGAAATGTCATAGAAATCCTCTCTCAATTCGTGCTGCTATATTTACCTTTTATAGTCACTGACAGTCCACACAATTGCTTAGCTTTAACTTAGTAAATTCACTGGAGCTATAGTACAGCACATTTTATTGCACCCTATGCTCCTATCAAAAAAAAATTCAAATACGTGAAAAATCATATTTTAATTCAGTGTGCCCAGTAGAGCATTGGTTTTCCAAACAGTTTAGAATCTTCTGAGAGATATTTCAGGTATTCCTGACATTGTTACTTTCTACTGAATTTCTCCCAAATGTGGTGCTTGAGAACTCCCCAAATCTTTTTGATCCTGATTTTTGAATCAAAGCTATATTACAGCTGCTAAACCATCATTGTATTTAAAATGAGTTTTTTCTGCTTTATTTTTTAAAAAGAGAAGCAAAATGAGAAGTAGAAGGATAAGGAGTGTCGGCATGTTTTTAAAGAGAGAAAACTGAGTTAAACATGACACTTTTAAGTAGAAGCACATTCTGTTTGTTTAGTTTGAGTGATTCTTTCATAATATATGTAGTTAATTACCCTCTCTGTCTCAGCCTCTGTCCTTCTTTTTGAAGATCTTGGGAACCTTTAGAGCTTTGCTGTTTGAAGGCACTTCTAGATGTCATTGCACCATAGATCTCTGCTTAATCTTTCTGGCAATATTTTTTTACATTTACTTATCTTCAAATAATTTGTCTTGCAACTTCTTCACAAAATGAGACTCTTAACTATAACCATTTAATTGTTATATCAGGCAAAAACAAAACATAAATAAAATATAAAGAAAAAATGTTGTGGCACCTTAAAGCCACAGCTATATTTTAATGTGAACTTTCATAGACAAGTCCAGGTCCTCAGACATTTCAGCGTTTCTCACAGTGTTCTTTAAACAGTCTTTCTGAACAGAACCATGAACTGAAATGAGTGTTCTGCAGATCTGCACACTGTAAATCTGCACACTGTTCTTGCCATGTATTCTCTGCCACTGCCTGCCAGTGAGTAGTTGCCAGCTTTCCTCAGCTTTGAAAATGGAAACGTGATCAGATATTATTTGGGTAGTTGTGCAGTGATCCTCCCTCTCCTTTCTCCAACCCCAGAGCTGAAAGAAAGCCTAGAGGGGATTTGCCTCCTGCACAGAGCCAAACTGCTGTTCCTCAGTTGTTTCTGTTCCAGAGAAAGCAAGGCAGTGAGAAGAAGGCACTTTCTTCTCCTGTTTGACCTTTTGGTCAGGAAGAAGTTTGTGGGGTAACGAACTATGGGTCTTGCTGTCAAAAGGTACTTGGAACATCTTTTGTACAGCAGAGCCCAATGAGGTAAGATCTCTGACCATACCTGCCCCTTTCCAAAGAACAGGCTTTTCTGGAATGGGGCAGTTTCTGGCTTGAATAGCGGGGTCAGATCTAAAATAAAGACTCCTACCTTAAATATTCTGATATGTCTCCTAGGCAAATGCCAGTTGTTTTGTTTGTTTTTTGAACTCCAAAACCCATAATTCACCATTCTGGGAGGTCTTGCTGCCAGGCTCATACCTGTTCTAGGCCATGAAGCCTTCCAGCTCAGCCTTTCTCCAAATGAACACAATTTGGTGAGGGCTTGGCAGCTGGAACTCCCAGAATGGAGAATTCTGAGTTTTGAAGTTTAAAAAACTTGCAAAAGAACCTATAAATGGTTCATGCCTAATATCTTCTGACCAGAATCAGTGGCTTCTCGTTCTTGTTTAGGTGACTAGTTTTAAGCATAATCGTATCTATGAAAATGAATGAATGTTCCATTTGATTTAAATATTGGCATATAAGTAGCCGACTAAACATTTTCAAAGATCTACTGATGTTAAAAGGTGTTGTATCTTATGATATTTTTCTCTTTCATATTTTAAGCAGTCTGGATCGAAAAGAAAGGTAAGTTCAATAGTGAAATAAGTATGGTAGATAATGTGATTATAATAGATGTATGTCTGCTTGCTTTGCTGAAGGTGCTGCTGAAATGTAACTACATATTGAGTTGCATTTTAAATTATGTTTACATTGGCAGAGGGTTAAGTATTTTCTTAAGGAAATGCAATATATATGTAGAGATACAGAGTGTGTGTTTGGTGACTTGGTTGTGATAGGTAATGGGAAGAAGAAATGTGTTTCCATTTGGGTTAGGCAGATGGGGCCAAAGGGAAGGAAATGTTAACTAAAACAAACATTGGGATGATTTTGAGCTGGAGAAGATATGGCATTAGAAGAGAAATAGGAGAAGTAGTGGTGGATGTCATAGAGTCTCCTAGTCCATCTCTAGCCTTACATCAGGGCTTTAGGTACCTCTGGCCTTTATGGCCATCTTCCATTAGCCAGCATAGGCTGTGATGATGAACAGTAGGAGTTACACTCTAGTACTATTTGAAAGTCCATGTGCTCTATATGATTATGAGTGGGGCCACTAGAATGATACTAATTCTGGTAAATGTGAGTAAAAAATATATACATTATCCTCAGCTGGCAGCTCTCAGAAATGCAGACATCCCTTGGTATTGTCCTGATTTTATTTTATTTTTTGGCCAGTTGCTTTAGCACCAAATGTAGAATAATGGGGTGCAAAAGGGGAGTGTGTACACCTGCAGTCATTTATAAGAACTCATTGGCTGAAATCCAGTACAGTAGTAAGTCACAACTAGAGTAGGCCCATTGAATCAGTGGGGATTTGGTGAGCCAAACACGTATGCAAGTTCCATTCATTTTGTGAGCCTGCTCTAGTCGTCACTACTGGATTTCAGCTATTGTTTTTTAAAATTATTTCCTGTTAATTCCTCCTATTAATGCTGAGCTCACCTGAAGTCTTTGCCATGGATCTGTGTGCTGGGAAGAGGGATTATTCTTTGAGATCAGGAGCTGGGTCCCTTTTCAGTAATAGCTGTAATTTTGTAATTTTCAACTATTGCTGAAAAGTTCATATCCATAGATACATAAACTTGTTATATCCATAGATACATAAACTTGTTAGGGTATAGAAAAAACAGAATATTTTGTTTTGCAGCTTGTAGATAGCCAGAATTTAGTATAAATACTGTTATTGGTTGAAACTAATTTCCCATGTTTTTTTATTTATATTCATATAAATGAAGAGATATTCCTTTGAGAGTTATGTTGGGCAGCAAATTGGGAAATACTTTATATAGATAAGTAAGATAGGAACAGAAAGTTACTTGTGTGTTTTTTCTGAACATTTGTATTTGGAAGGGGAATTGTTTCTTTAAAAATTGGTAGACCATTTAAAATGATCATGCTAGTACCTTGCTAACAGAAAGAGCAAAGTTTTGTTGGGTCTTACTGAATTGTGGGGTCAGTTGACACAAGTATAATTTTAAAACATAACAGTGTCAATAATACCATTATTGAAAAACAATTCTTGTACTTGTTGAAACATTTTATAAGTAATTGATTTTGGTTAATAAGTGGGCTCAGTTCAATTAATGACTGAAATCCAGAAATAAGTCACGACTAGAATGGGCCTGTTGAATCAATTCAACCTGTGGAAGAGCTGACACAGTACATCACCACTGATTCAGTGGGCCTACTCTAATTGTGACTTATTTCTGGATTTCAGCCAATGTATTGTGTGTTGCAATGTGAACATTTTGAGATTTGCCCATTTTGTTTAGAAAAGAACATTTCAAGGATTTTTTTTTAATTTAGAAAGGGACATCTTTTTATCTTAGATTTCTGCCATGCTTGACTTACCAGATAGGGCTGCGGAAATTCCAAGAAAACAGATGACAATGGAAATTCGTCCAACCTATACCATTTGTTATCACTACAGAAAGTTTTACAGAGCTTACTAAATTCATGTTAAAGTTTGATGTTCAGCAGTAAAATAAAATAAACCTCCAGGTCGTTTTCTCCTTAATATGTTGTAACTGTTTAGACAAGTGAGGTTTTTTTTGGTCCTTTCCATGGAAGGATGCTAATTCATATGGGTCATCAGTAACTTGAACAACAGTATTAAAAATTTAGTCTTTTTTCTGTATTGTGTGGAATAATATTGTACTGCGGCAAGAAATAATACAATATAGATTTTGAAAGAGAAGCTGTACATGGTTTTATTCAATTATATGTTTGGCATTTATTCAATGTGAAAATAAAATCAGACAGAAACTTTGTTGACCCACTGAAATGCTTTGAAGGGCAAACTGTGGTGCAAGTAAATGTGTGTGTTAATACAGTCCACGCATGAAGTGTGCTGCAGTTCACAAAACCTATTCCAAATACAACTTACTAGATTTTAACGTAACACAAGGCTCTTTAATTGCTTTTGGTGCAGATCAAATTGTATGATGTACATTCATAGGCATGTATGATCATAAGAGAAAAAAGCCAGTTATTTTTAGTTACCGTTTTTTCTGTGTATAAGACATCCTCCCCCCACTTTTCTAACCCCAAATTAAGACATCAGTATTTTAAACAGGAAACATAACACATTTTTAAAAGTAATTAGGTAACATTTACATACCAGTACTGTCATATTATGCATCAAGCCTCTGGGCTCAGAACACGTCTGAGCACTGCCTACATGCTCCATCTCCAATGAAGTGTGTTCCAATTGGTTTATTCAGCATCAGCTGACGTTAGTTACATAAGGCTCATGATTAGAGGCAGTTAAGTCTCTTGACTAGGAAGCTAAGCCTTGTGATTGAAAGAAGCCTGTTTGCAGCGCCAAGGTATGGGCTGTTTTGTTCTCTCCTCAGCTAACTTCCGTGTATAAGACGACCCTAGATTTTTAGTCTTAACGATTTTAAGAAAAAGTAGCATCTTATACACTGAAAAATACAGTACTTTAGGAAGACATACGGAAGTTTGATAAAGTATAGTCCTGCATGCAACATGTCACACTAGAACCCAGTGGCATATCTGTACCAGTTGTATGGGAGAAATGCATTTTTAAGGAGTTGTTCTTCCTGCCTTGATTTTCCTTTTTTCTCCAGTCTCAGTTTCTCCTTTTGATACAATAGAGTAAAAAGAAAAAAACAGAATTTTCCCAAAGATGTTTATGCATGGTTTATGCATTGGCTGCATTCAGTTATAAAGCCAAAGCAGGCAATCTGTGACTCACAGGTTTCAACTGGCCCACAAAGACTTTCTTTAACCCTCTTTTTCAGTGATAGTGGACTACCTCCTATTATATCAAATTGTTGATTGTGCTTATGTCACTCAGTATCTCATTGAGGATGTTAAGGGATACATAAACCATGCACAGGATTCATTGTCTGCACAGTGGAATAAAAATGGCTGGGGCAGGGAATGAGGCTTGATGTCAGTGGGTAGGAATGGGCTTTTGGGCAGTACTTTTTACATTATTTGTTTGATGCAAGGGTGTGGGGATTTCCCAGTTCCCTCCACAACAAGACTCTTTGCAATAATGATACCTTTAACATCACTCATACAGTTTGTAATTGAGGATGAGCTTCAGGCATGAATGCTTCTCATCTCTCCTTTCAGCATAGGAGCGAAGACCCTGGAAATCTGCACTTTCCAGCTGCATAAAAAAGCAGTTTAATGTTGTATCCTGTTGTGTCCTGTAACAGTATCCATGTGTCAGGTGCTCCTACCTGTTCTTCCTGCTGCAGAGGGAAGGGGAAAAGAGCTGTCTGTAATTATTCAGCAAAGTGTAGTCTGCAGAATTAATTTTCTTGGCATCTTCAGATTATAATTCTTAACATGCTGGATGAGGCTGGTGAGGAGGAATTCTTTGGAACATTTTTAAGGCACCAGGTCAGTCAGGGGAAGCTGATATACATATTAACTGAGGAAGTACTAGTTCAACCAATCCCTGAGCTTGATTTTTTTTACAAACAAAAGAAATGAACAACACTGGTCCATTATAAGTAAAACAAAGTTTCTGAGATACTTCTGTGGTCCTGGCTTTATCCCTGTGATGAGCATGTCTTCTTGGTCTGCTCACTCTGGGCAGCTTGTTGACTCCTTAGTTCCAGAAGAAACCTGTATTAGGATTGGCTGGTGAAGGTATATGGAAGCTATGCTCTCCAGAGCAATTCTCCATATACACCAAACTCATCCCTTTTGATGATGCAGTCCATCTTGTTGGCATCTCTGCCCTCTTCTGTGAAAGTATATCTCAATTGTGGTGCTTTGCTGGAGGGTATAATTTATCTCCCTCTTTGGAATATGCAAAAGATAGTATGTGAACAGGAAGACATTGAAGTATGGTGTGCTACTTTAATACGAGAAGATTTTCTACAAATAAGGAGCCATTTTACCTTTCCATTTATTTTTTGCCACCTTCTTTTCTTGATTTATTTGATCATTCAATGAGCCATTCATGTTTTTACAGTACATTAGGACTCCCTTATTTGCTGGGGATTCGTTCCAAGCCTCCCGTGGATACTGAAAACCACAGATAACAGCAAATATTGTATATATAGAGCATGGTAAAAGGAAAAAAACAGGAAAAAAGTAATTTCACATGCATTATTGGAACTGACCACTAAAGTGTGCCAGAGACCATATTCTTCACTAACAAGTATTCATAACACAGTCTCTGGTTCCCACTAGTGATTGGTTCTGGTCATACCTGTGAAAACAGGTCTTTTGTGGGGCATATTTCTTTTTTAATAGTTTTAATATTTTCAGACTGGATATGTGAATCAGTGGAAACTGATCCAATGGATAAGGAGGTCCTATTGTAGTTACCTGTCTTCATAATAGAGGCCAGAATCCTACTGCTTAGTATAGTAAATTGCACTAGAGTAGGCCTACTCAATTAATCAGCTCTTCCATGAGTTTCATTGATTCAAATGGGCCTAGTCTAGCTGCAACTTACATTGAAATAGTAAGTTGTAGTTAAAACAAGCCACGTTTAGTTACTAGAACTTACAGAGGAGTTGACTCAGTCTTCATTGATTAAATGGGCCTGCTCTGGTGTGATTTAACGTGCTAAATAGTAGGGGTTTGGCTAGAAAGTAAGCAATTAATGTATTCGCGAAGGCTTTCACGGTCTCTGAAGCTGTCAGCCACAGAGACTGTTGAAACGTTAGGAAGAACAACCGTCAGAACACGGCCAAAGAGCCCGAAGAACCCACAACAACCATAAGCAATTAATGTTAGTGGTAATTACTGAAGTATTCATGTATTATATTTCCAGTATTGCATAGTCTTCCAATTCTATATACCTTTAGTAATACAGGAAATTAGGTACAAAAAAGTAAAAAATTGAATTGAAAAGCTCCAGGATGAATGAAAAATCAGATACTGTATCTGCAATAAACTGATTAATGTATAAAACCAGTTTTATTTTTTAATATGTAGTTATTGTTAAATTTGAATTTGTCTAGCTACATAGACTTTGCATCATGTCTGTGCATGCAGCGAACACAAGTAACACAAGGTTGTAATACTTCAGAATAATCATTACAGGAATGCATCTAAAAGGAAGGAAGACAGTGAAATTTTAATTAGTCAGAAAATACATGAAATGTTTTACTTCTATCCTAGTAATATCATAATAGATAATGTGTCAGAAATAGCCAGTTGGTGCCGCTGTAATGACAAGATGAACGTAACATATGGCTTATAAAATGCTAATGCTGACCTAAACCTTGTTTTCATCTATGTACAGTATGTAATTGTAATAGATTAGTTTTCTTTCTGTAGTAACTGCATTGCGAACCTCACAGAAGGCAATCTTTTAATAATGTACAATGCTTTGTTAGGGTGAAGTTCGTTAGGGCAAATTGTAACCCATTTTTAACACCCCCTGTATATGGCATAAAGAGCTCTAATGCAGGGGTCTCCAACCCCCGGTCCATAGCCCAGTGCTGGTCTGTGGGCTTCCTTGAACTGGGCTGCGGACATGGATCTCTGCCCCCCCATGCATGCACAGTGGGTGTGTCATGTGAGCATGACACACCCACTCATGAGAACGGGGGTGCCCCCCATGGAGCCAGCCACCCCCCAAGCAAGATGTGAGTCCCACAGCACCCTTGCAACCATTCTTCCTAGTAGTTGTTACATGAAGGCCTAACTATCTTTTGTATCTCAGGAATATAAATTTGTTCAATGTCCTAAATTTGCTATATCTCCTTTTAATACTGATTTCGCAGCCATCACTGCCTTCTGTAGAAATCCACAATTTATTTTTGTGTGGTGTGAGGAAGCTCTTCATTTTATCTATCCCAAGTCCTCTGCCATGTAGCTCCAGTGGATAGCCTGAGGTTCTACTATTAGTGGAGTCAGGAAAAAACACCCTATTTAGTTTTTCCCCACAATGTGTACCTCGTTCTTCATCACTTTTTCTAAGCCAAACAACCCCAAATGTGTTCTTGTAAGGGAATTGCTCCAGTCTCTTGATAATTTTGGTTGCCCTTTTCTGAAGTATAAATATATTTTTAGATATACAAATATATTTTGACAATTTTGCTTGTGATTCCTTTTTCCCAGAAAAGAGTATCCCCCTAATATTATGAAGATGGATAATGAATGTAATAGATTATCTCGGCTTCAGGAGATCAGTAAGTTTGCCTTTATTTTTATTAAACGCCCATATTAAACTGTTGTGCAATATATATAAACTCCGGCTGAAATCCTGGTGGCAGTGATTTTCAATAATTAAAGACTTTCTCCTCCCATTGTGTGGCTCCCACAGGTTCCTGATGATGAAAGGGATTACATGGGAGCACTAGGACAGAGGAGGTTGTTGTTGTTTAGTTGTTAAGTCGTGTCCAACTCTTCGTGACCCCATGGACCAGAGCACGCAAGAGGAAGAGAAAATGTTTAATTTCCAAAAAATTGCTGATGCTCTCATCAGCATTATATGATGCAGCTACATAAACAGGATTTCAGCTTCTGTGAATTCACTTATGTCTCCTTCAATCAAAGCAGTTCTGTATGGAGAAAAAGCATATTTGGGAAAGGCTTTGAAAATTCTGAACGTATCCCTGACCTTTATTTTAGTTTTGCTGTTGAGCAGTACCTTTTGCTGTTTCTTCAGTTTTTGTCATTGCTTGGTTTATTTAGAATGCTTATGATGTTTTATTTTCCATAGGAATGGCTGTGTTGAAGCAAAATAATAAAGAGCTATGTGGCATCTTGGAGACAGATCTGTTATAGCATAAGCTTCTTTGGACATAACCCACTTTGAGGAAGTGGGCAATCTATCCACAAAAGCTTAGACTGTAACAAATCTGTTCATTTTAAAGGTACCACATGATCCTGTGTTGAGATAATCTTTTTTTTGATTAGGGCACAACATTTAAAATATTTGAAAACTCAAAAAGGAATATTTTGGTTTTGGTTGAAAAGTGGATTAGTGATTTTTGTAAGGTGTTTTTCTCTGCTATTGGTGTGGAAACTGTGCCCATATTACAGTCTTTAACTCTATAAGGTGAAGTAGAAGCATCTCACAGTTACGCACGTACTGTCTTGTTGGATGACATTCTTGTCACCCCTTTCAGGGTTGTGCTGGTGTGTTTTTATATTTTGTTTTTCTTAATATCCTAAGGATCCTTTCACAGCTAGATCTTGGGTTATTGCATTGTTTAATGAATTTGAATCATTATCCAGGGAAATAATAGCATTTTGGACTATGTTGTTACTTATATAATTTTCAGAACGAAACATTAAATTATTTCAAGGAAGTTTATCAGCAATTCTCTGTTTTAGTATCTGGTGCTACCATTTTGTTTGTTTACAGTGTGCAGTAGATACTTTCAAAAAAGTACCTTTTCACTCTTTAATTTTTCATGTAATAAATGCATGGAGGGAAGCATTTAGCAGAATTTCATCCACTGCTTGAACAGGGATAAGGAAGTAATTAGAGCTGCCAACAGCTGAGGACATAGGGTAATTGTTGGTAATGAATTTCCTTTCCCTTTCCAGAAAGTGTGATGGAGAACAGAGAAGAATCTGGGTCAGAATCAGATTCAGGAATTACAAGGAAGGTACAACTGAAACGTCACTGCACTTTATATCACTCTGGTTTGCTTCCACCTCCTGCTACAAAAAAATGTGCTACCCACCTAGAGGTGGGTTATATATTAAGTTATTCTTAAGTGTTGTTAAATTCAGATGTTGACATTGTTAGAAAGTTACAATGCATTTGAGATGTTCAGTACAGAGTAATTAGAGTTCTGACAATCTGTCTGCAGGTGATTTTGGAACCCTGATAGTAATAACAGTAAAATCTAAAGTTCTTGTCTTACTGCATTTGCATGCAAACTTATTTTGAAATGAACAGCTTGATTCCTCATTATTGATCCCTGAGTTTCAAAGTGGTGGATTTTGTTTTCTTGACATGCATGTGTATAAATGTAGAAAATTTTAGTAACTATTCCATTCCATATTAAACAAATGCCCTTCAACAAATTTGAACTTGTGACAGCTAGATAGGATCACTCAGTAGCTAAGCAGGAATATGGTGAGAAGCCCTGTTGTGGCAGAGGGGCTGTGTGTTCAAAGTAAAGAGTAGAGGGCTTGGAAAGTGCAAAGGTAAACAATACAGATAATTGAAGAGGAGTGACATGATAGAATAATGGGGATGATGACACAGGTTTGAGACTAAAGAGGGAGTAGAATTTGGCTCATTAATTTGAATTATGTATTCGTATTTTGGTGGCAATATTTTTACCCTGATTTCACAAATACAAATCTCCAGATTCTTATAATGTTCTTTTCCCATCTTAAAGAATCTATGCAAGTTCACTTAGCTATTATATTTCTAAAATGGTTAAAAGATATCCTTGGTTATTTGCCTGTCTTTTTGTTTCTGCCCTAGGGCTCAGAACAGAATAATTACTCCGCAGTTTGCCCATGTGCTGGGAAGACCAGTGAAAGTCAGCCCAAATGTCAAGTTTGTGGAAACTGTTGTGTTGGCGGCTCACAAAGACAGTGCATTCAAAGCATGGCAGTAAATGATTCTTTGGGATCTTTAGCACGAGAATCAATACATGTTGAGAATTTATCAGGGCAGAAATCTTTAAGTGCAGGAGTAAACCCAAAAAAGTTTTATGGATCTCCATCAGGAACAGTTTCAGTTCATTTCATGGTGAGGCGCAATGTAGGCCCTACTATGCTGCGACCAAATGGAAAAGTTAGCTCCAAAATTATGGGAAACTTAAAGCAGAGAAGTACGACAACATCTGATTTAAATGATCCAAGTAAGTTTTCCCCTGATTTTTTTATACCTCATTAATCAGAAAAGTCTCTTTTGGAGATGCTTTTGAAGAACAACAAAATGATATATGTTGCTGAATGGTTTCGGGAGGTTGTTCTGAAAATTCACAATGCAATCACTTTGCTACCTCCAGTTGAGAAATAGTTGAGCAGACAGGCTGAAATCCTGTTGCTTTTTGTAGTGAGTTGCACTTGAATCAGTGGGGATTTTGTGAGTCAACTGCTTTTTAAGTTCTGTTGATTCAGATGGGCCTACATTAAGTTGTGACTTGCTTTAGCATCTTCCCTCACCTGAAGAAAGACATATGAAATTAATTTGTATGGAAAAGCATTTGGGGAGACTGCTGCATAAACACAGTAGAGCATTTTGCTGTATGTTTTAATAGCTGGAATCCTGTTGCTTAGATAGTTGCAACTAGAGTAGGCCCATTGAATCAGTGGAAGTTATGGAAGAATTGACTCATCAAATCCCCACTTATTCAATGGGCCTAATTCTAGTGTGACTTGCTACATTAAGCAACAGGATTTCATCCAGAGAGTTCTGTTATCTTGTATTTAAATTGGCACCTTTTTTGGTCCAGTCAGTGGATCTTTCAAATGAAAACTTCAGAAAGGACCTTTAATAATCTTTGATAGTATACCTCTTGCAAGGTCATAGTTTCAGTTATTGACTTCTGAGGTTCAAACTGTTTTTCTTTTCTTTCAGTTGTTTTGTCCAGTGATGATGAAGAGGATGATGAGATTGGCATCACAAATAGAATGGAGAGCATATCACCACGGCCAGCTGACTCAGCCTGTTCTTCTCCTGCACCTTCCACAGGAAAAGTGGAGGCAGCCTTGAAGGAGAACATTCATGAACTGGAACAAAGGTTAACTGGTATTACAGCTGACACAGAACCTGCTGTTACATTACCAAGAAAAGCAAGAATGAAAGATCAGGTAGCCACTTCATAAGTAGTTTGAAAGCACAGGCAGTATTAACAAAATATTAATGTATTCTGATGAATGCACACATATACTTTGCAGTTGTTAGTAGAAACACAGTTGGATCTCTTAATAATGTAGGCATAGCACTATAATTGTTAGCTGGACCCAGAGGGTTGCATTAATTACAAGCTTGTTCTATTGATTTCAACTGACTAAGCTGGCTGACTTGCTCTAGCTCCAACCTTATGCATATTGGGTTGTCTTTAATCTCTTTGCATATTGGCTAATTATAGTAATCCATGGTCTGGAATACTGTGTGGCTAATAATACACACAAACATCTCTTGGAAGGCATCACATTTACCAGACTGCATAAGAAGATGCTTTTGGAACTTGGGAAGTTTTTAAAATACAGTGGTGCCTCGCACAACGGGCACCTCGTAGAGCGATGAATTCGCTATACGAGGCCGGTTTTGTGATCGCAAATGCAATCGCAAAACGGTGCCTGCATAGGGCAAAAATCGCAGAGCGAAGGTCGGTAAGCGGTTCGCTTACCGACCTTCGCTTTGCGACCCGCCGATCAGCTGTTCGGCGGCTACAAAATGGCCGCGTGCAGCGTTTTCGCGCCCTCGGGAGGGGAGGGCACAAAAATGGCTGCCGGCCATCCTGAAGCATCGCTGAACGGTGAGTATTCGGCCCAATTGGAACACATTAAACCATGTTTAATGGGTTCATCCAATGGGTTCATCCAATGGGTTCAACAATGCTTTCACACAGCGAGGGGCACCACTGTACAATGTTTGGGGCAGGGTTGGAGGTTGTGTAGGGTTGCTTCTTTCAAAACAGAAAGTAAGTCCCTACTGGCTGCTGTCAGATCTTTTGCCCTAATTAAAGCTGTTAATAAATGTGGGCCTTAGCAGTATGGAGCAGTATGGTACGCTTCATGTACCTGCTTTCCATCTTGTTTTGGCAGTTAAGGTGGTTAGGGCCATGATAGAGGAGCGGGATCACCACATCAGTGTTAACAGTGTGAGCAACTGGTCCTTGGGGAAGAGTATGTGTCTTTCAGGTGGTCCAGCTCCTCTATTTTTGGTTTCTGTAATATCAAGGAGCCACAGGAAATTGGCTCCAAAGGTGGTGATGGTAAGTGTGAATCAGATGTCATTAAACTCGACACCTACATTCCTTAATATAAAACACATTGAAAATTGTCCCAATTAATAGCACTTTATTGTCAGGATTTCATGGTGGGGATTTTTGTTTTTTAGTTTGAGCATCACTGCAAGAATTGGATAAACAAAGACAAAAATGCACCATGAACAGGCTCCTTAAGTGCTGTCAAGGGGGACAACTTTCACGGTATGTTAATCTCAAGACTAAATAGTCATGACAGCAGTTCTGTAAAGGAGTATCCATAATTAATAATTGAATTGATCCTCTGACTTAAGAATTTTATAAAGCTTTAAAATGTCTAGTTTCTTGAGATTCTTGTGAGTATTACATACCCAGCATGGAAACAATATTGTACAGAGATACATCAATTAAAAACGAAAAGGCGTGCAAAGATGCCCTGATATTTATGCAGAATATTCAAAATATTAGGCATACATAACTGAATATCAAAGCACTGTATAAACATTCAAGCGACAAAAATGAACAGTCATGGAAACATGGGACAGTAATTTTAAATGCAGTATTGAGTATCCTAGATTTTAATCATGGATTTAAGAAACAACAGGCAGAATCCTGTTCGTCATTTATACATGTATAAATGAATTAACATATGCTGCAGTGTTGAATTTCTGCTAATTAATGAGGTACTGACTACTGGTTATGTGCCAGTGGGGGTTTGGTAACTCCTCTGTAATTTCCATTGATTTGAATGGGTCAAATCTAACTGCAATTTATTATACTAAAGTAAGTTGCATTTGGAGTACTGTACACCCATGTGAATCAATGAAACTTATGGAGGTGTTGACTCAATAAATTTCCATTGATTAAATGGACCTATTCTAATGTGATTCACCAAGCTAAGCAACAGCCATTAGAACTTAACGTCTAATAAACCAGTGTTTTAATATATTAATGACAATAATGACTGTTTTCCAGTTTGGCAATACTGTATCCAGTGCTCCAGTAAAACGCCGTAAAGTTCTTCCCCATGAGATTGCAGCTAATGTTGGTGCACCCTTAAAATACCAAGAAAGCGTCATCCTAAATTGCCGCAGTATAAGAATAGGAACTCTGCGAAGAATGGTTATAGAACCTGTAATTGTAAGTAAAAAATTATTTTTGTGATTTAGCATTTTCTTCTGTTTGAATGGCAAATGGAATTGCTGTGCATCTGTGTTAAAGCATGAAGTTACTGAGGAGATGAAGAAATGTTGAACAATTTAAAGCAAAAGTAGGTAATCGCAGGGGGGTTGAGGGCCAATTTTAGATCGACCAGCTATCAAAAGGTTGTGCTATCGAGGACATCAGGATAAAGGGGAGGGATATTATCAAAGAGGTTAGTTTGTATAGTTGATTTTTTAAATTACTCTGTTTTTAAATGCAGTGGTCACATACTGTCAACATTTCTACTGTGAGTTTTTAATAACTGAAAAAGGGTTTTACAAACATGTTTCTAAATTGATAAAACTACCTTGTTGCCTCCATTGGCCACAATAAATTTTAAAGAAATTGCTGTATGGAGTGATAAAATTGCTCACCCAGATGGCACTAGTGGCTCTTTAATTCCCCCTCCCCCCCGCCCAAATGGTATTGGGCAGGGCATGCTAGGGATTTGAAACATACAGTTATGGCCATGCTTGCAATTCTGTCAGAAAATGCAACCCTTCTCTCAGAAAATTGTTGCAGTAAAAAATGTTTTGGTACTCACATGTTCATTTCTTTGGTTTGCGTTGGACCAACACACACACACACACACACACACACACACACACACACACACACACACACACACACACACACACACACACACACACACACACACACACACACACACACACACACACACACACACACACACACACACACACACACACACACACACACCCCCAGAGAAGAAAAGTCAAATCTGATACAATCCCACACAGAAACCCAAAAATGCACTCTCCAAAATTATTGGTGCCCTTAACTTAATATTTGGTAGTACCTTCTTTGGAAAAAATAGCTGAAATCAATCACTTCCTGTAACCATGACTGAGTTTTTTTCACCTCTGTTGGAATTTTGGACCACTCTTCTTTTGCAAACTGCTTCAGGGCTTCATATTTGAAGGATGCCTTCTCCCCACTGTTGTTTTGAGATCACTCCACGGGTGTTCTATGGGATTCAGACCTGGACTCATTGCTGGGCATTTCAGAACACTCCAGCGCTTTGTTTGTAACCATTTCTGAGTGCTTTTTGAAGTGTGTTTCGGGTCATTGTCCTGCTGGAAGACCCATGACCTCTGGTGGAGACACAGCTTTCTGACACTGCTGTACCCTGTGTCTGCAGATCAGCTTGAATTTGTTTGGAAGTTAATCTAGGTTCTGTATCCACCATTCATTGTAATGAATTACAACCCTTAATTGTAATTTTTCAGTAATTTTGCTCTTCCATCCACGTCCAGGGAGGTTAGCTACAGTGCCATGGGCTGTAAACCTCCTGATGATATTGTGCACAGTGGACACAGGTACTTTAAGATCTCTGGAGGTGTAGCCTTGAGATTGTCAATGTTTGTCCACAATTTTTTCTCTCAAATCCACAGACAACTCTTTATAATTCATTCTTTTCTCCATGTTCAGTGTCACACACAGCAAAAAGGTTGAGTCAACTTTTCTCCATCTTAACTGGTTGCAAGTGGGATTACTATATTGCCCACATCTCTTATTTGCGATAAATACAAATTACAGGAACATCACATGCTTGAAAAGCAATTTTTTCTTACAATTTACACAGGGTGCCAGTAATTTTGGCCAGTGCATTTTTGGGTTTCTGTGTGAGATTGTATCAGATTTGACTTTTCTTCTCTTTTTTTGTGTTGTTCCAAAACAAATCAAAGAAATGAACATGTGAGTACCAAAATATTTGGAACTGCAACAATTTTTTGAGAGAAGGATTGCATTTTCTGTCAGAATTGCAAGGGTGCCAATATTTTTGGCCATGACTGTATCTTTCACGGCTGCATGCAGGTGGCATGCCACATGCTGTTTGCCCTGATAGATGTTGTTGAGAGAAGAAGAGTTGTGCTTCTGAGCTACAGACGGAAATGCTGCATCATGGAAGGAGTTGTGAGGAAGATAGAAAGTACATGTGGTTTGAAGAAGGCATAGTGATGTCAGAAGCAGAGAATTCCACAATACAGCAGCTCCCAGACCATAGTTCCTGAAGATAAGATCAAGAGAATGACAGTGGCAGTAGATGGTAACTGTAGATATGGACGTCAAAGGGAGGAGATTGGGGAGGGAAGCAAGACTTAAATATGTCTCCAACATGAAAGTTTAAATCATAAAGGAGCAAAATGAAAGAGCTTGTTGGGGTGGGGAAAACAGGTATTCAGATCTGACATCCAGGTGAACACTGAGCTAGAACTGTTGTGTGCTGTATGTAATCCTGCAATGTAGAAATGTGGACAGGAGTGGCTACTGTTGGAATTGTTTGAACTTCAAACAGAATGCAGTATCTATGGATATTTCTCAGTGTTTTTGGCCTCTTTTCCACATAGAAATTCAAGCATGTTGGATGGTAAATAGTGAAACATTTTATCAAATATGGTCTTAGTTTGGAGGGATTGCATTAATGTAGTACTGTAATTTAAAATTAAGAGTAACATTCACATTCTACTCTGTCTGGATTTTCTAATTTCTTTTCCTGTAACAAGGAAATTATGACTTACGTGCATTATGCATGTGTGCCAGTGTTACTTTGTATGCCTAGCAAATCAGATGGTGACACTCAGTGATGTGCAATAAGATTATTCCATCTGTACTTGCAGTCAGTTGAGCAAATGTTAGTTATCTATAGGCTCAGCTGAGTTGCTTAAGCTATAGGCAGTTAATTTCAAAAGGATCCACGCCCCACTTAGTAGATATTCGGGAGAGATGCTCACAGGTTTTAATTAAAACAGTTTCTTCGTTGTAGCTCATCAGAGTGTAACAACTACACACAATACATTATTATGTCCTGGGGATTTTTTAAAAATAGATTTTGTGATGTGTCATGGAATGAGATATCTGAAAGTCAGAGAATGGCTTTTGGGTTAAAATATGCAATGCTGAGGTTTCTTTCATTTCTTTCTCCAAATATAAAATGCTAATTGGGAAGGTTGTTACTGAGACATTTTTGGTAATTTAGATCTTCTTTTACAGTTTTGCCTAGACTTTATCAAGATATACTTGGAAGGTTAGTATTTTCTTCTCTCTCATGATGGTTAACTGACTTGCACATGTGGTAGGTTTTTTTATGCTTGTTCTGTGTGAAATAAGGACCCAGAGTAACAAATTGTGTCATTGTCTATGGTTGTTCTAAAAATACAGTTGGAAGTATGGTGTGAATGTTTTTTCTGCTGCTTGCCCAGGTTGCAAGAAGCTGCCACTGAAAAATCCCAATGCAAATACAGTGGTGCCTCGCTTAACGACAATAATCCGTTCCAGGAAAATTGCCGTTAAGCGAAAACATTGTAAAGTGAAAATAAAAAGCCTATTGAAACTCATTGAAAACCTTTCAATGCATTCCAGTGGGCTTAAAACTCACCGTCCAGCGAAGATCCTCCATACGGCGGCCATTTTTGCTGCCTGTATAGTGAGGAATCCGTCTCTAAACACAGCGGGGAGCCATTTCATTTATCCGGTGGCCATTTTGAAACCGCCGATCAGCTGTTTAAAAAACATCATTTTGCGAAGAATTGGTTCCTGAAGCAGGGAACTGATCATCGCAAAGCAAAATTCCCCCATTTAGACCATTTAGACAAAGATTGTCGTAAAGCGGATTTGTCATAATGTGGGGCAATCGTAAAGTGAGGCACAACTGTAATTTAAGCCTTGCTTAGGACCAAATGGTCTGCTGGACCGAGAATGCTGAATGGGTAATCTGTTTGGCTGTACTTGGAAAACTTGCATTTTGGATTATAGAATCTGCCAACCAGGATTCTGTTGCATGTTGTAGTCCAACAAAGTAATTTTCCCAGTCTCTGCCAATTGGATTTGAAATTCAGTGTGCATATCAATGAAGACAACTTAAAATGTTAGGAAATTTACCTATGCATCTCCTTTTGCTTGGGATATTTTACAATGGTGTTTAAAAAAGGAAAGGCAGAGAAATGAGGCTTAGTTGTTCATTTCTCTATGAAGCCAGTCTTGTAGATACCAGGATGGTATAAAAATATCTTGATTTTAAAATAACACACATTACAACAAACACACTAGGTAATTGTACTCTTCCAGTGTAGTTAAGATATCTTGCTAAATTACTTGTTCTTAATGAGACATTCTTTTTCAAAAAATGTCAAAGCAGCTGCTCAAACGTTCATTAACGTCTTGCCCTCAGTGCAAGTATGTAGCATTGAACACTTTTTTGTTGTGGTTTTTGCAGTTTGTGCAGTTCACCTATTCACATAATTTCTGGGAAATCACACCTTATCTTTATGAAGCAAAGCACAGAAACACACGCACACACAGCAGGCACAGAAGAACTATGGCTAATTGATCAGAAAGATACAAACAAGCTATCTGATCCTTCCAAGGTTGATAAATTGAGTACTCAGCTCGCTGCAGGGGGCGGGCAATGTGTAACCTGTATAATTGAATTGTAAACCACCCATAGAGTGTTTTAAGCACTATAGGGCGGTATATAAGCAGCACACTTTGCTTTGCTTTTTAATTTTTCAGAATCAGTCCAAGAAAGTAGCAGGTATTATAGTTTAAGAGTGTGGTTTGTTACTTGCAACTTTGAGAAAATCATGCTTGCACTGCAAAAACTGTTATCAAAATGGGCAGAAGGGAATGAGGACAATTTTTGTGCGTTTTTTTCACATGTGAGGGTGGGATAAGCAAAGATTTAAATCACTGTTCATGTTTCTTGGTATGGTGAATTGCAACTAGAGTAGGCCCATTGAATCATTGGGGATTTGATGAGTTAGCTTCTCCATAAGTACTATTTATTCAATGGGCCTACTTTAATTGTGACACCATGCAAAAGGATTTCAAGACATTAAGACAAAGCAGAATGTCCTACTCTCTTCTACGTAACAGCCTCTACAATAGCTTTCCATACAAATTAGCTTGATACATTTTTCTTAAGAGGAGGAGAACTGGGCAATATTTTATTTCTTCTGCAAAATTGCACTTAATTTTAGAACTATAGATGGAACTATAATTCTAATTATGCTGCCGTTTTGCTGTTACGGTATTATGGTCTTTGTGTCAGCAACACATTCTTTAATATGAAGCTTCAACACAGAGTTTCCTAGAGACATCCAAGATCGAAACATTGGCATCAGCTTGATTCCTCACTAGATGCTCTAGCCTTCCTAGTATTATGGTCACACACAGTTATCAGGGTGCTGATTGCTATACTGATCACTCCCTGGTGTGTAGTAGAGTAAATCTGCGAACAAAGAGATTGTATCACACGAGAAAGGAAGGTAGACCATGTATTGACATCAGCAAAACTCGCAATCAAAGAAAAGTGGAGGAATTTGCCCAAGCATTTGAGGAAACCCTTCCAGGTTCAGCTGATGCAAATACACCTGAACAATGGCAACATTTCAAAAACTTGCAGGCTCTTCAAGTTGATCGTAGCAAAGTTCAACAGGCTGCCAGGAGATATTCTAATGATTATTGGCTTCAGCTCTGCTCTCAGATACAGATAGCAGCAGACACAGGTAAAATCAAAGGAACGTATGATGGTATCAAGCAGGTTTCAGGTCCAATACAGAAGAAATCGGCTCCTTTGAAGACTACTACAGGCGTGATCATCCAGGACTGAGTACAGCAGATGGAACGCTGGGTGTAGCACTACTCTAAGCTATATTCTAGAGAGAATGCAGTAACTGAAGAGACATTAAATAACATTGAGTGCCAGCCTGTCTTGGAAGAGTTGGACAGCGAACCAACTTTAGCAGAAATAAAAGCGGCTTTGGATTCCCTCGCCTGCAGCAATGCACCTGGAAAGGATAACATCCCTGTTGAAGAGCTGTAAGGAGATCATCACCACTGAGCTGTATGAAATCTTTTTTCTTTGCTGGAGGGCAGGTGGAGTACCACAGGAAATGAAGAATGCATACATAGTCACATTGTATAAGAACAAAGGACAAAGGAGACGGGTGATTGCAATAAGTACCATGGCATCCCTCTTCTCAGCGTTGTAGGGAAGCTGCTTGCTCCTGTTGTGCTGAAGAGACTTCAGGTGCTTGCAGACAGAGTCACAATGTGAATTTCAAGCTAATAGATCCACCATCGACATGGTATTCTTCCTCAGACAATTCCAGGAGAAATGTAGGGAACAATGAGCCACTTTTTGTGGCCTTCATAGATCTTACATAGGCCTTTGATTTGGTTAGCAGGGGCAGCCTTTTTAAAATACATCAAGATTGAATGTCCACCTCAACTCCTTAACATCATCAGGTCCATTCATGAGGAAATGAAGGGCACTATAGTTTTTGATGGCTCAACATCACATCCCTTTGACATCCAAAGCAGAGTGAAGCAGGGCTGGGTCCTCGCACCAACCCTGTTCGGGATCTTTTTTGCTGTTATGCTGAAGCACACCTTTGGAACTGCAACAGAAGGTGTCTATCTCCAGACTAGATCAGAGGGAAAGCTCTTTAATCTTTCTAGATTGAGAGCAAAGACCAAAGTCCAGCTGAAATGCATGTGGGACTTCTTCTTTGCCGACAGTGCAGCTATTGCTGCCCATTCTGCTAAAGAACTCCAACAACACATGAATCGTTTTAGTAAGGCTTGCCAAGACTTTGGATTAACAATCAGCCTGAAGTCATGGGCCAGGGCACAGACTCACCTCCATCTATTACCATCTCCATGCAAGAATTGGAGGTTGTTCATGTGTACCTTGGCTCAACAATCTCTGACACTCTCTCCCTAGATGTTGAGCTGGATAAACGCATTGGGAAAGCAGCTACCATGTTCTCTAGACTCACAAAGAGAGTATGGCTGAATAAGAAGTTAACGGCATATATCAAAATCCAGGTCTATAGAGCCTGTGTCCTGAGCACTCTCCTGTACTGCAGTGAGTCCTGGACCCTTTGTGCACGGCAGGAGAGGAAGCTGAACACGTTCCATATGCGTTGTCTCTATGATGCATTTTTGGTATCACCTGGCAGGACAAAGTTACAAATAGAGTAGTCCTAGATCGAGCTGGAATTTTCAGCATGTATACATTACTGAAACAGTGACGGCTGTGTTGGCTCGGGCATGTTGTGAGAATGACTGTCGGTCGGGTTCCAAAAGATCTCCTGTATGGAGAACTAGTGCAGGGAAGGCACCCCAGAGGGAGACCACAGCTGCAATACAAGGATATCTGCAAGCGGGATCTGAAGGCCTTAGGAATGGACCTCAACAGATGGGAAACCCTGACATCTGAGCATTCAGCCTGGAGGCAGCCGTTGCATCATGGCCTCTCCCAATTTGAAGAGACCCTTGTCCAGCAGGCTGAGGCAAAGAGGCAGCCACAAAAGCAGCAAAATCAGGGAGATGGACAAGGACAGATTGTATTTGTCTTCAGTGTGGAAGGGATTGTCACTCTTGAATTGGCCTTCTCAGACACACTAGACGTTGTTCCAAGACCTCTACTCAGAGCATGTTACCATAGTCTCTCGAGATTGAAGGATGCCTACATGCCTACAGATGGAACTATAGATGTGTTCCTTGCAGGGCAGACTTGATCCAATTTTTAAAAAATGCATTTTTAAAATTATTCAAATCATTAAAAAAAATTTAAATTGTCATTTAAATCAAATTGATTTTTTTAAAAAAAATTATACATTTTTGTCCACCCTGCCTTGCTATGAACAAGCTGACTTTTTTGGACTGGCTAGAAGTCTCATTAATTCTCATTAATTACTTCCCTTTTAGGGAAGTAATTAATGAAGTCTCTGCTGAAGAGTTCCAACAACTTATGAATTGGGAAAGGGAAGTAATTTATAATGGCAGAGGAAAAAAGTGGTGAGTGAGTTAAGGAGTAGTTTTTTGCCTTCCATTTGCTAGTTTGCCCTTGCAGATGCCATGTTCTTTGCATGTAGAAGAAAGCAAATATGCTCTAGTGTGGCTCAGGCATGGTGTAGACCAGTAGTTCTTAACCTTGGGTTACTCAGGCGTTTTTGAACTGCAACTCCCAGAAACTCTAGCCAGCACAGCTGGTGGTGAAGGCTTCTGGGAGTTGCAGTCCAAGAACACCTGAATAACCCAAGGTTAAGAGCCACTGGGCTGCCATGAAGAGGGGTAATCAGCCAAGAATATCCTATGGATGACAGTTTCTGCTCTTGCAATTGAACTTTTTTGAACCTGTAATATGTTTTTTTTAACTTTTTAGCATCTGAAAATGACACTAGGGAAATTAATTTAAAAACGTCTGAACTTACGAAATGTGAATGGTGTGGTGTACGAAAGTTGCCAGTTGTTTTTCTGCAAACTATACCTGCTGCCTGCCAAAGCTTGAGATCTCAACTGAAGATGAACAAAGAGAAAGATAATGTCTGGTATGACTGCAAAGGAGCAAGTAAGTGAACCTTTTGATGCAGTAATCAACGTTTTACATACAACTCTTTAATATGAAATGTATGCCTGGTGGCAAGTGATGTCCTGTCCTGTCCCTAGAATAGCCAAGGGGTTGTCACAAGCAAAAAGCATTTTCCTCCATCAAACAGAAACATGCTGGTCTCACTGCTTGGAGGCAGGAGCAGTGACAGTTTGTGGCAGAAAAAAATTCCATCAGATTCTGTTTTGTTCTGTTTTTAGCTACCAAAGGGAGGCAGCACATTCCTACTGTAAAAATATACAGTGGTGCCTCGTATAACGAGTGCCTCGTATAACGAGGAATCCACATAACGATGGCTTTTTTGCAATCGCTTTTGCGATCGCATACAGATGTTGCCTATGGGAAAAAATCGCTTTGTGATGTTTTCCCCATAGGCACCATTTGCCGGCTGAACAAGCGGGCGTTCGCTTGGGAGGAGGTGGGGGAATTTTCCCACCTCCTCCTGCCCCATTGCCGGCCTGTCAGCCAGCTGAAAACACGGCGTTCGCTCGGGAGGAGGCGGGGGAATCTTCCCACCTCCTCCTGCCCGATCGCCGGCCTGTCAGCCGGCTGAACAAGCGGGCGTTCGCTCGGGAGGAGGCGGGGGAATCTTCCCACCTCCTCCTGCCCGGTTGCCGGCCTCTTAGCCGGCTGAAGTCCAGCTATGCTTCCGACCCTCCCCCCACGGCTTGGATCCAAGCCATGGGGGGAGGCTGGGAGCGGACTCTTCAGCAGTCGCCGGGGCTCGGATCCGAGCCGCAGCGGCTGCCGAACAGTCCGGCTATGCTTCCGACTTGCCCCCCGCGGCTTGGATCCGAGCCGCGGCGGCTACCCCAGCCATGGCCGGACTCTAGGGAGTCCAGCCATGGCTGAGGTAGCCGCGCGGGTCAGATCCAAGCCGCGGGGGGAGGAAGAAAACCAGATAATCCATTCCTATTAGAACGGATTATCTGGTTTTCAATGCATCTCTATGGGAAAACTCGTTTCACTTAACGATGTTTTCCCATAGCGATGGTTTTTTAGAACGAATTAACCTCGCTATGCGAGGCATCACTGTATATACATTCGTGCCCCGCATAGTGATGTTAATCCGTTCCAGGATTAACATCGCTATCCAGATTCTTCTCTATGCGGGGGGGAACCCATAGGAATGCATTAAACTCCGTTTAATGCGTTCCTATTGGGGAAAAACTCACTGGTAAGCGAAGAATCCCCCATTCGGCTGCCATTTTCGCTGCCTTGGTAAGCGAGGCGCGAAAACGCTGCGGGCGGCCATTTTCCCCCAGCTGGGCGGCGCTGCCTTCAGAGCGACCGCCGGATAAGCCTTCACCGCGGTCGCTCTGAAGCCCTCTCCCCCCAGCTGGGCGGCGCTGGCTTCGGAGCAACCGCCCAGTAAGCCTCCACCGCGGTTGCTCCCAAGCCTTCTCCCCCAGCTGGGCGGCGCTGGCTTCGGAGCGACCGCCCAGTAATCCTCCACCGTGTGCTCCGAAGCGCCCGCCGGTCAGCTGGGGGCAAACGGGGCCTGTGGGGAAAATCGCTATGCAGATTCATCGTTAAATGGGGCCCTCGTTATACGAGGCACCACTGTACAGTATATATATATTTACTCCTTGGAGGATGTAGCTGCAGTATTGTAATGGAAACTCACAGACTGAAGAAGAAGGGGGAGGCCACTATGTTGCTGACTGGAAATATTCAAGAAGTTTTCACAGATGCTGGATGCTTTAATTGAGGGGGATCTCTTAACAGGGAATGTCTGTTGGAGATGGGAAAGTTGTTTGTTTTCCTACTACTGTTCCCTGCATATGCCACTGCTATGGTGTTCACTAGTCATGCTAGTTGGAATATTCTGGTAGCTGCAGTTAGAAAAATAAGAAGGCATGGAGATTTGTCTTTTCTAAAACAAATTTCTGATTCAGATCAGAGTTCATTTAGTGGCGTCTGAGGCAGCTCATTGCAAATTGGACTTCTTTTAAAATTTCCCAATTAGATTTTGAACCAAATCATGTGTGGTTGGTGAACATTACACATCTGTAATGTGTACACATTTCCATCTATGGATTGGATTTCTAGAGGAAAAAAACAATAGATTATTAGCAGTTCACCAGAATCCTTTTTAACCAATGTGAAGCTTAAAGGTTATCCTGTTGAGTTGTTCCATATTTGCCCTGCTCTGTTCCATTTGCAATTATGATAGCAGTGAGGATTTTCACATGTCCAAGGAGTTAAGAGGGTTTCCCTTTTGCATAAGAAGTAGTTCATATGCAACAGAACAATGATGATTATTTTAAAAAGAAAATCTGAATATCCTTAGTTTATTTTTCCTTGCATTGGTCTCAGTTCAGAGGCCTAGTTCTATATGCACACTCTTAAATTCAAACTGCCCTGTTTCCCTCTCAGATGCACTTGAATGTCATCTGAAATTTAATGGACACCTCCCTTTATGTTTTTATTTATTCTTCATTATTAAGCAGTATTATAGATCGAATTGAACAAATTGAATTACAGAATGTTTTGTTTTTAAATGTATACATTCTTTGTCTCCCACCTTACCTTTCTCTTTCTGTTTAATTTTTTCCATAGACCCAGAAGAACAATACATAATTTTAATTTTTGATACAGGCCTTGACCCTCGTGCAAATGCAGTATTTGAAAAAATAATCACTGATATTGGTGTCAGAAATAACATTCCTGATTTTTTTATGAAGATTTCTTTTGAAGAAGCAAATAGTAGGCTTGTGGCCTTTACAAAATCCTTTGAAGACACTTCAAGGGGAAGCATTACTCATAAAGAAGGCAAAACAAAACATGTACTCTTTCCTTTTTAAACTTATGGATTAGTGTTAAATATTTTATGTCATTAACTTTAAAATGTTACTTGCAATGGTTTTTTTATGTTATAGCTTATATTTTGTTAATTATCTCTTTGCTTGTAAAATTGCAAAATTGCAAAAAATGAAAATATGATTATAAAGTCTAAAGGGGGGGAAGGTTTCTTCCTTTTGAACTTTCCCTTAGTGTCAATTTGATTTCGTATCTGTATTTTTCATTTGGACTAATATCTTCACGGAGTTTATGAAGGTTTTGACATGCTGATCTTTATCATATAAGCTCATGATGCTGGGGGCAAGTTTTTGAATCACACCTCTGTGCTTCATCAGAAGTAGAAATTTTGAGTTATGTTGGTTTATCAACCATCAGATCCTAACCTGCAGATACGTTGGTTGCTCAGGATTGGTTGACGGTGAAAGTATTCCTCAAGCAGAAGGTAATTCTGTTGGAGGTAGAACATATCTGGAACAAAGTATAGTACTAGAGACATAAATCTGTGCTTGTGACCCTGAAATGGGTTGGATTGGGAAGCTACTATATAATTTCTTGTATCTAGTAAATTAACATCAGACTAAATCTGGTTCCAGATGTAATAGGGAACTATCAATCCTGCCTCTCTCTGCTGAAGCAAGGATGAAAGTAGGAGTTGGGAACAGGAAGTGAGAAGTACAGTGGTGCCTCGCTTAATGGGCGCTCCGTTTAGTGATGAAATTGCATAGTGACGAAGATTTTGCGCTCGCAAAAGCGATCACATTGCGATGTTTTAAATGGTTTTTTTTCGCTTTGCGATGATCGGTTCCCTGTTTCGCTTACTGATCATTGCAAAGCGATGATTTTTTAACAGCTGATCGGTGGTTCCAAAATGGCCACCGGGTAAAAAAATGGCCGCCTGCTGTGTTTTTGCACGGATTCCTCACTTAAGAGGCAGCAAAAATAGCCACCGTATGGAGGATCTTCGCTTTAAGGTCAGTTTTTTGCCCATAGGAACGCATTAAACAGGTTTTAATGTGTTTCTATGGGCTTTTTAAAATTGCATAGTGATGAAATCGCTTATCGATTTTTGCTGCACTGATTAACGTCGCTATGCGAGGCACCACTGTATATGGGCCTACCACTAGTTTATGAAATGGCTAATATTACATCTGAGCCAATCCACTCTGTTAGAATGTACAGTGGTGCCTCACTTAGCGACGTTAATCCGTTCCAGGAAAAACGTCGCTAAGTGATTTAATCGTTAAGCGATTTTAAAAAGCCCATAGGAACGTATTAAAACGTGTTCAATAGGTTCCCATGGGCTAAAAACTTACCTTAAAGCAAAATTCCTCCATAGCGGCGGCCATTTTGGGTGCCTCTAAAGCGAGGCAAAGCAGCCGCTGCTGTTTTGGAACCCGCCGATCAGCTGTGCTTCCTCCAGGGAGACTGAGGCACCGCCGCCCCCACCCCGGCCGAGAAAGACCCTCTGCGCCTGCAGCAAAGGGTGCTGCAGGCGCAGAGGGTCTTTCTTGGCCGGGGTGGCGGCGGCAGTGCCTCAGTCTCCCTGCCGAGGCTGGAGTTGAAAGGGGTGAGGAGAAAGAGAGAGAGAGCGTGCGGAGGCGGCGGTTTGTGAAACTGGGTTCCTCGTGATCTTTGCAAACAACCGCCTATCAGCTGTGCTTCGGGCTGCTCTCTCTCCCCTCCCAGCTCCAGCCCAGGCTGGGAGGGGAGAGAGAGCAGCCCAAAGCACAGCTGATGGGTGGTTGTTTGCAAAGATCACAGGGAAGCCAGCTTCCCAAACCCGCGCCCATCAGCTGGGCTTCGGGGCTCTCTCTCTCTCCACCCCTCGCAACACAGCTGATTGGCGGGGCCTTTGGGATGATCGTGGGGAAGCACTTCCCCACAATCATCGCAATGCGCTTTCCCCCCATTTAAAACATCGCAATGCGATCGCTTTTGCGATCGCAAAAACTCCATCGGTGTGCGGATTCATCGTTAAACGGGGCACTCGTTAAGCGAGGCACCACTGTGTTCTTTTTAGTTTTTCTCTGGAAAAGAAAGGCATGCTGTATTGTTTCAATGTTGGGAAGCATTTTAGTACTTACGGCTTCTGTATTGCATATTATTTTTCTAAGGTTGTCTCTGAGTCCAGGATGCAACTGCGAAATGCAACAGAGTTCCAGTTCTTTGATGATGATGAAAGTGGGGAGCCCCATACAGTTTTTATTGGTCCTATAGAAAAGTAAGACATATTTCGGCATGCTGTGGGAATAGTTAGATCATATAAATTCTGTATTTAATGCATTTCTTTTTTCTTTCCAGATTGATAGTTTATCCTGCTCCTCCATCAAAGGGTGGCATTTCTGTGACCAATGAAGATCTTCATTGTTTAAATGAAGGAGAATTTTTAAATGACGTCATCATTGATTTTTATTTAAAGTAAGTTGCATGATATCTATTTCATACAGGCAATATAAAGTTCTATATTATCTCAGTCTTAAATTTGTGATTTAAAAAAAGTTAAATGAATAAGTAGCCATTTTAAGAACCTTTGTACTGCATATGTACGGGTAAATCAATAATCAGTGGTGTCCAACCTTGGCCCTCCAGATGTTCTTAGACTACAGCTCCCAGAAGCCTTCACCACCACCTCTGCTGGCCAGGATTGCTGGGAATTGAAGTCCAAGAACATCTGGAGGGCCAAGGTTGGACACCATTGGTTTAGATGTTTCTTCCAAAATATAGCTGCATTCTGATTAAAATATATTGCTCTTAGATTCTTTAACTATTAGAATTGATGTCAATATTATATCACTTAATAGTAGAAATATATACTTGCGAAAAGTAATGGTAAAATGTACAGTTAGTATAATAGCAGTCCAGATGTTAGACAGTTGCATGTTTTCATATTGGCTAATGTTTCAGCTTTTACATGTATTTTTAATAAATTTACTTAGTGTATTGTCATTTAATACATGGATACTACACTTAATAATTTTATTTACTATTATATATGGGGAGGAACCAGTGTTTTGTTAATGGGGTTTCCCCCCCTCCCTAGCAGCCTTCTACACTGCCTGCAAACCAACTCCAGAGGTTCTCCAGCCCTCCAGAGTTGGTTTTGGGGGCATGGTGAGCTGCAGTGAGAAATCATCAATCTCCCATATTTCTCTGGATTCTACTGTTCTTCTAACAAAATCTGCCATTGGTTCCTGTCCATGCATATTGTTTATCTTGGAGGTCCTGGCATTAATTTGCATTAATATATTTCAGTTAGAATTAATAGAAAAGTGGACCTTTCCTGAAAGTTCTCATGTCCCCTTTTTCTTGGTCAATTTATCCATAATTTGATACCATTGTATTGTATATTTCTGTGACATTCCCCCCTCCTATGATTTGGAGGACAGGTGTGATAATAATGTTGGATTATATGTTATATTGGACTAAATATTAAAGGAGAGGAACATGGGGGAATTGCTAACCTCTGCAATGGCATTTGGTCTGTTTTTTGCATTGTGTGTGGTTGTGCACTTCCAGATTATGAGTTGTTCTATTATCTGATCGATAATAATTATGTGCTGTCATTTTCTACTTAGAATCATAAAATAATAGAGTTGGAAGGGGCTTATAATGCCATTTAGTCCAACCTGCTGTTCAGTGCAGGTCTCCCAAGTTAGAGTATATCTGATAGCTGGCTGTCTAACTTTCTCTTGAATGCTTCCAGCATTAGAGCACTCACTACTTTCTGAGGTAATTGGTTCCACTGTTGTACTGCTCTAACAATTTGGAAGATTTCCCTGATATTCAACTGAAATCTGGCTTCCTAAAATATGAGCCCATTATTGCATGCCCTGTACTCTGTATGATTGAGAACAGATCCTGCCCCTTCTCTGTATATTATCTCTGTCTCCCCCCCCCCACCCCAAGTATTTCAAAAGTGGTATCATGTCTCCCCTCAGTCTTCCTTTCTCAGGGCTAAACATGCAGTACTTCCAGTCTTGGAACATGCAGTACTTCCAGTATTTCCTCATGGGGCTTGGTTTCTAGTCTTCTGATCATCTTTGTTATCCTGAATTTGTATCAGTTTGTCTGCATGCCTCCTAAAATGTAGTGTCCAGAACTGGACACAGTACTCAAGATGAGGCTTAACCAGTTCTGAATAGAGGGGAATTAATACTTCACAGGATTTGGAGACTCTATTTCTGTTAATGCAGCCTAAAATAGCATTTGCTTTTTTTAACCGTTGCATCTCACTGTTGACTCATATTTAACTTGTGGTCTACTGCAATTCCAAGATCCTTCTCATTTGTAATATTGCTGAGCCTAACATTCCTGATTAATGGATGTGCAAAGTATCTGAGCAAAAATAAAATGCAATTAAATTATAATAAATCAATATAATTCAGGAAATCAGTTTGTCCCGGCAGCATCACAAGTTTACAAGTCCAAAAATATGCCACAAACCCTCTATGGTTTCCCAATTTGGGCAAGTGCTATGGATCGATTGATTGGACAGTTACAATCCTCCTTCTTATGCAAAGCATTAAGATTACCTAGATGTGTACCCTACTCGGTGCTCTGTCTGGAGTCCAGAGTATCTTTAATACAGACTGTAGCGTGGTTGAGATCATTCAAATTTTGGTTAAGTATCTATTACAATCCAGACATGGATAGTTCATTATACCAGCTTCTGTGGGACTCTTTTGGGTCCCACCTTTTGGGTCAACGATCTTCTTGAAAAAATTTAAATCAATTGGTATAGATAGTGTTTACCTTAGAGCTTTAAGTCAAGAGCTAGCTTTCCAAATTATTAAAAGAGGAATTTTGGATATTGAATTCCAGGAACTTAAGTAGTGCTGCCAATAAATTCTGCTCACCATTTTTTCCATATTCCTTCTAAAATGGGTAAATCTGCTGCTTACCTTTCCTTGCTCAAAGCCCCCCCCCCCCCAAAATGTAGGGCCTTTTCTTTGGCCAGATGCAGTGTCATGCCTACTGCTATATTATATGGCAGATTTAATGCAGTTCCTTATTCTGAAAGGCACTGCCCATGTGAACAAGGGGTGTTGGAAACCCTTGTTCATATATTCTTGCACTGCCTGCTGCACGTGATTGGCTGATCAAGGTTGATAGTCTCAATTTTATTAAAGCTGGAAAGGAGGTCAGATCTGGATAAAGTTCGCTTTATGCTGGTGGCCAAGATGACTGATACTGCAGAAAGAGTCACAGACTTCCTTGATACTATTGTTAGGAGACGAACCGTTGTCCCTTTAAGGATGTCTAACACTTTTCTGCCATCTTCATGCCTATACATGTAGTTACCTAACAAACCATTGTGACTATGTCCAATTTACTTATGCCAATAAAGGTTTTATCTATCTTGCTGAGCCAAGTATCCCCCATCTTGTTACTCTGCATTTGCTCCCCCCCCCCGATGTAGAACTTTGTACTCATCCCTGTTAAATTTTATTCTCTCATTTTTTTTTTAAACCAAGTGATCGAGCCTGCCTAGCTCTTTATAAATTTTGCTCCTGCCTTCCAGGGTATTAGCTATTCCACCCATTTTTTTGTCATCCACAAATTTGATAAGCATTCCCTGCACATCCTCAACTTAGTCAATAGTAATAATGCTGAAGTGCTGTGGGCCCAGGCCTAAGCCCACTTGTTATCTTCTCTGTCTTTGAAGAACCATTGATAAGCATGCTCTGAGAATCATTCTGTAACTAACTGTGTATGTACTTAATGTTTGTTTTATCCACTTAGTTTGCTAATCACAATATCTTGGAACACTTTGCTGAAAGCTTTGCTGAAGTGAAGGTATATTGCATCCACAGCATCCCCACTATTTTTGTGGCAGCCCTCTCAGAGTTTTCTGAGTATAGAGTCTGCAGAAGTGGTTTGAGAGTCCTTCCCTTCTAGTGGGATCTGGAACTGTGCAGCTTGCCCATGGCCACATAGCTGGCAGGGCACGTAACCCAATCAGCCACATATGCTCCTAGTGATCTCGGCTGGCTCCTTTTGTAGGGTGTACAGTGGAGGTTCAAACTCTAAGAACTTTGTCTTGCAGTCCACTGAGCTATATTAGTTCTCTGTTATCTGGTGGTCTTTTAATAAAAAGTAAACATTTCCCTGTGTTGTGAAAAGAAATTGTAAAATATTTCACATTCAAATTAGGGAGTTGAAAATGTAATTTGAAGATGATTACAATTTATTGTCTTGGTCTGAATTTGGTGAAAAATTCTATGTCTCTTTGGCAAGCTGTTTTGTTTGGATACAATATGTGTTTTGTTTGGATAGAATGTTGCAGCCTTTTCAAGAAAAATAAATATTTACAGACAGGAGTGAAACAACTGGAAATGCAAACCTTCTGTTCATTTCTTTTTTTTCAAATTAAAGATACCTTGTCCTTGAAAAGTTGAAACAGGAAGATGCTGATAGGATTCATGTGTTCAGCTCATTCTTCTACAAACGCCTTAATCAAAGAGAAAGGAGAAACCTTCAAGAAACCTCAGAACTCACGTAAGTCATGTTAAAACAGATGTTTGTACAACTGCAGATACTTGGACCTCATTAGAACACCTCATCTTGCTCGGATGAAAGATTAAAATTATGAGTTAGTAAGAGTGACTCGTGCATTCCTTATCCTCCTTTGTGGAGATAGTAAACTTTTGCTTCTGTTCCTAATGAACTGCATTCATTTATTATATATGATGCAGGGCAAATTGTGGTTTATATTGTTGTTGTTTGGTCATTTAGTCATGTCTGATTCTTCGTGACCCCGTGGACAAGAGCATGCCAGGCCCTCCTATCCTCCACTGCCTCCCGGAGTTGTGTCAAATTCATGTTCGTTGCTTTGATGACACTGTCCAACCATCTCATCCTCTGTTGTCCCTTCTCCTCTTGCCTTCACATTTTCCTTAACATCAAGGTCTTTTCAAGAAGTCTTCTCTTCTCATGAGATGGCCAAAGTAGTGGAGCCTCAGCTTCAGGATCTGTCCTTCCAGTGAGCACTCAGGGTTGATTCCCTTTAGAATTGATAGGTTTGTTCTCCTTGCAGTCCAGGGGACTCTCGAGCCTCCTCCAGCACCACAATTCAAAAGCATCAATTCTTCGGCCATCAGCTTTCTTTATGGTTCAGCTCTCACTTCCATATATCACTACAGCAAAAACCATAGCTTTGACTATGCGGACTTTTGTTGGCAAGGTGATGTCTCTGCTTTTTAAGATGCTGTCGAGGTTTGTCATCGCTTTCCTCCCAGGAAGCAGGCGTCTTTTAATTTCGTGGCTGCTGTCTCCATCTGCAGTGATCATGGAGCCCAAGAAAGTAAAATCTGTCACTGTCTCCATATCTTCCGCTTCGATTTGCCAGGAGGTGATGGGACCAGTGACCATGATCTTTTGAGCTTCAGATCATTTTTGCACTCTCCTCTTTCACCCTCATTACGAGGCTCTTTAATTCCTCCTCACTTTCTGCCATCAGAGTGGTATCATCTGCATATCGGAGATTGTTGATATTTCTTCCGGCAGTCTTAATTCCGGCTTGGGATTCCTCCAGTCCAGCCTTTCGCATGATGTATTCTGCATATAAGTTAAATAAGATAATATACAGCCTTGTCGTACTTCTTTCCCAATTTTGAACCAATCAGTGTTTCCATATCCAGTTCTAACTGTTGCTTCCTGTCCCACGTATAGGTTTTTCAGGAGACAGATAAGGTGGTCCGGCACTCTCATTTCTTTAAGGACTTGCCATAGTTTGCTGTGGTCCACACAGTCAAAGGCTTTTGCATAGTCAATGAAGCAGAAGTAGATATTTTTCTGGAACTCTTTGGCTTTCTCTATAATCCAGCGCATGTTAGCAATTTGGTCTCTAGTTCCTCTGCCCGTTCGGAATCCAGCTTGTACTTCTGGGAGTTCTTTGTCCACATACTGCTGAAGCCTACCTGGGAGGATTTTGAGCATAACCTTGCTAGCGTGTGAAATGAGTGCAATTGTATGGTAGTTGGAGCATTCTTTGGCACTGCTCTTCTTTGGGATTGGGATGTAGATTGATTTTTTCCAATCCTCTAGCCACTGTTGATTTTCCAAACTTGCTGGCATATTGAATGTAGCATCTTAACAGCGTCATCTTTTAAGATTTTAAATAGTTCAACTGGAATGCCATCACCTCCACTGGCCTTGTTGTTAGTCAAGCTTTCTTTCTTTTTTATTTTTTTAAACTACTAGGAATAGGGTAGGGAATACAAAAGGTAAAAGGAAGTGTAAAGGGATGGGAAAAGGTTTTGAGGATAGGGGAACACAGAGTATACAATCATCCAATCTATTCATATTAGGTATACAAGCCTCTGATCTGTTCATTTTTCAATACAAAAAACAACTTTGTATTCTTTTTAAAATATATCTATATACTGTTTGGTTATCCTCTAAATATCAGCCTATATTCATATTTTAATTTAAATCTAAGTTATTCCAACTCTATCAAGAAATCGAGACCAAATATAAAATACATCCCCTCTTTCAATTTCCTTCTGCCTTGGACGTACATTCAGCCTGTCTGGAAAGATATCCATTTCTGGCACTTCCCATTTTTTCTCAGTATCCTTCTCTCGTTTCTATGCCTTTATTTTCTTCCAGTTTTGGGGAGATAAAATTAAATCCAGGACAGTAGTCTGATTTTTAACATCACCTTTTCTGACTATTATAGCTGGGTAGCTCACATGGTAACTCTTAATCTCATCTATGTTACCAGGCATCACTGTCAATAAAAACTGTTCTGGAGTTAATACAATTTCATTTAGCTGTTGTTTGACCTCTATTGGTTTCCCTTTCATCAGGTCTTCTACCTGGCTGAGGTGCTCATTTACCTGCTGAAATCCTGTTAATATTGTCATTTGCATGTTAACCAGCCATTCTTTATCTGGCAACATTCCCAACCGTTGATATTTAACATTTTTGATATTTTTGATATTTAACATTTCCATCTTTCCAATACATATGGTTTGTATAAATAATATTTTTTTGATTCCACTATTTTACCAACAAACCAAACCCATCATCATAAACCTCCCCTATGTCCTCCCCTCCTTGCCCAGATATTATAGTAATATTATCAAAATCCACACAGTCCAACCAAAAGAGATTCCAGACTAGACATCAAACAGGGAACCAGTCTCTCTCCCCCCCCCCAAAAAAAGTCATAGTCCTTTAATAACTCCAGAGCTGATTTTCTTTGGTCCTCCGTCTACTTATTCTGTTAAATTCCTCTCGCTCATGAGCTGATAATTTACTGTCCGTTGCTCCCAGAGATTTATTCTTCCTTCCAAAACCAAAGGCATTTCTGTTATCAGAGTCCCATTCGACTCTAGTCCTGGCTTCTCCCGCTCTTCAATCTATGTCTCCATACTGATGATTCATCACTTGTTTTTTTATTCCCAAAGCTTATACCTCCTGCTCCAAAGACAAGATTTTATTTTCAAAGTCCCACTCAGACTAGGGAGAAAAATCCACAGTCCCTTGAAGCCTGTTGAGTAGTATTTCCTCTGGGATTTTTTTCCAGAAACACAAAATTTTTCTGTCTCACAGTGTATCTCAATGACCTTGCTAATTATAAACTTGCTGTTTAACAGTCAGTTCGCTTTGAAAAAACAAGCTGGCAGGCACAGCTCGCCGCTTCCTCTTTCCCCTTTCTTTCAGGTATTTTCCCTTTAGTTTCTTTTACATCTTAATGAGGTTATTCATAAATCAAAGGCTTATTTTGTTATTGTGTATTTTCGGCTGCATTTCCTCGGAAATTTGGGGGTGGAGTTTCGCGCAGCTTTCTGCCATAAAATGGCCTCCCATCTCCGGTCTGTGCTTGGGTGAATTTTCAGAGGGAAGAAAGACCCAGTTGCTGCCAAATCTTCTACCTTCTGGGTTCACCATCTGCTTCAGGGTGACTTCTCCTGGCCTCCCCTTCCGTCCCCCCCTTTCTAGAGGGATGCCAGACAGGGCGGTTCCAACTTTTCCCGGGAGCTGTTGCCGGCAAGCTCCGCCTCCGTTGTTAGCCAAACATTCTAAGGCCCACTTGACTTCACTCTCCAGGATGTCTGGCTCAAGGTCAGCAACCACATTATCTGGGTTGTCTGGGATATCCAAATCTTTCCTGTATAATTCCTCTGTGTATTCTTGCCACCTATTCTTGAGGTCTTCTGCTTCTGTTAGGTCCCTCCCATTTTCGTCCTTTATCATGTCCATCTTTGCACAAAATGTTCCTCTAATATCTCCAATTTTCCTGAACAGATCTCTAGTTTTTCCTTTTCTATTATTTTCCTTTATTTCTTTGCATTGTTCGCTTAAGAAGGCCCTCTTGTCTCTCCTTGCTTTTCTTTGGAGGTCTGCATTCAATTTTCTGTAACTTTCCCTATCTCCCTTGCATTTTGTTTCCCTTCTCTTCTCTGCTATTTCTACGGCTTTGTTGGACAGCCACTTTGCTTTCTTGCATTTCCTTTTCTTTGGGATGGTTTTTGTTGCTGCCTCCTGTACAATGTTACGGGCCTCTGTCCAGAGTTCTTCAGGCACTCTGTCCACCAAAACTAGTTCCTTAAATCACTTCCACTGTGTATTCATAAGGGATTTGGTTTAGATTATATCTGACTAGCCCAGTGGTTTTTCCTACTCTCTTCAGTTTAAGCTTGAATTTTGCTATGAGAAGCTGATGATCAGAGCCACAATCAGCTCCAGGTTTTTTGTTTGTTTGTTTGTTTGTTTGTTTTTTGCTGACTGTATTGAGCTTCTCCATCTTTAGCTACAGAGAATATAATCAATCTGATTTCGGTATTGCCATCTGGTGATTTCCATGTATAGAATCGCCTCTTGTGTTGTTGAAAAAGAGTGTTTGTGATGACCAGCTTGTTCTATTGACAAAACTCTATTAGTCGTTGCCCTACTTTGTTTTGAACTCCAAGGGCAAACTTTCCTGTTGTTCCTTTTATCTCTTCACTCCCAACTTTAGCATTCCAATACCTTATAATGAGAACATCTTTCTTTAGTGTCAGTTCTAGAAGGTGCTGTAAATCTTCATAAAATTGGTCAATTTCAGTCTCCTCAGCACTGGTGGTTGGTGCATAAACTTGGATTACTGTGATATTGAAAGGTCTGCCTTGGATTCGTATTGACGTCATTCTATCATTTTTGAGATTATATCCCATTACAGCTTTTCCCACTTTTTTAATTGACTATGAGGGCTACTCCTTTCCTTCTACGGGATTCTTGCCCACAACAGTAGATATGATAATCATCTGAATTGAATTCGCCCATTCCTGTACATTTTAGTTCACTGACACCCAGGATGTCAATGTTTATTCTTGCCATCTCCTCTTTGACCACATCCAGCTTACCAAGGTTCATAGATTTTACATTCCAGGTACCTATGCAGTATTTTTCTTTACAGCATCGGACTTTCTTTTCACTTCCAGGCACGTCCACAGCTGAGCGTCCTTTTGGCTTTGGCACAACCACTTTATTAGCTCTGGAGCTACTTGTACTTGTCCTCCTCTTTTCCTCAGTAGCATGTTGGATGCCTTCCGACCTGAGGGGCACATCTTCCAACGTCATATCTTTTAGCATTTTGTTTCTGATCATGGGGTGTTCTTGGCAGAGATACTGGAGTTGCATTGCCAATTCCTACTCCAGGTGGATTGCGTTTAGTCAGAACTGTCCACTATGACCTGTCTGTCTTGGGTGTCCCTGCACAGCATAGCCCATAGCTTCTCTGAGTTACTCAAGCCCCTTCGCCACAACAAGGCAGCAATCCATGAAGGGGTGGTTTATATTAATTATAGTTAAATTGAAGAAGCAATGTTCAAATTAAGGTTTACAACCATGACTTGTTTTCTCCAAACCAGTCTTTTCCAAATGAAAGCCCCAGATATTGATGGACTTCCACTTACATCATTGATGCTCATTGACCATGCTAGCTGGGGTAGTGGGAACTGTACTCCAGCAACATCTAGGAAGCCTAAATTGGGAAGGCTTTGAAACCACAGCTAAGTACTGTAATAGGTCCATACTTAATTGTAAGTGCAAGCAAATCTAATCTTATTTGTTCTGTTAGAGAAAGCGAGGGGAGCAGAGAGTGTGAGAAGCCAGAGGCTGCTGCACATAAGGTTAAATAATAATTTACATATGAACCTGATCAGCTGTTGGAAAATTGCTTAACATTGTACATTTTTCAAAGATACTGTTTATTCTCAAACAAGGTGCAAGAAAGGCCCTGATCATCAGACATGTTATGCTGCAAGATTATGCTAGTATTTGATCCCTCATTAATTGAAGAAGAAACCACATAGTCCCCTAAATGTGAACAGAAATTTTATAAATAGTTTATTTTCTATTGATGTATCCACAGAATCCAGCAGAAACGCCATGGCCGAGTGAAAACATGGACACGACATGTTGATATCTTTGAAAAAGATTTTATTTTTGTTCCCCTTAATGAAGCGTAAGTAGACTCTGCCTCAGTATGTGTGGTTGTAGAATTTCATTTCTATTGAGTCTCATGACAAAGGAGAATCTCAGAAACCTTGGTGCCTTTTGGATTTTGCCTATTACTTGCATTCAGTGATACAACCACACCATGAGAATATGCTTATACCTCCCCCCCCCCACCTTTCCATCTTTATGCTTGTGAGGAGGAAATGTAAAAATTTCTGACTGCAGTTTGTACAAATCACAGTTGCAGTGGCTTTTTATTGATTTCAGAATGTGACCAAGATCACCAAGAAGAAGATTTGCAAAACAACCACCAACCAATTATTTAGAAATAATATAAACTTCTATAAGTCCTATGTGCCATCAAGTTGGAATTGACATACAGTAACCCTAATAGGGATTTCAAGTGAGATATTTAAGGAACAGTTTTACTAGTTCCATACCCCCGCTCCCGTGAGTTTCCATGGCTGAGCAGGGATTTTAAATTCAGGTCTCTTATGTCCTAGTCCAGGGGTCTCCAAACATTTCAGTATGAGGGTCACATCCTATATTTTACACATTTTCGAGGGCCAAAGTATAACAGTTTTATAATGAATGAATACGTTTTAATTGGATCTACAAACTTGTATACTACAATATTAATGGGAATGATGGAACTGCTTGTTTAATTTCAAAATATTGCTGAACTCAGGTTTCAAGCTTGAGGAGCCAGTTATTAGAATGGACTGAACATGCTCATCAAATTTATTTCTATCTAGAATGCACATATTAACAGGGCTACCTCCTGTATGACTACAGCCTTAGTATTGTCACTTTAGGTATACAATTGCAAATGCCATTAAGAAATAAAATACTTCAGATTATATATCTGCAGTAAAAGCTTTTCTGAGTCCCCAGGGTCCTCCTGAATCATATTCCCCCTCAACCTAATTTGAAGACAAAGATATTCCCTCATTTAAAAAAGCGAAGTTTTTATCTCTTTTTTAATTTCTAGCACGTTCATTGCAACCCTAGACGTCTCTACTGTGATTTAAAGCCCCATTAATGTTCCATGGCATTGACTCCCTAGGAAATTCCCTCCAGTGCTGGAGGCTCCACCATCCCTCTCAGGGTCTGTATCTTTCCTGCATCATGTCACCACCAATAAGAAGCATCCATTCAAGCCAGAGAGAGAGAAAGAGAAGCCTGGGGAAGGGTGGGAGCTTCATTGTTTCCCCGTGGCAGGTAGCTGAGAGAGAGCACAATCCTTGTCTAACACAAACTCTTAAAAAGTAAAACACACTCTCTTTTCCAGAATGTCCTTAATGAAAAACAGATGGATGGGAAAATGATATCCTCTCCATAAAGCTGTATACTACATATCTAATACATCAGAGAAAAATTAATTCAGAGTGAAAACCTTTCTGACCGTGGCTCTCCATTCACATTCAGCAAACTTAAAATATTCAAAAGCCACAAAAACTTTGATTTCTTTAAACTAAATGGGGCTGATAAAGAATTAAGGCGATCAAGATGATAACAGCTGCTATAAGTGACTTCCTTTTCTGATATTCAAATCTCAGTGGTTTTGCAAAGTCCTTTTCATCTGTAAAGGTCTGGGCTCCTCATTTTTAGGCTTTACCCTTGGGTTCGCCCCTAAAGCCGAGATACAGAGTGTGAAGAAGACTATTTCTAGGAATCCTCACAAGGTGAAACCTTCAGGCTTTTCCCACCAGGAAGGGCAGACAGAGGAGCCACAGATGTGCTCCAGCTTATCCGGATGTGACACGCAGGGAGGCAGAAATACAGACCCGCACAAAGGGAGCCAAGCCCCACCTTGGAGGGAGAGACCTCGCACCTGCCCTGGCTGGTGCCTCAGCCCTGGCTCTGCGACGCCGACCCCTCGGAGCAGCACCTCTTGAGAGATTGCCTGTTACTCCCTTGCCCACCCACCAGTGGCCCGAGCAGGGGTGGGCCCCTCAGCGCCCACTAGCAGGTATCACAGCCACCACCAAAAGCATCCAATATGGTTCCCTCCAAGCCACCGCCATTTCCAGCTTCCCTCTCCTGAGAAGGAGCCTCTACTGCCACCTCCCTTTCCACCCCTACAGGTGGCCCCGGCGGCACCATGTTACACACTGACCCAAGTCATAACAGCTGCTGCTGCTGCCGTTGTCAGCGTCACCATTAGCAGGCCCTTTCACCTGCTCTACCTCCTTTCTTCGGTGGCCACTGCGCATGCCAACACCCCCCTTGCCAGGCCACGCTTCTGACAAGAACTTGATGCCTCTGACACCAATCATCTCACAGCTGCTGTGAGTACCATAGAGAGGAAAGTAGGTGGTTTCAGAAGGGCTGCCCCACACAGGACTGGGATAAAAAGGCAAGGTGGGTCGGATCTGGCTCACAGGCTGTAGTTTGGAGACCCCCGTCCTAGTCCATCACACTCTTTGGTGCTCTCACTGAGTACAATATGATAAGTGCTGAATACGTCATCAGAGTTCAGTAATCTCATTTGTCACCTGCACCATGGTGAGAGAGGTCGGCTCTGTGGAGCAAGATGAGCCCAAGTTTTCTTTCAAACTGAAAAGTAAAAACAGTGACAAAATTATTTGCAGCTTCAAAACTTTGCCCAAGCTTGCAACCTGCTTTAGCTCTGTTCTTCCTGGCCACATAGGAAAGAAAGAGTCTTCCTCCAGTCTCCTGCTTTGAGTAGGAAATTACGGTCAACCCTCGACTTATGTATGTCCCTGCATACAAACTTTTCAATTTACGAACGGCTCCATTCGCAAAAATTGGCATCGACTTGTGAACAGAGCCTTGACCTACGAATGAGGTTGAGGCTCCATTCACAAATCAATGCCATTTTTTGTGAGCGGAGCGATCAGTGCCTTCGGAGGGCTCAAAGGGCTTTCCCCCCTACATCAGAGGAAGCCCTTTGAGACTTTCCCACCCTTTCTCCCTGCCTTTTTGCCTTCGGAGTTCTCAAGGGACTTCCTCAGATGTAGGGGGGGAAGCCCTTTGAGCCCTCCTAAGGCGCTGATCGTGGTGGCGGGGACCCCCAGGGAGGTCTCCCAGGGCTTGCCTGCCACCATTGGAGACCTCCCTGGGGGTCCCTGCCGCCACTATGGGTGCCTTCGGGAATCTCAAAGGGCTTTCCCCCGACATTGGAGGAAGCCATTTGAGACCTCCAAAGGCAAAAAGGCAGGGAGAAAGGGCTGGGAATTTGAATTTCCCACCCTTTCTCACTGCCTTTTTCCCTTCAGAAGTCTCAAAGGGCTTCCTCTGATGTCAGAGGGAAAGCCCTTTGAGACCTCCGAAAGTAACTTTTTGAAATGCTAGAACGGATTAAAAACGGATTCTCAATAGTTTTTATCCCAGAGCTATAATTGCAATTAATAATGAGCTTAAAGACCACCAGTAGTGAATAATTAGTTGGACTGTGTTACTTGGCCTGCGGTGTAGATGTTTGTATTTTTAGTGGGGGACTTTTAATGGGTGGGGAGTGTTTGGGGAATTTTATGTTTGTGCATGTGTCTGGTCTCTGGGTGTCTGTGAATTTCGTTGTATGGGTATACTGTGTATATACTTACAATGACAATAAATTATTATTATTATTATTATTATTATTATTATTATTATTATTATTATTATTATTATTATTATTATTATTATTATTTCCCTTCCCATGCATTTCAATGGAAAATGGTACTTCAACTTACGAACTTTTCAACGTACGAATGCCGTTCCAAAACGGATTAAGTTCGTAAGTCGAGGTACCACTCTAAGGCAGTGGTCCCCAACCTTGGGCCTCCAGATGTTCTTGGACTTCAACTCCCAGAAATCCTGGCCAGCAGAGGAGGTGGTGAAGGCTTCTGGGAGTTGTAGTCCATGAACATCTGGAGGCCCAAGGTTGGAGACCATTGCTCTAAGGTATATAGTTTCCCTCTGCACCAGGCAAATGTTACAAGATCAGTCTTGTAAAAAGAAAGAGCAAGCGCTATTGCTTTTCACTTCCAGTGCAGAGCTGAATGGAGGAGACCAAGATAAGTGGACTTGCCATACAAAGATGGAGCAAGTTATCTAATTCTTTGTTAGTTCCATCTTTGTTTCTTTATTTCTGCTCAGCAAGGAGTCAGTGAGCAGATAGATGTCTTGCCTATGGGACCCAAAGGATTCTGCAACTGCCAGTTATGCTTAGAAGCAAAGTGAGTCAAAAATATCCTCTCACTAGAGATACCATGGCTTTTGGTGCGAAACTGCCCGAAGTTAAGAAATCACCGTAGATGTTATCAGTTGTATCTACTGTGTGGCACAGCATATCTAGGCAAGAAGGATTTGTTATGTGTAGCTTGGTTACTATTCTTTTGTTGTTGTTCTTTTACAGGGCACATTGGTTTTTGGCTGTCATCTGTTTTCCAGGTTTAGAAAAACCAATATATGAAGCTAATCCATATTACCAGGAACATGTATCTGCACAGACTAAGTCATCTTCTTTAGATCCTGAGAGAAGCACTTCATCTCCTTTACCTAGTGAATTAGATTTATTACAGCAGTCCCCTGCAATGATTGCAAGGAAGGTGGCGAACAAGAAGCTCAGTCCAGCATTAACTGAAACAAACACAGAAGCTGAGGAGAGTGAGTCACTGTATTGCAAAAAAACCTCTTCTGTCAAGGGTGGTTTTAAAAAACTGAATCAGTTAAATAACACCACAGAAGAACTGAGAATTGTAGAATACGTATGTCATAAACATGACCAGAGGACTTTAGAGGCAAATGGCATACAGTGTGAATATAAAACTCAGATCCAAGCTGCTGGTATGTACTAGCTTTTGTTTTTTGTTGCATTAAATGTTTACTAGCATTTGGCTTATTAATGCATACATGTCTACTGAGAAGTAATCCCCATTGAATTCAGTGAAAATTATTTCTTGGGAAGAGAGTGTACCACCTTGTATACTATACAGGATTCTAATCTGATTAAAGGATATATGCTATTAATGAACAACATAACTTGGAGGTCAGTTACTTTGTGTGCAAAGTTAGCAAAATAATTCTCAGTGAATGATCTCACTGGGCAGTATTGTTGAAAGGAAGTAGGAATGGGTATAATCAGTGTGGGAAATGCTGGGGGTCACTTGTAAAGGGCTCTGAAATTCTTAAAGAGTGAGGTTAAACAAGGTACACTTGGAAAAATACTAGAAATGCAACAGGTTGGAGTGTATGTGCATAATAAGGACCATTCTGTTGCTTCTTTGACTGTTGCAAAACCTTACCACCTTTTATGGCCTTGGGGAGTTTCTAGGCATGCACCAGTTGTGCGACTAGTAGAAGTATCCATCTCTCTGCATGTTGGCAAAAGAAAAGAAAAAAAGAAGATATTATAGCAATTTAAATACCAACAGTTTTGTTTTAGTGTTAGCTTTATTTTTTCTGTACAAAAAAATGAATGGACTCAAACCTACCATGAGGAATGGCAACACAGAGAAACCAGTTTCAGAAATTGTACCATCCCGTAATACTCTGTTACGGACCTCAAATTGACTGTTCTAGAAAAGGGAATTACAAAGGGACACTCGAGAGACAGGAGAAATTGGCTGCATAAACAGTTGTCTTCTAAGTGAAATAATTAACAGTTTGATAGTCCCATTCCTGCAAATAAGAACCACTGTTGCTTCGTCTATCTGTACCTGCACCTCATAATGGAGATATGTATAAATATACCAGTCGTGTATTTCCTCTCCAGTATCTGAGGAAGTAAACTTTGATCTACAAAAGCTTATACAGTAGTGAAATATAGTTGTTAAAGTGCTATAGTGTTTTCTTTTTCTTTTCCCTCTTTTGGCAACTTTTTCTGTCAAGTGAATGAGGTGATACTGAGGGTCACAATATTTGCTGTTACATGTGACATGCTACCTTAAAGGGAATGGAAAATGAAGAAGATAATGAAGCATACTCTCTTCAGTTTCATTTGGTTTTATTTGAGGATTTTGTACTTTAGGCAGGGATTACTTTGACATTTAGATTTCATTTGCCATTACATTCACCAAATTATAACTGTTGAGATGTCCTCTTGCAGAAAACTACCACAGCATTCCCTTTTCTCCTCTCCTAGTGTTTGCCCCATCTTGTTTAATGTTTTTCCCTTTATTTAAAATTGTTTTACTTATATTGTTATATGTCTGTTGTAAGCCGCCTAGAGTGGTCCTGAGGGACTAGATAAGCGGGATATAAATAAAATAAATAAAAAATAAATATAAAATATGTGTCACTATTTCAATAAAATAATAGCCAAAAGAAATTCATATTGACTTCTCTCTGGTCAGTACAAGATAGTTCTCTTTTGATTATCCTCCTATTGAATCTTCCAGACCAGTGGATGTGAAAATCACACTGCCTTATTCATTACTTTTGTGGATATAAGATACTCAGCTGTGACTTATTTCAGCATAGTTAAATAATTAAAATCACTAAATCTACCTACTCTAGTGCAATTTATTACACTACACAACAGTTGGCCAGTATCTTTATGGCATCAGGAAATGAGAAATATATAATGAGAAATATGTAAATATAAAACAATAATCACATTGCTTTATATATAATAATGCATAAGTACAATAACCCAAAAAGTATATTCCTGTCACATTAAAAACACTGAACTGTGTATTCCAAGCTTACAACTCCTCTTTCATTTTATGTGTCCCATAGAAAATCAGAATTGTCAAGTATTTTTTATCAAAAAGTTAACTTGTTCAGTGTTTCTAAATTTAAAATGTATATGCTTGATGAAAATTGTACCTTCCTTACAAAACGTACTATGTGATTTTTTTGTATTGCACAAACAAATTGGGACAAGGTTATAAACAGGTGAAATGAGGGAGAAAACTCCAGATGCCAAGAAGAAGCTTGCCATAAAAAGTTATGTCTAGAATAAAGATGATAGTGTGCCTGTAGTTTGTTTTGTCAGTACCTGGACCATTTAGCTGTCTTCAGTGCTTTCCAGTGCAACTGTATTTGGCACATCTTTCAGCATAGCTTTTGTTCATACAGCTAAATCCTCCCCTGCCTACCCCCTGGGCATGATTCAGCCTGTATGTTAAAGAGAAGGTTTGGAGATGAAGCGTCCTCCTTAAAGAGGTTACTCATCATTTTAGACTGTTTTCTTCATACATTATTTTTCCTTCAACAAGTGTTCATAATGTGTTCCTCTCTAAGAAGTGGGATCCACTTTGGTGAGGATGGGGGCATATTATTTATTGGGGTGACAAAAAGCGATGAAAACTGTGTTGAAGATATTCTTTAACAAACTAATGGCAGTGAAGGCTATTTGTTTCATAAGTGTTGGCGAGGAAGAAACTGCTTAGTCTTGGGCAACCTTGATAAAGCAAGTGGACTTGGTTTATCTACCTTACTAGGCCTTGCATAAATAAAATGTTTCTGGCTATTTCTAATCATCTGTAGTCATTTGTGGAGTCCAAGCATTTCTTGAAAAGCAGCTATAACAAATACATTGATAATCTTAAAGTTTAAAACTATTTCAAAACTGCTTCAGGTTTAAAACTATTTTGCAAGAATAATTTCAGCTATATGTTCTCACATAGACTAGTGGCATAAACCTGCCTTATTTCACTTTGTGATTTACCCTTCCTATGTGGGATATGAGGTTTTTATGTCTGTGTCATTTCTAAAATAATTTACTACTCTTTATGGTCAATGCAGATGGTTTACAGAAAATCAGGCTAAACTATAGCGAAGATTCAGCTGACAGCAGTAAACTAAATGAAGATGAGCTTATAGATTTTTCGGAAGATCAGGATAACCAGGTAAAAAGCCAATAGTATTTAAAAACAACAATAGGTGAAGTTCTGTTTTAACAGTGAAGTTTTTAAAAAACCCTGAAAGCTTAGTGAATATATAGGCTAAAGGTAAAGGTTCCCTTTGACAATTAAGTCGTGTCCAACTCAAGAAGCCAGCGCTCATCTCCGTTTTTTAAGCTGAAGACCCGGTGTTTGTCTGTAGACACTCTCTGTGGTCATGTGGCCGGCATGACTAGTTACTGAATGCCATTACATTCCTACCAAGGTGGTACCTATTCATCTATTCGCATTTGTATACTTTCAAACTACTAGGTTGGCAGGAGCTGGGACAAGCAACTGAAGCTTACTCTTGTTTGGATTCAAACTGCCAACCTTCCGATCTACAAGCCCAGTAGCTCAGCAGTTTAACCGCGCCATCCACTACAATTAAGCAAAAACCCTATTTGAAATAATTTATCTTACAACAATGTTTTGAAGAATTAAGTGTCTGTGTGTTTGTGCTGTAGTAGAATATAGAAGATGTACTGCAACTGTCATTGATTTGAAACTAGTAGAGTGGTGCCTCAACTTACAAACGTCCTGACATATGACCATTTTGAGTTACGAACCGCTCTGGCTGCAAAATTTTGCTTCAATTTGTGGCCGGAGCTTTGAATTACAACCAGAAAAAGGCAGGGAAAAAAGGCGGGGAATTCAGATTGTTAACCATTGGTGGCGAAGAAGCTGCTTCTTTGTAGCTCTTTCGCCCCAGCAGTTTGGCCTCGATGGCTTCAGACTGCCTGGTAAGGTAAGGTGCTGCTTTCTACTTTTTAAAAGCTGTTCTGGGTGGGTTTTGCAGTGTGGTTTTGGGCTGGGTGGTGTTTCTATGCTGTGATGGGTTTTGCAGGGTTTGCTTTTCGGGGGTTTCCCCCCATTTCCAAAGGGTATTGTGGGGTTAGTTTACTTTTTGGATCCCCTCCATTTCCAATGGGTCTTGCGGAGTTTGTTTACTTTTTGGGTTTTTTTTCCTCCCATTTCCAATGGGTCTTGAGGGGTTTGTTTGCTTTTTGGGTTTTTTTCCCCATTTCTGATTGGTCTTGCGGGGTTTGTTTGCTTTTTGGGGTTCCCCCCATTTCCCATGGGTCTTGCAGGGTTTGTTTGCTTTCTGCTTTGCTTTTTTTGCATTTCCAATAGGTCTTGCACAGTTTGTTTGCTTTCTGCTTTGCTTTTTTTTTTTTTTTGCATTTCCGATGGGTCTTGCACGGTTTGTTTGTTTTTCTTCCCCCTCCCCTTCAGACGGAATGGATTAATCACATGTTTTTTTGGGGGGGGGTTCATTTTTTTCTTTGGCTGGAACAGATTAATTGCATTTCATTGCATTCCATGGGAAATGGTGCTTCGACTTACGATCATTTCGAGTTATGACCGGAGTCCCAGAACCAATTAAGTTTGTAAGTCGAGGCACCACTGTAGTCTAGTTCAGTGGGATTGTGAGGATTTTGTTCTGTTTTCATGTCTATGTGGATTTGCACTGGAAGATGGAAGAAAACTTTTACTAGCATATTGCTTATAAATAATAATTGTGTAAGATTAGACAGTTCCCCCAGTGCTAGTAGCATTATTTTCTTTGCATGTTTTTGAAAATATAATCTCCAATATCCCCTCTAGATACCATTTTTGTAGTTGTTTTTCTGATTCCAACCACTAGAAGGCAAGCTTTATCCAGCATTGTGATTACTAAACCTGTGTACTTGTGCTTCTTAACATCCATGCTGAAAGACTACAGGTAGACAAGTAGATAGACTGGCTGTAAAGCTGGGTTATAAAGGTCCATTTTGAGGAGCTTTTTACTCGCCACTAAGGAAGTACTGCTTTTCTTCTTCCTCCTTCAAAGATGGTATTCCAGTGTTGACATTCGATGGGAGCCTGATTTGAATACCTATTGACAGGCTGCTCAAGTTAAAAGACTTCTGTAGAATAATAAAAATTCATGGAGTAGTTGGATCCTTCATTCAGAGGATTGCTTTCTTTCTTTTCATTAGCTGTACATGTAAGGCATGGTGAGAATGGTTGGTGGCCAGTAATTTCTTTCTGGAGAGACATAAGAGGCACTTAGAATGCATTTTGTGGCTGTCTTGGAATGAAAAAAAATTAGTTGAGAAGAATGTTCTGTCCTTAGTACATTTTGGAGCAGAATAGTATCATTTCCTCCGTGGTGTTTCATTCATTTTGAAATGGAACAATGGCCTCATTTTTGTGGTCAGTAACCTCTGAAGTGTAACCTCTGTTGTGGACAAGAATGAGGAGATAATATGGAGAGAGAGGATGGTTTCCTATAGGCAAAGGTGTCAAACATACGGAAAGCCACATTACATTCAGGTGAAGGAGGAGTGAAAATTGTTTGAAGAAACATCAATAATTTAAAATATGCTGATGACACCGATCTTACTGGCAGAAAGCAGCAATGACTTGCAGCAGCTTTTAGTGAAAGTGAAAGAAGAAAGTGCCAAAGCAGGATTGCGCTTGAACATTAAGAAGACAAAAATAATGACAGCAAAAGAACTTTGATGTTGACAATTAAGAAGTTAAAAGGGAGACTGCAGTCAAGAAATTAGGAGACTTGGAAGGCAGCAATGAAGGAATTAGAAAAGATAATTGAGTGTAAGAAGCTGTCACTGGAGACCAAGACCAAGTTTATCCACATGCTTGTATTCCCAGTCACCATGTATGGGTATGAAAGTTGGGCAGTAAAGAAAGCTGTCAGGAGGCAGGAAAAAAATTATTTGAAATATGCTGCTGGAGGAAGGCTTTGCAGATATGCTGGGCTGCTAGAAAGATGAAAAAGTGGGTTCTAGATCAAATCAAGCCTGAACTATAAAAAATGTTGAAACTGAATCTGTGATACTTTGGGCACATCATGAGAAGCCAAGATTCTCTGGAAAAGACAGTAATAATGGGAAAAGTTGAAAGCAGCCAGAAAAGAGAAAGTCCACATACAAGATGGATTGACTCCATCAAGGAAGCCAAAGGCTTGAGTTTACTTTACAAGAACATTTTGGAGATTGATCATTCACAGGGTCGACATAAAATGGAGACGACTGAATGGCACATAACACCGCCTCTGAAGTATCTGTCTTTCTATATTATCCTTAATGTAGTTTATGTGTTCTTAGCATCCTCAGAATATCTGCCTGTGTTACTTCTGGCCTTCATTATAGCTTGCTACACACTATTTCATTTATTCTTCCTTTTCAAAATTAGGATGCCACTAAGTGAAGTCCACTATGAAACTTATTCTTCAGTTGCACCCACATTTATAATCAATTCCTTTTATGTGTGCATAAAAGATGTATTGTTTTCTTTTGTCTTCAAAGTACTCAGAGCATAGCACAGTATATTGTCTAGGTGTATGCTACAGATTATGTGGCACTTCAGAGGTCCGAGGAACAATTGTGTAATGGTAGCAATTCTTTCAAATGTTCTGTGTGAAAATGCTTGAGGGAGTTTATAGATTACAGAAGGGAATCATGTCCCAGAGTGGTGGCTGGTAGTCTAGCACAGTGGTTCTTAACCTTTTTGAAAGAAACGCCCCCTTGAGCCATTGAGGAAGTTATCATCGCCCCCCCTCCCCGCGGTGATGATATCTTATTTATTTATTTATTTATCTATCTATCTATCTATCTATCTATCTATCTATCTATCTATCTATCTATCTATCTATCTATCTATCTATCTATCTATCTATCTATCTATCTATCTATCTATCTATCTATCTATCTATCTATCTATCTATCTATCTATCTATCTATCTATCTATCTATCTATCTATCTATCTATCTATTTATTTATTTATTTTAGACACTTAAATCCAATGACCCTGAAAACACAAATACCAAGAAAATGAAATGCCCCCCAAAAAGTAACATTTAATGATTTAGTAGCAAGTGAATTTTAAGACGCAAAAAGAAATATAAAAAGGGCATAAAAACAAATGCAGGAACTAAAAATTTCAAGACAAAAAGTCTGAAACTAAATTAAAATTGGAGGAAAATATATATTCATGCACACTGTAAAAAGGCTGCAGCCATCTTCACAGGTTTGGCTTGCTCCAGCGCCCCCCTACCGCCCCCTTCTGCTCCAGCGCCCCCACGCCGCCCCTTTTCGTTCTACCAACCCCCTGAAAAATGAAATCGCCCCCTGGGGGGCATTATCGCCCACGTTAAGAACCACTGGTCTAGCACACTTTGTCATGAGGCAGCAGTTTCAAGATCCTTTATTTATTTATTGGTCTGGCAAGGAAACATACCTGGTAGATATTGCATATATTTCCCAAGCTCAGTGAAGATGTTGAAGAAATAGCTAGCTAGAGAATTATTTTGGGCATTTTGCCCAAATCTACACTTGAAAGATAGTTGTTTAGAATTTTTTTTTATCACTTCGTTTTCTGTTCTTAACACAAGTTTGGAAAGTCTTGATCTCTAGTATGTTCTTTGATCAGTTATTTCTTATGCATTTATCCTCTCCATTCTGATAGCATCTTTCTTTTTTGTTTTTTGTTTTTGGGTAGGACAATAGCAGTGATGATGATGGTCTTGCAGATGATAATTGTAATTCAGAATTGGGACAGTGGCATCTGAAACCAACTATATGTAAACAGTAAGTTTATTGTATGATATTCTTGCCTTTCTGTGAATATCATAGCTGCATTGTAGAATCAAGTGTTTCATTAAAGAAGAGAATTATCAGTCCTGTCTAACTTCAGTGATCAAGTATATTTAAATATCTAACTAGGAGTGTGGAGTTTTTGCACAATTCTCTATATAATAACATTGATGAAAGATAAAGCCATATGGTTATAGTCAGACCTCTCAGCTGTGCTTGTTGAAGAAACCGCATGAGAAGTGCAAACTGGGGACCTGCAAGGGGAAAGGGAGAATCAGTGAAAATTGACACCCTATTCTCTTCTTCCAACAAGAGGCCTTTCTAGAGGGTACACTCATGTGGGGTACGCCTTTCCTGTTTTCTGACAGCCTAGATTGGTTTGCTATGATGCAGTATTCATTCTAAGCAAAAGTTTATTAGACAGTTTTAATAACAAAAATGTTACTAAATATAGATGAAATTTTCTTTGTCTTGACTCTAAATTTGCTCACTGAAGGTTGTTTTGTTTCACCTGCATTTCAAAAACAGCAAAAAATATATCTCCAACGTTTGTTATTTTAAAATCAAAAATTCAAATGAAAAAATACATTCCAAAGCTGCCTAGGCAGGAAGTTGCAATAATTGCACTGACTTGTTAAGGTTTGCAAATTGTGTATGAGCTGTGATACAAATTATTTATCTCCCTCTCACCATTCACCAGTTTTATGTTACATATATAAAACAAAATTATTGCTATGTACAGCAAGCATGCAACATATTAATGGCAAAGAAAACATGGAATAAAATATTTTTATTTTTATTTTTTGTTACCAGTCAATTGCAGTAGAAAGAAGCTGGCTAATTTTTGCTAGTTTTCAAATTATCACAGTCAGGAGTTACTGTAATCTTGGCTGTAGCTTGGCATGAATTGTATTACAAAGATCTCAGATCAATTATCTCTGTGTCCAGTTCAGATCTAAAGACTTAATGACCTATGTGTTCTTCAAATACCAATTTTGTTTTCGAAAAGGTACACAGTGGCTTCAGTGTATAAATCCAAGGTTCCTTATTTTGTTTACATATTTCTTTCTTTTACAAAAAAAAACTGAATATGAAATGCACAATTGAACAATGCCACAAAAATACATTGGGAACTTCTCTTTTTAAAAATAATATTTTGTTACTCAAATTTCAGTGTTCCTCCCTTTATATGCAAGTTCTCTAGACTTTAAAAAGTGTCATTTCCAAATACTGAATGCATAAAAACTGAGTAATTGAAAATATGTCTAAACATAATGGTAATATTTTTCTGTTACTGGAAGCTCTTGCTACTAGAACTGCCATGCAACATCTGTTCTTTTGGAATTGTTCTCAATAACTTTCCGCCCATTCACTTTACCTTATTTGTTATTTAGTTTTCTGCTAGTTTGCAGCTAGACTGAACTGTGAATCAGGAAGTCCAAATATGCAATGTCCCCCTTGCCATGAATGGAATAGGTAGTCTTAAGCAAGCCACTCTCTCACAATCTTTGATTCCATCTATCTTATCATGGCAGTTTGCAATATATACATTTTTCTAACATCATAGTATGGTTTCTCTAAATGATCACAGTTAGAGCATATGTATGCAGATCTCAAACTGCTGAGTAAGTAGGAAAAACTGGTTTATGTTGTCATAAACTGGAGGAAGAATGCTAAGCAAATATTTCTCTGAAGTGTTGTAATTCTGGATGCATCTATTTTTGTAATAAAAGTAGAATTTAAAGACATATACAAATACATGTCTTTAATACATGCATTTAGCCATGTATTAAATCTAACTGTGCTTAATTTTCAATTTGTGTGGAGTTTGCACTCAGATGAAAACAAAATTAATATAGGTTTTGAATAAAATGGTGTTCTTATATTTTTTTGAGCTACAGTATCTAGAAATCTGCTGGAATTGCCCCAGCTTGAATTTTCAGGGTTTTATCCCTCCTTCCCCCTGTGTTTGATACAGCTGGTGAGAAAAAAATCCTTACATTTCAAATACCCAGGAAATCCAAAGAACAGGATATGTAGCAAAGGGAAATGAAACATGTTCTACAGTGAAGCAGTTTCAGGGAACCTTTTCCCTGTCTATGTCATAGCTGTAATTTGTGCATATTATCTCTTGAACTCTGTGCAATGTATCTTGAACTGGCATATGTGATAATAATAGGAGAGAAAATGACTGTGTTTTCTTGTAGGCCTTGCATCCTGCTTATGGATTCCTTGAGAGGCCCATCCCGATCAAATGTCGTAAAAACGTTACGGGAGTGAGTAGCTAATTTCTAGTATAGACCCTCATGTTCAGTTTTCAAATGCTTTATCTATAAGAACATTATTCCAAGCCTCATTCTTCTGTGTTACAGATACTTGGAAGTGGAGTGGAGAGTAAAGAAAGGTAGTAAAAGACATTTCTCCAAAGATGTCATGAAAGGCTCAAACCCTAAAGTGCCACAGCAGAACAACTTCAGTGATTGTGGAGTTTATGTGTTACAGTATGTGGAGAGCTTTTTTGAGGTGAGCTTATTAATACTGTTAGTTACAGTTTTAAATATAATTGGCTTCAGCACATCAAATGAGGTAGCAAATGTACACATTTCTAGAGCCATTATCTCTGCTGTGCTCTATTCATGGAATTTGGCATTTAGTTGATTATTTATCAACAAGATTGGTTTTCTTCTTCTCCTGCCCCATAACAGAAATATTTCTTAGCAATTTACAATAAAAATACATAACACCTATTTAAATGCAAAATAAAACATTTCGGCTAGTGTCCTTTTCATCATGAGCAGAATGTAAGACTTTGCTGGTAGAGTTCTCATTGTCTTCAGTTTTCCCTATTGTGAAAGTAAAAGATCATCCCAATTGTTTTCGGGGTGGCTTATGCTTGTGCAAGGAGGTATTGGTTACTTCCCTGCACAAGCTCCATAGAAGCAACACTGCTTCAACAGAATACTGATCTCTTTGTTTGTCAGGTGTTTGTAAAATGTATAAATGTTTTGCGCAGAAGTACTATTATTGTAATGAGAAATCAGAATGTATTTTTTTCTCCAAAGCATAAATATAGAATTTATTTATTTTTATCTATTAAAGGAATTTAGACTGCATTTCTGGGCAAGATGATTCACAGATGTAAAAACATAAATAATCATCAACAACTTATGAGAAATCACATCTTGCACCATTTGTATTCGCTGAATTATCATTGACACCTTATATGCTCCATGACAGTCTAATTTAGATGTAATTAGTCCATGAACAATCAATGTAACATCCACTTTGTTGAAAACCATTTCTAGTTGTCATTGTCACCTACATCTCCACAGATACCACCATATTTAGTAAGATTCCTTTCTATTTGCTGACTCCTAACAGAGCACAGCAGAGGAATAAAACAGAGAAAGACCCCAGGGAGCGAGTGAACAGGGAAAGCGGACAGGAATTTGAAGGGGGAGAGGTAGTAAAGAAAAGTAATAAGGAAAGGGTCTACTGGAGGAAGAGACAAAAAGGGGGAGTCAAAGGCAGAGAGCATCCTTCAAGGCAGACAAGGGAAAGAGCACTCATAGACAAACAGAAGAAAGTAAAAAGGTTAACAGGAAGGAAGTGACACTTCAGTAGTGGTGACCTGCAAGGCATGTGCAGTGTTTGTCTTTGTGCCTGAGAACAACACAGTGTATACGTGCAGCGAGTGCAAACTGTTAGCACCATTAAAAGAATCAGAGCAGCAAGTGGTTGTGCTTAAGTTTATAAGAAAAAGAGTATGTAGACAGAACTGTTGAGCAGCAGCAGTCAAGGGAGACACTAGAGGTGGAAAAACAAGACCAAGGAAGACAACATAGTGGAGGAAGCACTATGGAAAAGAGTCACAGTTAAGAGCAAAAGAAGGAGAAGACACTCTTCATCAGTGGAACTTCAAAATCCTTTTTTTTTCCATGTGGGAACAAATGGCCCAGCTAAGAGGAGCTACAAAGAAATCACATCAGACTTTGAAGCTCTGGGAAGGAAACTCAAGGACTTTGGGGCCCAGATAGTTTTCTTGTCCTGCCTACCAGTACTCAGAAGAAGAATAGAAAGGGAAAGGAAGATATTCCAAGTGAATGACTGGCTATCAAGGTGGTGCTGACAGGAGAGCTTTGGAAATTTGTGATCACAGGCTACACTTCCTGGATGATGGACTGCTGGCAAGTGATGGGTTGCACCTCATAAGGATTGGGAAGAATGTGTTTGGCTGCAGCAAGAAGAATTTAATTAGGAAGTCTTTAAACTGAATTGGAAGGGGGAGAGAGAACAAGCTCAGAAGTTGGGATAGAGCCATAATTGTCAAGGAGCCACTCCTAACAAAGAGGCCTCAGCATAGATGTTGAAGTTCCCTAGGACAATGAGCCTGAGACCAGTTCAGCTATGGCGAGAAGGGAGACTGATGAGCAGTGGGGTGGGCTGTACATCAGCAGAATTCCAATTCTGTCCTAGGCATCCACTTTCAGGTATGCAAACTCACACCCAGAAGACTAGGTTAGGGCACCATGTACGTTTGGGGAATATAATCATGATAGGCCACTGCAGTTCCGCCCCCACTGCACCCCAGGTCTAACTTGTTGCTGCCCAGCAAACCCAGATGGGCAGAGCTGAGAGAAATTCAGTTCTGCATGAATTGGTTACTGCTTTTTTTAAAAGCTCCAAAATGCATATTTAAATAGACAATTTTAAAATGTATTGTAATAATTGTTTTGAGCTGCACTTGACCATGTAAGAAACAGATTACATAACTAGGTCCCAATCCACTCTGGTGGCAGTGAGTGATATGCAGATTGAGTTAGTTTTAGAGTTCAGAAATACCAAATTCTTCGAGCACTCCCTAGTTTTTAAAATCCTATATGTTAAAGTTTTAAAACTGTGAAATGCTCTGTTGGGGCTGCACACAGGAAGCTGGTTTGTTTACTTCCCATTTCAAATGAAGCCCTGCCCACCCCTGTGTATACGGAGTGAGTTTCCCATGCAGTGGGACAGAAATTAGAGGAAACGTTGATAGTGGTATAAAATTAAAATAAGAGAGAGAAGCACTCTTAATTGCACTGAGTCTCATTTTGCTTTGTATCTTGCCTGTGCATTTCAAGTGGGGGAGCCACATGGTTAGATCTGAGAAGGCATACATACATTTGCCTTCCATTATAACCCTCGTAGCCTATCACAAAGGAAGACATCTCTTGATGGTAAGTTGTCTTACGAGGAGCACCTTGATACTGTTCATAACGGGCAGAATAGTCTTGACTATAGATTAAAATGGTTATGCAACATAGATAATGGAAGAAACGAAACCTTTGTGGAAAAGTTAAGAAATGCTGGTATTGTAAGGAAAAGGTCTAATGTAATTCAGACTGTATGGAGACGAGGAAGACAATAGCATTTCCTGCTCTTTGTTTCTTCATATTTTAAGTACATTAGACAATATTATTATTTAAGCTTTCGATAAAGGTAGTTATTCTAAACTTCCTTCATTTATCCCCACTAGACTCCCATTGTAAGTTTTGAACTACCAATGAATTTAACTGACTGGTTTCCACGCTCAAGAATGAAAACAAAACGAGAAGAAATAAGAAACATAATCCTGCATCTACAAGAACAGCAGAACAAGGAAAAGAAGGGACAGAAGGACATTAATTTTACAGAAAAATCTTTTCAGGAAGGAACAGAACAATTTATCAGCAGCCTTTCAGATTGATTATTGTCTGTTGCATGTTATCTCTACATTTTTAACAAAAAAAACAACAACCCTGAAATGTTCCATGTTCTCTCTGCCCAAACTAAGGACTTGGAGTATTACCAGTTCAGACTTACTGTTGATCCTTATAAGTATGTTTCATTAATTGAACAGATTCCCCTCAATGTATTAACTGGACAAATATGTACATATGTTAATTAGGCCAACTTTTTTCAACATTTGTAATTAAGTTTTTCACTACTTAGGAAACCTTTGTTATGTATTTTTGTTAATAGAATTTAATAGCAACTTCTAGAGGCAAAGCAAATAAAGAAAATATTTATAGGATGATTTGGTTAACTTTTCCTGTTTAAAGTTGTCATCCAACATTTTTCCATTAAGAGTTCTATAATGCATGGGGGATTCTTATGTAGCAAGGTAATCAGATCCATACTTTTAAGTTACAGTTGCCATTACAAGATGTTCTGCTTCAGCTATGTAAAATGTAAAAATGTGTCTAAATGCATTGTGTTTCCAAGGTGAGTGGTTTGCATTTAAAATCCAAGTGCAGGCAATGTAATCTTGAGTAAGGAATGCTTCAGATAATGAAAGAGGGAACTTCACAAGTGCTTGGGATAATGCTGCTTTCTGATCACAAATCTTACTCAAGCAGTATTTAATACAATCTCAAATACAGTCAGTTTAAGTAATACTGTTGGATCCTTTTTTGTGGTTCCTGAATGTTGTTTAACTGTATTTTGACAATTCTTTCATTATAAAATTGTATTTTTGGTAATTGTGCTTGAAATAGCAAATTGCTCACATCACATTTTTCTGTGTCAGAATTCTGAATGTTGCATTCCTATGTGCTTTATCTATCTGATGAACATTTTTTAAATGTATGAGTACTATATTTTGTAATGCCCAGAAAACCAAAATATTGCTGGACTTCATTGCTTGCTTGCTTCTTAACTTTAGGTAGAGCTGTCTAATATTACTGCGTCAACTTGTTGGCATATTTCCACAGCGTAATTTGGATTTTAAGTTACATAAAACCAACAGCCTTATGATACCAGCTTCTCTGAAATTTCGAAAGAAAGCACCTACTTTCCTTTAAAAAATACTCAAAAAGTATTGTACTGAAAATAAGGGAATAGAAATTTTTGTGTCAAAAAAAAAAAGACCCTGTGTTCTTCTATGGTGAGGGATAATGGTGTTGAATGGAAGAAGGGGTTGTAGATGAAGAAGGGTGTTCATCCCATCATCAGCCCAGTTTTTCAGTCTGTTTACAGGAGAACACTCTACATGGAAACTGTTATACCATTTTGTGTCAGCTCTTGATTCTCACAGTGGTGTTACTTGCTCTGTAATCACATTTTGCAGAAGCAGCTAGCCCAGCCTTGTTTTGTCTAAATTAAGATTGCTTTGTCGAAAGATGTTCCAAAGATCACATGCCTGGACAGTAGGCAGTAGGCAGTATCATTTTGGTCCATCACACAAGCTGCTTAAATGCCATTGGCCGTAGTTTAAGAAGTTTAATGGGGCCTGCAGCTTTGGTGACTTCTTTTATCACACTCTTCTGCATAATTTGTGTTCATCAGATGATAAATTGCAGCACCATCATGACATTGCTGGTGTTGCAAAATACTAGTGAAATTGACCACTCTTAAGATTCAAATAGGTTCAACTCTTACACAATCAGTTAAAAAGTGGATAACTGAAATTAAATTATTCTGTATTTGTGCCTGAATTATTTGACAGTTATGAGGGGAAAAAATAGAAAAAGCTAGCTGGAGTGCACATAAGAGAGTCACAACAAATTTACACAGTTTGTTCTTTTTGAAACACCTCCCCCCCCATTCCTGAACACATTCTAGTAGAGGAGATCTGTCTGGAAAAATATATATCTTCCATTGCAAAATTACTTGTTGCAATTTTTTGGTTTAGCAAAATGAGATGTGGGGGGAGTTGCTTTTTTTTCTAAACAAGTTGTGTTGTCCTTTAGTTTCTGATTATTTAGTTTTAATCTTGAGAATGGCCTGGAGCTTGTGTTCCTTTCCCAAGATGTGAAGATTGCAATGTTTCCCTCTTAAAATTATGGTAGTCAATAAGCAATGGAGCAAGCTGATACACACGTTGATATAGATCTATTTTTTTAATAAAATGATGGAAAACAACTGTCAAGACATCGGAGTTTTTATAGTGTATGTTACTTAGCGTTATGCTGATTTGTTTCTAGTAACGTATGTTAAAACCATGAGCAATAGAGGTTAGCAAGCAAATAAAAACAATAGGGTGCAATCCTATTAAAAATACCACTAATGGGGAAAGAAGAGAAGGTGAAATCCCAAGTGTAAACAATACAATTGTATGTGTTGTCAGTTTATACTAACAGCTGAATGATACATTTGAGATACAAAAAGTTACCTAAAACAAACAAGAAATCGATATATATTGGGATAACCCACTTTAGACAGGCAAACATATTGAAATACTTCATAGTGACACATAGATTAAGCAGCCTGCACTGTTTCCTAATTCCCACATAAGCATCATTGTTCAAGTGTACTATCAAGTTGCTACTCTTTTGCAGTCCTGTTGACTTTACCAGTACTATATTACCATTGCAGAGTCACCAACTATAGTAGTAGCACAATTTATGCAATTAAAACATCCTTTTGAAAAACACTACATTGGCCAAACCATTAGGGCCTTAAAAAGATATAGAAACATTAAGCACCTTGAAGATTAGGTGCTCCAGTCACACTGTTGAAAGTTTTCTTTTTTGGCGATACTAATACAATCCTGATGCATACTTGGTCAGAGAATATGCACTGGCTGATGCCTTGTGCAAATTTACACTGGAACAAGCATGATGTCATCAGCCATAGCCATGTTGTATCCATTTCAGGGCAATAAAAAGCCCTCCTAGAGCCTGTCCCTCCCATCAGGTTTCGTGGATCCTTAGGAATCCGCTTCTTCCTGGGGCAGCTTTTATTGCCTCAAAATGGCCACAGCACAATTGCAGCAGATGTCATCCTTGTTGTGTGGTGAAGCTCTGCCAAAAGGCTTTAAGCCATTAAATATTTTCTGTGTGAGCTTATGCTCCTTGATTTGAAGGGAAATTTGAGAATCAAGCCCCTTTAGATGAAATCAGGATTATTATCACAATCAATTTATTGGATTGCATTATTTGTATATGTTTTTAAATGTATGTGTTTTTACATGCAATTTGTCAGGAGTATGTCCTTTAAGATGGCACTAGGTATGACCAACAGTCATTGAAAACAATATAAGGGAATTGTTCGGGCAAAACTATCAAGTAACTGAGTAATTAGATGCATCTCTTGTATTGGTTTTCATGCTGGATAGAATAACTGTTCAGAATTCTTATAAAAGTTTTAGGTTACTTAGCATGAAAAATGCATGACTATCTCGTAAACATTTGCTAGAGGCAGAAGCAGAGATGACATTTAATAGTCCATTGCAGCATTCTTTATTTTTCTTGCTGAGACAGCTGCCAGCTAACACAAGTACCAAATGTTAGGGGACTGCTTCAAAAGTAGGATACTGTTATTCCAGCATAACAGAACTTTTTCATTTAGAACAGGGGTCTCCATACTGCTGACCCTGAGGGCCACAGTGGATATTTCCAACATTTTTGAGGGCTGAAGGAACAGGAAAATGCCTGTGTGTATACATGTACGTGCAGCCACACACATGGACACCTGCATGCACCCCTGCATGCACGCACACACCCACACCTGGATGCATACATGCACATGGATGCCCACCCACCCACATGCCCCCCCACCGCGCTTGTGCACACAGGTTGTGGTTGGCAGGCTGCAGTTTGGAGACCCCGATTTAGAAGATGGTGCATCTTTTCCAAAAGCTGACTCACTACAGTATTTCTATTTAAATGCTTCTGATGTCTCTTTTTCAAATGAGTGACACTGAATGCAAGATGATGATGACAAGAACAACTGAGTGCAGAAGAAGGGAAGGAAATAATCTTGGTAGAGAAGAACTTGATATCCCAAGTGTCACCCATTTAGTTCTCTTTTTGTTTCAATAATTTAAGTCCATGTTTACTCAGCATTTGATTTTGCAAGACTCACATACCCTCTCCTTTCACTTCAAGATAATAGGCATTAGAGCTTGATATGTTCAGAAAAATAATCCAGACATTTCTTTGTTCTGTTACTTCATATGATGTCTTATATTCAAGATGTCTATCCGTTTGGATCTGGAAAACCCGCAATATCTTGACTTCCTCATTTTCTGACACCGTCTCTACCCGATGTCCCCATGGCTTTTTGGAGGCTGCCAAGTTATATTTTTTGCATAATGACCAGTGCACTAACTTTGCCACTCTATCATGTCTAATTTAGTAATCTGTTTGTGCAATTTTTGGACATTCACAGATGAGGTGTGACACAGTTTCATCTTTTTCTTGGCAGAGTCGACATATGCTGTTGGCAGTACTGTAATTCTCGTATCTCAGCTTTCATCACATTGGCTTGGAGTACTTGTTCTTGTGAAGCAAAAAGCAAACCTTCGGTTTCTTTCTTAAGGGTCCCAGTTTTAGCAATGCCCATGTTGAATTATGATAATACTTACCATCAATATTTTCTCAGGTGTTGGCCATGTAGTTGTTAATTTTTCCAGCTGTTTAATTTATTTTCAAACTGTCTTTATTGAGTATTCTTTTCTGTTTTCAAAATATTCTCTATTTTCACTGCCTTAAGTAATTTTCCTTTATTTATACTGATATAATAATTTAGGCTTCCTCCTCCTCTACTCTGTTGTTGTTGTTATAGGGGGACAAGACTCTTTATTTAGGCAGCACTGGCTGCCAAAAACCTCTGCAGGGAAATCATGAATTGTTTGATCCCATAAGTCAAAGCTAATTTTAATTCAATATTTCTTTATTTTTGCAAGTGACGATTTCAAAAAGAAAATTGCATCTATTCATTCTACAAATAATTAATTATAATATAAAGCTTATAAACAGCCTAACCCAAGCCCTGTCCAAGCTCTGGTGCAACTTTTATCTTCAAATATCAGACAGCAAGAACAAACAACCAGCAGTAGTCTTGCCTTCTCTGCTTCTAGGCTTTTCTGGAGGGCTTTAGTTGGATAAATCCACAGGTGTAAATAATAATAATTATGATGCAACAGAGGGTAGTGTTACTTGCCTAAAGTCACTAATGCGTACAAGGCAGGGTCAGGACCAGCCCATGTGTCCTTTGCCAGCTATATGTTCCTCTGTAATACATTCTAAGATAAATTAATACAGCTCACCAAATGGTTCAAAGAAACAAAACACAGACAGGAGATCAAACACCAATCTGTGAAAACAGATCTCCTGCAGTTTAATTATAAAATACTCAAATTCCCTCCCCTAATTATTTTTCACCTCAATAATTTCCCCTTCACTCTTAACTGTTGATGAAATAAACACAGAAAAGATACTGTCAATTAAAATATCAATAAATATGATATAAATTCAAATCTGGAATGAATGCATTATGGTAGCCACTTTCAGCTTACCTCTTCATACACAGCAGACAAGGTTCTCAAGTTGGTTTGTAAAATGCCAACAGCTTTCAGAAATCTTGGCCTAGCTGTACCATTGTAGAAAATAGATGGACAGGATCACTTGCAGCAGCCCCAGTTCACCCAAAGCTTGCCATTAAAACAGGCAAAAAAAACCCTTTACTTTTGCTTCCTTGAATTCCAACCAGGAGAATGCTACTTGAATAAGCAAGTGAGAAAACAGAAAACAGCAGCCCTGCACCTGAAAAAGATATTGAAACCAAAACACAGTACTGAATAGGCACTGGATGGCCAGAGTGTCCCTCACCCCAACCTCACTAATCAAATCTACAGGATAGAAAGGGAAGCAATCATTTATTATGCTCAGATCCAGTCAACAAACCCTTTCCCAGAATTTGCCTTCTTAAGCCGCCTAGAGTGGTCGAAATGACTAGATAGGCGGGGTATAAATAAATAAATAAATAAATAAATAAATAAATAAATAAATAAATAAATAAATAAATAAATAAATTGCAGCACCATTTGGTTTTTGTGAATGCAGTTTTCCTTGTCTCCAAGATCAAAGTCTTTCTCAAAGGAGGAAACTTGTCCTGTCAGGAGAATATGACAAAGGAATAAGGCAAATGGGAGTGACCTGATTAGCTTTAATTGCCCCAGCAAGAAGCAGTTTATGTTTTCTTCACCTCAAAACAAATACTGGGAGCACGCTATGCGGATGAGCAATGCAATTAGTGAAGCATGCCTAGCTGATTGTAAAAGCCCTGCCCAGACCTCACCTTTGAAACTGTTAAAATACAAAACCTGAAGTGAAACCATTCAGAATTTGAAAACCTGATCTTTCTTGTTTTTGTTTAGTGAAACATTTCTATTCAGGATCTGCATTCACTTCTGAAAAAAAGCTGTCCAAATGAGTCTATTTGTACATTACTGGAGCAGATACAGGGCAGTTCGGGCCAATCATGTTTGGGTTGTTAGGGCACCCCTATAAATCACTGGCACTCACTCCAGAGTTTAAAGAGTTAAAGTATGAAATTTCAGCAAAAAGTCTTGGTGCCAGTTGCTCTACAAAAAAGAACCACACATGAATAAAAGGAGACTGACAGCTGGAGCTTACAAGAAACCTCTCCTAGAAACTTGTCACTCAGGTCTGGAGAGGGCCCAGATCAACCCCACCCAACCCCATTTAATCCAGCCGCCTAGAGTGGTCGAAATGACTAGATAGGCGGGGTATAAATACAATAAATAAATAAATAAATAAATAAATAAATAAATCCACCGCTATAGCCATTTTGCCTTCATGCATGCATGGCAGAGTTGTAGATTATTTATTACACCTATTGAATCCTGGAATTTTCTTTTCTTTAGGTTAGCCACACTGAGTCTTCATTACACTGACAACTGTGTGAACGTGGGATGGATGACTGACACAGTTGTTTAAACTTTGATTGGACAGGTTAGGGTTGCAATGGGAACTATATCGCTCCAGCATCCTATTCTATTTTCCAATGCCTGGTGCTAGCTAATGCAAAGTGAACTTATGGAAAGGCTGCAGCTTGTACAGTTGTTGTAGAGGATGAGGAGACAGAACAGAAGAAGGAAGCTATTAGGAGCTTTCACTACTAATTGAAAATCCAGCAAATTTCCACAGTTGATAGCACTGTGTTGTGCCACTCATCCGAAGTCACAGCCCTTTTAGTTTCAACATTTTCAGGGTTTTCCTTTTCCCCATCTGGAGACACACAAATTCATACAGATATCTGCAGAAACCTGAGAACAAGTCAGTTCAGGCCACTTCGAATCAGCTTGGACCTATGTATAGCAAATATTTGGATACAAATTGGATAGGACTGTGTTTGTGCTCACTTAATTTCTATCTTGTCCTATATCCAAGGATCTAGGGTGATGCTGAGGTATGATTTAGACATCACTAGACCATTTAACAGTAAAACAAATTCAGAAGAGGTAAAACAATTTCAAAACATTAAAACAGTGTAAACTGTCTACTGTAAAATAGAGATCCATAACCCAGCTGAACTCTGATCCACAAATATTTTGCATATATTGATTTGGCATTAAAATGGTGCCCACATAGCATGAACATATTTAAATTAGGCAGCAATCAGTGCAATTCTCTTTAAACTCTTTCAGAATTTTTTTTAGATATGGGTTCTGTACTGTATGTCCTGTGGTTCCGGTCACTGCTTTTTCAGTGTTAGAAAAGCCAGACAGTGGAATTCCAGCACCCATTATAGGGAAGCTAGCATCATATTAGAGATGGAAGTGTTATTTCATGGCTGCCTCCCTGTGCCTCAGATCAGGTACTACTATCCACCATTAATTTGAAAAAAATGTGCAGGTCAGCTATGGTAACGAAGAGTGACACTTCTGTGTCACATGAGTAAAATGTAAAGAATTTTTTTTCCAGAACTTGTTTCAATAACAGGAAACTCTGGACTGGCCACTGGATATTATCACCCATACTCTCTTCAAACTACCATTATCTGCTTTTTGATCTTCCATTCCGTGCATTTTTACAATGAAAATATATGTTATACATTCACCCTTTCCCCTTAGTATGTAGTCTAAGTGTATATATTATTATGTTATAAATTTGTGTTGGGAAGGAATTTTTCCACTCCTGTGGGGCAGACAAAAAACAAAAAATGTGGAAAGAACCTCAGAAACCTGTTTTAGAAAATAAATAAAATGTCCTCCAAAAACAGAAACATATTCAGTCAGATATGATCTTCACTTGTAACCTAGTTAACATTTTTACTTTTACATACAAAAATACACTGAAATGACAAAATCATTCTATAATGTCCTAGATTCAGATGAAGGAGGAGCGAGAATTGGTGGAACTTCATTCTATGATTCTGTGACACCATCTTAGAGGAAGAAAACAGCAATGATTTAAAATAACTTTTAGAGAGCCAAAGCAGGACTATGCTTGAACATTAAGAACATAAAAATCATGACTACAGAAGAACTACGCATACCACTTTAATGTCAATGATAAAGAAATTGAAATAGTGAAAGATTTTGTATAGTTGGTCCAACCATAAATCTGAATAGATTGAACCCCACAAAAATCTTAAGACAGACTTGGAAGAGAAGCAATGAAGGAACTAATGTAGAAAAGATCGTGAAGTTATAAGGATGTGTCACTGGAGACCGACACTATATCATCCACACTTTTTAAACGTTTCGAAGCCCCGTGTCACGCTTAGCCACACTCTGGGGATCAACCTGTGGCCCTCCAGAGGGCTTGGACTCCAGTTCCCACAAACCCTTAATAACCCTGGTCAGGCTGGCCTGGGCAACCGGGGTGGTTGAAGTCCCAAAGGGCTGGAGGACCAAATTCCCCCTACACCTCTCTTGGGACAAGGATACGTAGGCCAGTGCCTACAATAAGAAGGCCTGAGTTTACTTGGCCCCTCAAGAGCCCCTTTTATCCAGCGGGTTTTCTCCCCTCACAGAATATGACCATTTTTTTTTTCTTTCCAGGCTTTTAGTGAAACTTTCCCGACCAGCACATAGGAAAGGCAACCGGCTTCCTTGCTACCACGGAGCATGCGCCTTGAGGGGAGAGAGAGAGAGAGAGAGAGAGAGAGAGAGAGAGAGAGAGAGAGAGAGAGAGAGAGAGAGAGAGAGAGAGAGAGAGCCCATCTGAGGCGCATGCTCCACAGCTTTTGGCATGGGACTCTGACAAGGACCAAGTACAGTGCGGTCTAGCAGCAGCAGGAGCAGCAGCTGCTCGGGCCGGCACCAGCTCTCGCTTTCCCGGCGGCCGGCTGGCTGTGACGTCAGCGGAGGCCCTGCTCACCACCACCTCCCCGTCATCCCAACCCGGGCGGACTTGGCTCCCGGGGGAAGGCGGGGGCGGAGTCGGGAGCCGCCGGAGCCGCGCAGCGAAGGGGGCCGAGTCGGCATCATCGGCATCAGCTGGGGACGGACGGGGAGCTGCGGCGGCTGCGACGAAGGCAGGTAAACTGGGCACGGGTTGGCCTCCCTCCCTTCTCTCTACTGTGGCAAGTGGGTGGCCGGGCGGGCGATGCCCTCGTTTCCCCCAGCATTTCAGGGCTGCCTCCCTGGATTTCACCCGGAGTTGCTTTCTCTCCCTCCCTTCCTCCCTCCCTTCCTCCTTCCTTCCCCTGCCGGCCGGCCGGCCTCTGCGCGCTTCTCCCTCTCCCGTTGCGGCTTCGCCTTGCTTACTTTCCCAGGGTTTCTTCTGACCTCTTCTGTTTTCCCCCCCCTCCTGGTGGTGTCCGTGGTTGCAGGGACGGGGATGCTGTGAATTCTGTTTGGCTTTCTCCGAGGTGAACGATTCGGATCCACCGAGAGAGAGTTTCTTCCCCCTCTCTTTTAAACGACGTGGAAGTTTTGTTTTGAGAAGTTGTAGCCGCCCCATCCCTTCCGAGGACCGCTTCCATAAACGCTGACTCCATCAGTTTCCAAACGCACAAACCTTAGACTCAATTGCTCTTTCTAAATATTATAAATATATACAAGATTTATTCGTGTACACTCGGTACCCCCCCTTTTTATGTACCCAGTGAATAAGTTGAATTGGATCCATATTACTTAGAGTAGACCCACTGAAACTTACAGGTATCACCATAGTCAAGGCTTCTGTAAGGTCCTGTTGATCCAGTGTCTTGTGTTCGAAACAGGACTACAGCTGTATCCAGTCCAATGTATGTATATGCACGTGTTTATGTGCCATACCTAATGTTTTATGTGACAGGTACTCATTTTGTTATTCCTTCAGTGCATTTTGATCTATATCTCTGTGATGGAGCCCTTGTTGCAGGTCAATTACTGGCCTCTGCTTAGATGCAATAATTGCTCTTGGTAGGAAGTACTAGTGATTGGGAGTGGCTGAAGAACTTTTGACCTAAAAAAAAGTTGACACTTCCGGTTCTGGAAAAAAGTACTTCGCTCCTTTCAATTGGCCTACTTGAAGTGATCATATAGAAAGGAGAAAGTGATATTTTATATTCTGTTGTTTGCCCAGGAGGGAGTACAATGCTTTACTTTACTTGTGTAATGTGATTATAGGTTCATAATTTTAGATATTTGTAATGTGTGATTTTATTGTGTGTTCTAATGCAGATTTTTAGTTACTCTTATGCCTGGGGTGGAACAGCAATTAAATAAATAACAGCAATTATGAAGCAGATGCTTTTTTAGCCTTACAATTTGTGATAGTATCTGCTTCTCAAGAAGTTTATAACAATTGGAAAACAGAAAATGTTTTTAACCTAAGGAGACATGGTTCCACAAGACAATGCTTGTGCTGTGTTTCTTTCTGGCCAGTTGTTACCTTGCCTGCCTCCTTCATTAATTTAGCAGGTTGCTTGCTAATTAATTCAGAATCTGATGAGCCATTTGAAACATGATTCCCTCCTAGTGTTAACAAAGATGTTCCAGAGGTCTTACTGTTTTAATCAGAGAGAGTGAAGAATAAGGGAAGTGAATGGGAAATATTGTGGTTTTGTTGTGGGTAAAAAATGGACTTTATTTGTATTTATGACAGACTTCCTCAAAAGACTGAAGAGCAGATTGAGTACAGATAAGCATTTGCTGGATAGCTTTTTGTTCTTGTAGTTGAGGTGCACATTTCAGCTTACTGTATATAGCAGAAAAACTGTGTTTGCTACAATAAAAAGCATGAGACTTTTGATACTGTTTTCTTGCTCCAAAAAAGGGAGTTAAAAAAGCAGAGGTTTTCTTAGGGGATAATATGTTTATAAAATATAGGAAAGGGAACCAGAAAACTTCAGGCTGGTTAGCCGAACACCTATTCCAGAGAAGATGGTGGCAAGCCTCATCCAAGATAAAATCTTAAAACGCATAGAAGAACAAGCCTTGCTGAGTGAAAATCAGCATGGCTTCTGTAAGGGTAAGACTTGCCTCAAAACCTTTTAGAATTCTTTGAAAAAGTCAACAGGCTTTTGTTAGTCTAGCTGGATTTTCAGAAGGCATTTGACGTGGTCCCTTACCAAAGGCTGCTGAGAAAACTCCACAGCCAGGGGATAAGAGGGCAAGTCTTCTTCTGGATTGAGAATTGGTTGAGAACTACAAAATAGAGAGTAGGCGTCAATGGGCAATTTTCCCAATGGAGAGAGGTGAAGAGCGATGTGCCCCAGGGATCGGTCCTGGGACTGGTGCTTTTCAACCTCTTCATAAATGACCTGGAGACAGGGATAAGCAGTAAGGTGGCCAAGTTTGCAGATGCCACGAAACTTTTCCAGGTGGTGAAGACCAGAAGGGATTGTGAAGAGCTCCAGAAGGATCTCTCCAAACTGGGAGAATAGGTGGCAAAATGGCAAATGTGTTTCAGTATAAGAAAATGTAAAGTTTTGGGGCAGAAAATCAGCTGATGGGTTCTGAGCTATCCATGACGGATCAGGAAAGAGATCTTGGTATGCTGGTGGACAGTTCGATGAAAGTGTCAACCCAATGTGTGGCGGCAGTGAAGAAAGCCAATTCCATGCTAGGTATCATTAAAGAAGGGACTGAAAATAAAACAGCCAACATGATAATGTCACTGTACAAAACGCTGATAAGGCTGCACCTGGAGTATTGCGTATAGTTCTGCTTGATGCACCTCAAAAAAAGACATAGTAGAACTGGAAAAGGTGCAGAAGAGAGTGACTAAAATGATGACTGGGCTGGGGCACCTCCCTTATGAGGAAAGGCTACAGCATTTGGGGCTCTTTAGTCTAGAGAAAAGGTACCTGAGGGGGGACATGATTGAGATGTATGAAATTATGCAGGGGATGGATAAAGTGGATAGAGGGAACCTCTTTCCCCTCTCACATAATACCAGAACCAGGGGACATCCACTCAAATTGTGTGTTGGGGGAGTGAGAGCAGACAAAAGAAAATATTTCTTTACCCAGCGTGTTGTTCGTCTGTGGAACTCCTTGCCACAGGATGTGGTGATGGCATCTAGCCTAGATTGGACAGATTCTTGGAGGAAAAATCCATCACAGGTTACAAAGCCATGATGGGGATGTATAATCTCCAGGCTTAAAAGGAAGGGACCTCCAAATGCCAGATGTAGGGGAGTGATGTCAGTAGACAGATATCTAACTGTCTCATGTGCTCCCAGAGGCATCTGGTGGGGCTACTCTGAGATACAGGAAGCTGGACTAGATGGGCTCTTGGCCTGATCCAGCAGATGGCTCTTATGTTCTTATGTAAATGAGCGGAAAATAGCTTCAGACATTCTACAGGTGTGGGTGGTGCCACATAAAATGTGTGCCCTGGTTTCTGTTGCCTGACAGTTCCGCCAAATACCTGAAGTGAAGGCTTGAGCCTTTGTGCCAAGGGCAGATGTTCATAATCTATTTCCCTGTAGCAGGGTTGGGGAAACTCCCATATTCCCTCACATTGTCTGCTAGAAGTTGCAGTCTGACAACATTTCCAACCTGTGATGTGTGAGTTGAGGTCCCACACACAATAATTGGTGTCCTTGCTTCCTTTTTGGGAATCTGCAGCTCTTCTAGTGGCCCATGTTTGAAAGCATGGGAAGTTACTTTTAAACTTACTGTAATGACATGCCCATGTGATCCAGAATGGTAGGATGAACTAAGTAGGAGCTGGACTAATGGGTTCAAATTAGTAGAAACCATTTTTAAAAATTAAACGTTAACCATAAAATGAACTTCCCGATAGTGTTGTTTGGCAGTAGGCAGAACTACCTCAGGAGGTGGAGGACTCCTGTGTTTCAGTTTTTGAAACAAAGGCTGGGGTGGCCATCAGTTAGAAGTGCTGTAGATTATCTGCAACAGCAGGGCGTTGGACTCCATTACCCTTTACGTTCCTTCCATCTTTGCCGTTCAGAGATGCTCAGGAGCCCAGAGGTTGATGGCCTCAGCATGTTGTTAGGTACATTATTCTTAAAAGCGACTTTCTTAGCGCTGTTTATAAAGTTGCATTTGGTTCACAGCACACACATTGAATGTGGTAGGAGTTGGCAGAAAAACATGGTTGAGCAAACAAGACAGTCTTACCACAGGGATGTTCTAAAAACAACTCTTCTATAGTGAACGGACCTTAATATTTAGAAGTACAGTAGTTTTTGTTTGCAATGTTAATCATCAGAAGAGTCACAGTTCATGAGGAATGCAGATTCAAAAATGTGAGGGCTGAATTCTGTGTGATAAGCGTCCCAAAACATAATGAGCTGGAAGGTCATTTTGACTGCATCTCTATGACAACTGTATCTGTAACAGGGTGAGAACAAAAGATAATAGGAATTCAGAGGGGTCATTATGAGAGCTGAACTGTGCATATAACTTTAATTTGGATCGATACAGTAAGTAACAGTGGTAATTATCTGTGCATCTCATGACATTCCTGTTAGTGTATTGAATTTTTTTGAATTTGAATTCAATGTATTCCTTTAGCATGCAGGCCGTGACAAATTACTTAACGAAAACAACAAAACACAATTACAATACGTTATAGCAAAATCCGGTTTCTGTTCAGATTTGAAATTTAAAGATTTTAAATGTGTTATATGTATCTAAGCAGAACCATAAGTGTAGTGCCAAAGTATTGAGCAGAGCCATTTTTAATTTTAAATACAGTTTGATGGTCTGTGCTTTGGAAATCCAAACTTTCCTCTGTGCAGTTTACATTTGTGTGTCAAACTTGGGCAAAGCTGAGTTGCTCAAGCAGTGTTATTCAGATCAGATGTCCATCTTGATATGCTTTTTATAAACAGATAAATCTGTCCATGCAGTTTACAAGGCACCTTAGGTGCATAAAAACCTGCCTGAGACAATACTATTAGCCCAACTCTGACAGACTGCAGATCCCTTGGAATTCTGCCTAGCTTCTTTCTTCTTCCTACCTGAAAAATGTTGGAAACTGAACCTGGGACTTTATACATGCAAACGCTTGTGCTCTGCCACTGAGATTCAGCCCCCCTCCTCCAGTTGTCATAGAGATGCTGCCAAAATGACGTTACAGCTCATTATGCTTTGGGATGCTTATCACAGAGAATTCAACCTTCACATTTTGAATTTGCATTTTGCATGAATCGTGGCTCTTGGAAAAGCAGCATTGATGGGTAACATCACCAGTGGCCAGTGCTGTGAAATATTAAGGACTGTTTTCATTTCTTTTGCCTGTGCTTTCTTCCATGTTGCCCAACCTTTTTTTAAAAAATGAAACTGTGATGGATTCTGCCTATTGATCAGCTGTATATAGAAAACAAGTGACAGGTGATGTTGGGTAATCACAAAGCCCCTTGTGAAAAACTGTCTTAACTCCTTGGAGCCTGCCACTGTTTGTTTGACTTTATCCCAAAACTGTAACAACACACACCTGTAAGTGATAACTTCACAATAAATTTGTGTGCCAAAAGTTTCAGCCAGTCCATTGTTGTTCTGACACTAGGCAAAGTTTACTGAAAAAACAATGAAGAGTCTTGTGGCACCTTAAAACTTACCAGGCTTTGTTTGGTGTAAGCATCTCTGGCCTTCAGCCTCCAGAAATATGTGCCCAATAAATCTTGATCATCTTTAAGGTGACTCAAGACTCTAGTTAGTTCTGTAAGCAGACTAATGCATGGTCATACCTGGAGATATTTTTTCTATGTCTGTCTGTCTGTCTGTCTGTCTGTCTGTCTGTCTGTCTGTCTGTCTGTCTGTCTGTCTGTCTATCTATCTATCTATCTATCTATCTATCTATCTATCTATCTATCTATCTATCTATCTATCTATCTATCTATCTATCTATCTATCTATCTATCTATCTATCTATCTATCTATCTATCTATCTATCTATCTATCTATCTATCTATCTATTTTCTACCCCAGGTTTCTCTCAAAATGGGACCCAAGGTGGCTTACAAATGAGCTGCTGGATAGCTCAGTGGTTTAATGTCCTGACTGCCATAGGTCGGGAGTTCAATTTCCCACCATGCCTCCTTTTACAGGAGCTGGATTCAGTGATCCATAGGGTTCCTTCCATACTTCTGACACAAATGAAGATAATTTAACTTAAAAAAAGTGTTGCATTTCATGTGACAGCCTCACATCATCTTATTAATGGACTCCCTTCCCCCATAGTCCAGGATTCCCTATGCGTGCTCTGTAGATGGGACCTCATCAGGTTCTGAAATATCTGGTGTGTCTTCAGCATCCGTAATAAGCATACCTGCTGTTGAATGACCTGAGTGCTGCATGTGGCTCAAGGGCTTTCTTTCTAGAAAGTGGAATTGCTTTCATTCTTTGAGTTGGAAGCAAAGTAACTTAAACTATTACAAAGATAAACCTAGAGAATAAGCTCCTACTCAAGTAGGTGAAATATTGTGGACGAATGAACCTGTAGATTGTGAACTGGAAAATATTATTCAAAGCCTGGATGACATTAGTCTCCAGACTACATGGTATCTGTAGCTAGCTCCCACTGCAATAGGATGAAGGATTCCTCTGGAAAGTGAGGTAATTTCTTGAAGTCATTAAGTTATAAAATGACCCGTGAACCTGATCTGAAGTTCAGGAGAGTACAAAGGTTGTCAACTGAGTTAATGTGTTGTACTTGCAGCACAAGAAAGCTTAACAGGCAGGTGGAAAGTGAGATTCTGTCTCTTCAGTCTACTTTCAGTAACAGGTCTGCCAGAACTCCAAGTACATTATAAATTGTTGATGTGGGTTGTTTTAAAGTCCTCTAGATTTCATCTCTCTCCTGCCCCCTCTGTATCTAGGCATTTGCACATTATGTCAGTAATAAGAAATAAAATTCTGACCATAGAATAAGGAATAGAATGAGGAATAAGGAATAAGAAAAAGTGATGTCTTTTGGGGAAAGAAGAGCTATTTGAATACATACCCAGCTATTTCAGTTGGGTGGGGGAAAGTAGAGGTGGAAGGTTGCTTCTTTTAACATTTGCTACAGGAAGAGAGAAGTGATCACGTTATATTCTTCATATTCTTAAGAGGAGAAGCAAAATGAATTCAATCCTATTTTGTGAATACCTCAGTAGTGATGCCCAAGAACTGAGTAGGTTGTCTGAAGTGTTCTGTTATATTCTGAATGTTTTTATCATGTGAGTTTGTTGCTGAAAAACCATTTGGACTTTGTGAGGTATCTAAATACCAGAGTTGTGCAGATGTGTGTTTCTGGACTGTGACTCCAGGAATTCCCAAGGCAGTAGTTGCGAAATGCAAATCTGTGTAGCTCTTATGAATGATCAGTAGAGCACAGTAGGAGGAATTTACTTGTGCAAGTTCAACTTAGTATGTTGACTGTAAAGTTTCATTGAGTGAAGACAAAACTGTAATCTTGCCCCACCTTTAGAAATACTCAGGAGAGTCCAGTTTGCAGAAAGAAAACAAGTTATGTTTAATGGGAGAGGGATGAAGAGGTGAGGCAGTGTTGTTGGCTAGTAAAGGTCAGAAAGTCTTGTCAGGACTTCAGAAAACATGGTCCAGCATCTGAGTTACAAGTCAAACTGGAAAGGCAACTATAGCCATCTTCCTTTGGTGCACCAGTAATATTCAGACTCTATGTAGCAGACCTGATCCTACCATGAGACAGAGCAAAACCTTGGGCAGCAGGTCTGGCGTACCACGGGAAGACAGCAAATTGTTACCTATGTCAGTACTATTATTTTCTTTTCAAACCACCAGGAAAGTGGAGATTGGCATTGGTGGGACTTTTCCTCTGAAGAGCCAAAACAACTTAGCTGGCTTGTACAATGTGAACTTGTGAGAATGAGCACCATTTTCTGCTCCAGTTCAAGTAGCGGAACATATTGGTCCTAATATCTCAGATTTGAAGCTAAGATCAGCCGTGCAATGGAAGTCACTTAATGACTTCTTCCATTGAAGGTGTGTACTGGTAAGGTCCTTTGGCTTCTGATGCTGTCCTGTATCAGGATATATCCAGCGGCACTTGTCATTGTGCTGAATGAGGTCAGGTTCTTCTGATCTGAGCATGGAAACACCTGATACCAGGTAGCTGCAGTTTATTTACAGACTTGCCTGCTCTGTCCATTGGGACTTGGCGCTGTGACCAGGTTAGTCATAAGTGTTCCTATTTCTAATCAAAAGGTTTCAGGGCAGGGCTTGAATCAAAGCCTGCTACTTGCCTCTTGCTTGCTTTTCATGTTATTTGCTTAATCATGGAGGTATTTTGCCCTGGCTGGCAGCTGTGGTGGCCAAGCCCAGGCCTTGAGCCCTTCTGTGTCTTAAGAATGGTGGAGAAGATAGAATTTCACCATGAGAGTGAAAGAGAGGGCTTGCATCTGTTGTAGTTTTCCCTTTTCACGACCTCTTAAAAGTACTGGAGCTGATCCAGGTCATTGCTGCTGGGGGCTATCCTGCCATTACTAGCATGACAGTCCCCCAGAGGGACTAGTGAAATTGGAGAGGCACATTTAAGTCTTTCCCCATGATTTCTAACCCTCCTTATTCAACAGCTGACTGAAATCATTAATGGCTGCTGTGCTGCTAAACTTAAATGTGCCTCACCACCACCTCTGTTGGCCAGGATTTCTGGGAGTTGAAGTCCAAGAACATCTGGAGGCCCAAGGTTGGGGACCACTGATCTAGAGAATAGGAACAAGTGCAAACTTTGAGAGAGCTTATGAGTTTCTGTAGTGATGCTGGAGTAAAACTGGTCTTTCTCACTCAGTTTGTTCAGTTTGTTGACTTACTGGGACAAGGAAAACCTTGGGAACCATGGCTGTTTGGATGAGTAACAGTTCAGGGGCTGACACTGAAGCAATTTGGAAATGTTGCTGGGTTGATCTAGGGCTAGTACCAAGAAGGCTGTAGTGACAGGTCACAGGACATCTCAGTAGGTATTCAGCCATGCAAATTGTCCTGTGATGCATATGTCTTCTAAGTTAGTGTGAGCAAGTGAATAATTAATTAAAAGGCATGAAAAATGCTTCTTGAATGAACAGGTACTGTACTTTATAAATAGAATAATTGTTCTGTTTGCTTTCACATTACATCATTCTGGTATGTACCTTTTGAGTTGTTATGGTCAAAGTAAGCTGGGTGAAGAGCAAAACAAAATTGAACCATGACTGGTTTGAAGGAGATGCAGTGCTCTTGCAGCTTCTAAAAGGGACATAGTACATCTTAATTGTTTCTCTTCCTTCTCTGTCTATGCCGAGTAGCAAAAATTACCATAAAATACATTATTTATGAATCAAAGCATCTATATTAGGAACATGGGCTACACTTAATACATGGGAGCCAGTGTTCATTCTCGCGCCGTCAAAGAACAAAACTTCTCTGGGTCATGGATCAGATATTTCTTTGTGGTAGAACTGTGAACTAGGCAGAGATTTGGGTGGGAGAGAATATGCCTATTTGGACATCTTGTTTTATGGGAGTAAGAAGGCCTCAAATCCAGTGGTAGGAACCATGTGGTCTTTCAGATGTTGATGGTTTACAAATCCCATCATGCCAATGGTGAGAGGACTCAACAGCATTTGGAAGGCCACACTCTTTATTCTCACTCTGATCTCTTTTATTATTATTATTTCCCAGATTTTAGGCAAGAAGGTTAACTTTGTGCTGTATTGCAACATACCGTATTTTTCCGTTTATAAGACGACCCAGTGTATAAGATGACCCAGCCCCTTTTCTAAACCCAAATTAGAAAAGGCTGGGATCAAAGGGTTCCCTTTTTGCTGAGCCCTGTTCCTTCGCAAACGGTAGCGGTAAAGAGCTGCCTTCAGTGTATAAAATGACCCTCAGTTGTTTCTCAAATTATTTAAGGAAAAAGTGCCCTTTTTTACACGGAAAAATACGGTATGCTTAACAGTTAAATTGGTGGAACTTAATATGCATGTATCAATGATTAATGTGTGCACTTCTATACAGAGGCTGGCATGTGTTGGAACTTTTGCCTGGCAACCTGCTGTAGTGCTGCCACCAGTCTTACTTCTTGACAAGCGTCATTTGTCTTGTACTGACATTTCAGCACTTTATGCTGTGTTAGCTTTCTTAAAACATTTGGTTGGAACACTGTGTTTTTGAAAAGTGATCTGCAGAACTAAATCACCAAGTGGGTGTGACTCATCTCTTTTCCTTTCCTTGGTGGCACTTTGACTTAATTTTAAAATGGAAAACCTTTGATCTTGAACATCACTTGTGTGCACACATGTCTGTACGTGTGCACACACACACACATTATTGTAAAGGTATTCATTTGCCTACTCCTGCATAGAGTGATTTCCTGAAATGCACATTGTTCATCTCTTGTCATAAGCTCTTTTTCCCTCTCCACCAGAGATGACTGAAAGCAAATATTTTGCTTTATGAGTGAAGTTATCCCTCCTAATGTACAAAGCCAGTCAGAGTGGATTACAGAAACTTTGATTTAGGGCAGGACTTGTTAACCTTTTGCCTACCAGTTGTTTTGGACTTCAACTCCCAGAAATCCCAGCCAGTGTGACTAATGCTAAAGGAATTTATGAATTGAAGTCCACAGTAGCTGGTGGACCAGAAGGTTTAGGGGTCTGCCTTGCTGTGTACCACCACTGCCCAAGAGCTAAAAAGTTGGATTTTGTTGCTCTCAACTGTTAGGGTTTATGTTTTATAAAAGCCATTTGCTGGGTGTATTCTGTAAGAAGCAACAGTGTTTGTTATTGAATTGTGCCTGGTTGTGCCAGGAAAGTGGAGTGTACAGGTGATATATTGCAAGTGTCCCTGCAGAGTATAATTGATTTCTGCCTCCTAAGGTTCTCTCAGTCATATCTGGGCAATATCCAGGATGGATGGCGGGTGGGTTTTGCAAGCACTTCACCCTATTTTGTAGTGATTGATCAGGAAATGACCACCATTCACTTATATGGGAGTACATAAGGGAGAAGGGAGTTCAGGGCAAGTGTGTAGCACCTTCTCAGCGTGCCCCAGACTGTACCCTGGTCACTTTCACCTTTGAACTTATTGAAAGCTATTCAGGGAAGAGGATGCTGCTCCCTATTGGAAGCTCCCTATTGGAAGCTGAGCTGTTCTCTAAACAAAGGTGTGAATTGTGTTTTCAAGCAGCAGGGCACATGTTTTAAGGAAGACTGTTTTTGTAGGAAAAGGTCAGCCAGGGTGAGGAAGGCAGTTAACGTGAGACAGGATTGTGTGAGCAGTGTTATCTGGGGGGAGTTGTGCTTTTGCTGAGAAACTTTCTGCTTACTTTTCTCTTCCAGTCTCCCCTGTCTCCTTGAAATCTCTTCTCAGCCTTTCCTACTCATCTCTAATGTAAACTGAAACAGAAGTGCAGTTTCAAATGAGAAACTCCAGAGGGCTTGTCAGGCTTTTAGTTTTTGTGATCTTGCTCTTGCAGAAAAAATAATTAAACCAAAAGGTGAATTTTGTTAAACAAAAAAGTGTGGCAGGTTCTGTCTGACCTCTGCTTTTGTAAATTGCAGCCACCTTCTTCAGCTGCAGTCTGTGGAAGCTTCTGTCTAATAAAACTTGTTAGCTTTTGAGGTGCCCAAGACTTTCTGTGGATTGGCTACAATAGGACTAACAAATGCCTTCTGGCATTTTCTAAAAGGTGTTACACAGGACGACGTTTTTGTTTGTGGCTTCTTTCCGCTCCCTTTTGTGTGAAATGAAACTTTTCTCTCTCTGAAATAGTACATTGAAATTGCAATACAGTAAGTGTGCTCATTTCATTATTAAATGCTTGGACTAGACGCTGAAGTAAAAAAAAAATCTGTGCATGTAGCTGAGAGAAAATGCTGGTTGTAGAAAGTTATGCTACTTTTAGTTTAATGTGAGTTGAGTTGAAATAAAGGGACACAGGTTAGGTGGAAAAATAAATCCAAATAATAGCATAAAGGTTCCCAGTGTGGTGTAGTGGAGAGAATGACAGACTAGGACTCTGGGGAACACTTGGCCATGGAAATTCACTGGGATGTGTGTGTGGAACTAGTAAAACCACTCCTTAAATATCTCACTTACCTTGAAAAACCCTATTAGGGACGCCATAAGTTGGTTCTGACTTGATAGCACAGAATATGCAGACACACAATAGTACTGTATAATGAAGCAATAATATAAAGCATTGCACCAAAAATTAGTATTTGAAGAAATCCATACTCTATACATTTATCCCTGGAGTGGTTAGGAGCCATTATTGTTAGTGGTTTTCTCTTATCCTTATCTTAGAAGTACAGTAACTTAGAATTCTGTGTCAAATAGGCCAGATGTTGCTACTTGTGTTACTTATGTAGATGCTGCAATTTACATGATTTCTACTTTTTTTTTTGCATGCCTTGTTTATCATCTGCTAATCATGAAAAGGAGGGGTGAGGAGCTAGACAGTCCCTGACCGCTGGAATGCTTATTCAGGGAAAAGAACATCCTTTTGGCTTTTAATGTTTTGTTCAGCTTTGGTCACAGACCTTGAAGTGTGTTCTTGCAACCATGAAAGGTTAAAGTCTATTTTTGTTGCTTTTTAAATATAAACTTGCTTATGAGATGTTTCATCAAAATGTTATTCAATAATTAATAAAAAACATCCAATTTATAAATGTTGTGTCTTGGTTTTAAAGGCGGCTTGACTTTGTGGCCAGAACCACATTTTCTTTTTTCTGTGGATGCGTACTCATTTTGACTCCTATTAACTTCTTTTTTACCTAATCCAGCATCTAAAAATATCTCCACATATGCAGGAGTCATCCATAATAGAGACAATTCAGAGTTTGTAGTTGGATTTTATAATTTACAAAATGGAGGGTCAAAGTTGTCCAGCTTCATTACTTACATGTGCCCAGGAGTTACTCTGGGTAAATTCTGTCCATCCATCCACACACACACACACACACACACACACACACACACACACACACACACACACAAAGAGCCATATAGAGATGGTTACTTTTGCGAACCTTGGAAAGATGGAAGGCTGAGTCTGCCGTGAGCTGGCCACCTGAATCCATTAGGATTGAATAGGATTGAATTCAGGTAGTGAGCAGAGGCTTGATTGACTACAGTATAGTGGTGCCTTGACTTACGAACGCCTTGACCTACGAACATTTTGAGTTACGAACAGCTCCGTTCGCAAAACTTTGCTTTGACTTGCGAACGGAGCTTTGACTTACGAACAAAAAAATGCAGGAAAAGCTGGAAATGGACTTTGGACTGCCTGGTACCGTAATTTTAAAATGTAAAAATTGGTTTAAAAGGTGCTTGGTTTGGTTTAAAGCTGCTTGACCTTAAAGGTGTTCTGTTTAAAATGTGTGCGTTCCCTTCCTCCTTTCCTGCCCTTTTTTTAACCTAAGTTCATTTTAGGTTAAAAGAAGAAAAATTCTTCCTCTAGTGGTAGAGAACGGATTAACCAGTTTTGCATTAGTTCCCATAGGAACTAATGCTTTGATTTACAAACTGTGCCTTGACATAAGAACAAAAAACAGCCAGAACAGATTAATTGGGTTTCAGTGCATTCCTATGGGAAATGTTGCTTTGACTTACGAACCTTTTGACTTACAAACAACTTCTGGGACGGATTAAGTTCGTAAGTCAAGGCACCACTGTACTGCAGTTTAATCACTGTGCTATGGGGCTTGCTACATCATGTCCTTCAGTGAAGACTTCATCTGAATGTCTGCAGATCTCCCTCCCTCCAGCAGTAGTCCAAAATTGCTGGACGGCTTTACTTAGAAAGACTTTTTTAGACCTATTAGTATATATGTCCACATTCATCTGGCTAGAAGATATTATTATAAACAGTCCTCCATGGTTAGCTGTACACTGGTGGTAGACGCACAGGTTGTTTTCATATTAGAAGGCTCGCTGTAGTGTTAGGAAGATATTATGTCTTGAAGTATCAATCAAGACTTGGCAGGAAATTATCTTGTTTTGAAGTGGCAATTGAAGGGGTGTTGCTCATCAGCTGAATGCTTAGTGACTACATTTTGGGGAAAAGAGCTACCAGGGGAACTGTGGTGTTTATGATAGTGTTTTCTCGGGGAGGTGTCATGTTGAAATTGTCCATCATTTTCAGTCCAGCTTACATGAAGGATGATCATTGTACGAAAACATTGTGCAACAAAACACAAGCGCTTTATGTAGGGACTTTTTCAAAAGTCAGATTTGAATGAGAATTAATGACATATGTACAGTGCTTGGACAACTTTCCCCAGTGTGGTGTCCTCCAGATGTAGCCAACACAATGTCCATCCTGCCTCGTATGACCAGTGACCATACTGGCAGGACATAATGGAAGCTGAGGGCCAGCACTTCTGGAAGGACACCAATTTGAGGAAGGCTGCAGTGAGATGTTTGAAGTGGTTCACATACATTATCTCAATAACTTTTATAAGAATCCTGTATGGTAAGCTAAGGTTGTTGTCTCTGTATTACAGGAGTCTTGGAACTTCCAGGACTGACTTAAGGCCATTTAGGGAGTTCAGAGATGTTTTGCTTCACAGCTTAAACTACTATACTGTATTATCCTTGCTCTCTTACTTAAATGATTCTATAAACATATAGTAATTAGCATGGAATTCTGCATGTATGTTGCCCAACCTGCTGATTTAATCTGAACTAGTTGTTGTGCACTGGGTTTTGTAGCATGGAAAATTTCTGCAGTCATATCCTGCAGTACCATGATAATTGAACGACACAGTAAACTTGAATTTGTGCATCTGACTGACGATTAATTTCTCTCCTTCACAAGAGAACTGAAAGACCTCTTTGTACTTCTGTTTATAAGCAAACTGGCCGTAAAATAACTTCCCAAAGCCAAATTCAAAATATTGATACAGTTGTGCATCCACAAGAATGACTGGAATCATGTTGGTTATTGTAGTAAGTTGCACTGGAGTAGACCCATTGAGTCAGTGGGAATTTGGTGAGTTAACTCCTCCTTACGTTCTGTTGATGCAAATGGGCTTACTTTAGTGATGACTGACTTTAGTGTGGTAAGTCTCAGCTAGACTAGTTTTCTATAACATTGCCTGTACTGTATCTACATATTCCTCTTTTTTTGTATAACTTGATATTACTGAACTTTATTTTTGGGCAAGCATTTTATTTTAAGAGCTTTTAAGATTAGCCTGGCTAAATGTTGGAAGTCAGGAATTATGGTTGAGTTGACTTGTTCCGGTGTTGTATGCATTCAATCAAAAAGAAGAAATTTTTATATCAATTATTTAAGGAGTAATTAACAGAACATTGTTTGTATCTCTACAGAAGTAAGCCGCCATGTTCATTAAGGTTTTCAGGTTAGCATCAATAGAACTGCAGCCTAGTTCTGCTAATATGTCTGCTGTGTATGGATCTTTGCCAGCAGGCATTTTATAACTCATCTAGCTCTTCATTTCCTATCTTCAGCCAGTCAAGTTCAGTTAGTACTCTGTTGCCTCTTCAGGGCCTCAAAAGCAGAAAGGCTATACTTCAGTGTAGTGCATTTTTAATGAAACTAGGAAGAGAGTTGCCGGGTGGGGGAGCGGACCTTAGGGAGGAATAAAAACAGGAAGCTCTTTTCGTCCATCTGCTGTAAATCAATGGGAATTTATTTTGTGTGATAAACATGCATTTTCTGTAGTGATACCAAGTGGGCTTCAGTATTATTTCAGTGATGGAAAATGGTTTGGGTTCTTGGATACTATTTATGGGAGGATAGTGGTATATGAAAGGAAGAAAACTATGCAGGAACTTCCTTGTTTGCTTTGGCACAACTGATCTGAGGACAGATCTGACTTTTGCGGCATAATAGATTTGAATTGTACACAAGACTGATGGTGTTTATGACTTGTACTGGGGGGAAAGTCCTTTGATGCAGAAAAGAGAATCCAGCTGTAATAGCCGGTGAAAACCTGTGCCCAAATCATAATCACTAAAGTGGAGATGTTGATACACAATAATAATGGTAATTTTTTTCTGTTTTACAATAAAAATACTCATTAATAACAATAGAAACAGTAATGTAAATAAAGTAAAAATAGTTCTTAACAGGTAAGTTGTTAATAACATAAAATCCTTGTTCATAATAAGGACAGTAATGAAAAGCAAACATTCATGTGGCACATTGAGGGGTTCGGAGCACATCACATGCTTTGTCCAGTTGCCATGTTTATAGTCACTCTGGAAGAAAAGTCTGTTATCAGTCACTTAGTCTGTGAGGTTTAATCCTTTATAGTGGCTTGTTATGGCAGTTCTTACCCCATCTTTCTGTAATGTGTGCTGTGGGAGTTTTAAAATTAGTATCACTTCTAAATGAACAGTCTGTGTATCTGAGATGTGTCTAATTGTGCTGGATTTTTTTTCTCTCTCCATGCAAAGAGTTGCGAGGATGAATTGCCTATTAGCTGGCCTTGGCCTAGTTTTCTGCACAGGGTGAATCCAGGGCTAGCAATAGACAAACTAATATTTTGCTCCCTGAAAGGAAGACTGATCCGAGTAAGACCAACCAAAGTTGGCATTTATGGATAATGTCACAAGTAGTGTGCTCATTTTTTCTGAAAATGTTACGTCCGTCACATCTTTTGCTGAATAATTGTATGCATTTGAATACTTACCAGCTGTTCTGGACTATTGGAGGAGTCAGAAAACTAAATAATCTCCCTCCAAAGCCACACAATGTATCTGGCAGCTTTTTGGATTATGAATAACTGCTTCCCTACAAGCGGGCTTTGGGTTTATGTTATTTGAACAGTTGTCAGACACGGCAAACTCGGATTTTTCAAAAGGTGTTAGGCAGGAAGAAAGTTGCCTTGCACATATTCAAGCCGTCTGGCACACCTAGAGTAGCTCTTTGGATCTTGATGGTTGTTCTTATGTGGTATGCTAATGTATGTTGATGCATCAATAGGCTCATTTGTATACTCCCTGAGAGGGAACGGTTTGTTCTTTTCGTACAAAGGCAGCATTGAGAAAATGCTTGTGTAATTTAAAAATTAAACATTGTACTTCTTAATGGGCGTGTAATTAAAAAAAACAAACACTACTACTTTTTGACAAACTTCATTAAAAATAATTTATTCACTGCGACATTTGTGTTGATTCTCATTTAAGATGTGTAAAACAATGGTGGTTTAGTTATTGAGGTGTTTATGTAATTATGTTATACTTTTGTTTGTGTTTGGGTATATATATTATTTAAATTCACTTTCCTCCACTAAACTGAGGAAACATGAATGGTTCTCATCCTTTTTGTTTACTCCCCAAAGCAATCCTCTTAAGGCAGGTCAGGCTGGGAGTGAGTGATTGGCCTAAGGTCGCTCATCACCCAAGTTTCATCCTCAAGGGAGGCTTGAACTGAAATCTCCCAAGTGTCAAGCCAGCACCCTAGCTGCCACAGCAGACTAAAACCGTACAACACCCCCCCCCCAATGGAACAATATATTTACTGAATAGCCTGAATATGTTTGTTGCAAACTATCTTCCCTTCTACCAAATCATTCTAGTTGCCTCATTCCTCAGCCTACATACTGGAGGACTAACTCAGAATGGCAGAAATCTGTAACTCCTTAAATAAGGAGTTTTCACTCTTAAATGGTAAACTAAATGCATTCTGATTTCAACAACTAACAAAAAGCCTCCTCACACCCTCGGACTCTTGATATAATCCAAATGAAAAAGGGCTTTGGAATTATTCCTTCACTGTTTTTTTATGTAGAAAAATTTACAGCTACTTGCCAGACTGTTGTTTGACCACAACTCTCTTGATTGGGTGCAGGGGGATTAGGGATTTACATACACAAAGTAAATATGAATCCACTGTGATCAGCTGAACATTGGTCAAAATCCTGTTGCTTAGCACAGTAAATTGCACTTAGGTAGGCCCATTGACTCAATGAGGATATAGTGAGCTAACTGCTCCATAAGTTCCATTGATTCAAATGGGCCTACTCTGTGACTTATTTTAGCATATTAAGTTGCTATTGCATATGCTCTCTTTTGCCCTCCTTGTCTATCCAGCTGCACTTAAAAGGCAGCAAAATATTATTGAACACAAACATGAACTCATTTCTTGTTGAGAGAGGAAAGTGATAACACTCAAGGCTATGGAGGAGACAGAATACCTGAAATTGGACTATAGAATTTTCTTGGTAGGCAGCCGGGCCTTTCATTGAACCCTGTTGTAGGAGGCTTATGTGTTCCATCTGCTCTGTGTGTTCTATGTAAATATGCAGTACAAGTAATTTATTGAATGTACTGTACTTACTGATCAGGAATTCAAAAATGTGGATTATCTTGATCTTCAGTGACACATACACTTGATGATACCATGGTGCCTCGCAAGATGATGTTAATTCGTTCTGCGAAAAATGTCGTCTTGTGAAAACATTGTGTTGTGAAACGCGGTTCCCCATTGGAACGCATTGAAATCTAATTAATGCGTTCCAATGGGAAAATCATCGTCTTGCGAAAATTGCCAATAGAAAACATTGTCTTGCGAAGCTCAACAGTGATCGCAAAAAACAATCGTCTTGCAGATTAATCGTCCCGCGAGGCAATCGTCTTGTGAGGCACCACTGTATTTTCTAATTCCTTCATTGTTGCCCTTCTGAGTCTCAGTCTTTGATTTCTTGGCTACAGTCTCCATTTGGATTGATGATTGAACCAAATATACAAAATAATATAATCTTAGAATAATAATCGTAGAATTACAGAACTGGAAGAGATCATATGGATCATCGAGTCCAGCCTCTGTCAAGGAGCCACAGTGGGAAATAAAATTTGCAACCTCTGCCTCCGCAGGTAGGTAGGTACCTAAACCAATGAGCTATCCAGCAGTTCACTACAGTATTTCAATTTCTTCATTGTCAATATTAAAGATGTGTAGTTCTTCTGTAGTCATGATTTTTGTCTTAATGTTGCAGTCTTGCTTTGACATTTTCTTCTTTCACTTCCACTAAAAGTAATTTCAAGTTATTGCTGCTTTCTGCCAGTAAAATAGTGTCATCTGCATATTTTAAATTATTGATGTTTCTTCCACCGATTTCCACTCGTTCTTCATCTGACTCTAGTTCAGCTTTTCATATGATATGTCCTGTATATGGAATGAACAGACAGGGAGATAAAACACACTGTTATCTGATTCCTTTGCCTATAGCAAACCATTATGTTTCCCCAAATTCTCTTCTAACAGTAGATTCATGTCCGCAATACAGGTTGTGCATCAGAACAATTTGAGGCACAATCATTTCTTTCAGAATAACCTATAGCTTCTCATGATTCACACAGCCAAAGTCTTTGCTGTGGTCTATAAAGCATAGACTGATCTTCTATCATTCTTTGGCGCGCTCTAGAAGCCAGCAGATATTTGCAATATGATCTTGAGTGGCACTTCGATATCATATTTTTTCAACATCTTGGAAGAGTGTGTTCCAGAAAGTTTGTCTGTCCTTGCTGATGGAGCCCCTAATAACTATTGGATGAATACAGTTGACAAATGATAATTGTAAGATGTATATGAATTAAAAGTATGTCTCTTACCTCTTGGTGTATATTCCAGGAAAGGGTGTGCTCATATAGAAGCATTTTGAGTCACAGTGAAGAGTTGGTAGAAGCACCAGAATCATTTTAATGGTGTGTGTCATCACTGCAAAATCATCAAGTGATATCTGCTTATTAATGTTAATAGGCTTGTTTTGGTTTGGTTTGTGAGGCTTCAATGTTCTTAACTAACACAGAAATGTTTAGTTATCACAGACACATTGCAGGATGTGACTCATCTTCCTAGAATGTCAGGTAGAGAATGACAGTGTATTGTCAGAGTAGCAGTAAATACAGGTTCCCCAGCAAATGTCAAAAGATGGCCATCAGAAGGTGGCAAATCTCACATTTCAGTTTTGGGTGGTTTGTTTCCTCCTCTTTGAACTCTAAGAATGAAAGAACATGCAAAAAGTCACCAAATGCACAAGAATTGGCAAGTTTTCACATCTGGGGCTAGATTGAAATTTTGTATATGATGGTAAGAAAGTACAGTGGTGCCTTGCTTAACGATTTTAATTGGTTCCAAAAAATTCGTTGCTATGGGAAAACATCGCTAAGCGAAACGCAATTTCCCATTGAAATGCATTGAAAACCGGATAATCCGTTCCAATGGGAACGGATTGCCGTCCTTGAGCGAAAATTGCCATAGGAAACATCGCTAAGCGAAACACGGTTCCCCAATTGAAATCCATTGAAACCTATTCAATGCATCTCAATGGGGAAAAAAATTACAACAAATTTAAAAAGAGTCGGAACAAAGTCAAATTAGTTTAACAAAGGGTTTATTAAGTGCACTTATGATTTCAAGCATTCTAAACATTTTTAAACATTTTAAAACATATAAAAAACAGCCAACATGAGGCTGTCAAAACCATCGTTAAGCGAAACAGGGGGACCCAAACTGTCATCGCTATGCGAAGCATGGTCCCAAACATCGCTATGCGAAAATCGGCCACAGGGAACATCGTTAAACAGAGCGCAAGATCACTCCGAAAAAGTCATTGCTAAGCGAATTTGTCGTTAAACGAAGCGCTCATTAAGCGAGGCACCACTGTACTGTGATTGTTCACAGAAACCTTGAAGATGTGTAGGAAGTTTGAAGTAAGTATGTCGCCTGTCCCCTCGCCTGTTGTTTTCACCATTTTGTACAAGATTTTGAATATATAGCATTTGTGACATTAGTATACTGGGGAAAGCCAATATCTGTATTTAGGGATACTGATCTTGCCACCAAACAACAGACCAGGGTTTAGGGCTGTGGTTTCCTGCACTCACTTCTGTAGAAGATCTCTAACTGCCTAATAAGATTGCCTTTGTCTAGAGTTAAAACCTGGTCAAACTCGCTGTCGTTTTTATCGTCTTCTTGGATGCAATCATGCTGCCATCATTTTTATCCTTCAACTTAACCTTGATAGGTTTACCTGTACAAAATTGCTTGATTGTGAGCCTGTGTCCGTGCCCATCTAACAAAGGAGAACTGCTTGTGGACAAACCTTTTAAAAAGTATGCATAATGAAATGTTTTCAGAAGGACTTCACAACTCTCATCAAGAGCTATAGATTAATCTTGACAAATGGGTTTGGTATGTCAGAGTGGATGAAAAAGCGAATCTCTGCATGTCACTGATGGAAGGATAATAATTCCAGGATTTTAGGTGTTTTGAAGGAATTTTATTGGAAGTGTAAGTGAAATCATGTAACTTGTACTGGTGAATTGCCACAAATGAATGAAGTGTTTCTGGCTGTACAAACCTCTCATATGATGGGCACAAATGCTGCAGTGACTGGCAGTCATTGATCTAATTATGTTGTGAAGATAGGTTTTAGAACCATTTTTTTCCTCCTGGGGAGTTGAAATAGTGATTGAATGGGTTGTCCTGATACGGAAAGCAGTAGAATAATTGGAAATAGTTACATGACCATGTTTATTTTCTTTTAAAGCAATCTGCTTTCCATTTTGTTGTAGCTGCACTTTGAATACATGCTGTTGACTATCAGCATTAGACTAAGGGATAAATCTACATTTATTCAAATACAGTCACGTCATCTTCTTCTGGTTGCTACACAATGGTGGAGGGCGAGGTTTCACTTAACTAGGGCTTATTTTTTGGGGGTAGGGCTTATATTATGAGCATCCTGAAAACTCATACTAGGGTTTATTTTCAAGTTAGGTCTTATTTTCGGGGAAACATGGTAGTAGTGGCTGGTTTATGCAGCTCAGCTACAGAGCATGCAATTGGCATTTGGCAGGGATTATTGCTACTTCTTGCAATCATTCTCTTCACTGCTTTATATTGTTCTCTTGCATATCCTATCAGGTGATGAAGATATGTGAGTGTTGCAGAAAAATGTCTGGCATGGAATGGAATGCAGGTATAGTTGAGTTAGCCAGAGTCGTACTATGGCTGCCACATGTAGGTCTGTTAAAGCTGTCTGGCATGATAGCAGGCAACTCGTTTCAGTATTATTTTCTTTTCTCAGTTTCCTACTACCAATAGGAAATTTCTCCTATTTCCTTAAAAATGAGTGAGTGTGTTTAGCCTGGAGAGGAGAAGGCTAAGAGGTGGTATGATAGCTGTCCTCAAATATTTGAAGAGCTGTCATCAGGAAGATGGAGGAAGTTTGTTTTCTGTAGCTCCAGAAGATAGGGCCTGGAATAATCTATTCACATTATGAGAAAGGGTTTTTTGCCTAAACATTGGGAAAAACCTCTTGACATTTAGAGCAGTTTGCCAGTGGAATGGGTCTGTCTTAGAAAGAGGTGGACTCTCTTTCACTGACTGTTTCAAAACATAGGTTAGAAGGACTCCTGCCAGGGAAGCTTTGGGCTTTTACTTAGTGGCCCTTGATTTTGTTCCAGCTCTGTAGTTATATGGTTCCTGGATATTTTGCCTTTTCTATCATGAATTTCACTTCTCCCTTTTAGCTGGTTGCTACCATTTTCCTTTTTGTGTTCTGAACAAAATATGTCCTAAAAGAGGTGGGCAAATAGTTCTAATACCTACTTTTTGATTTGACTCAGCCTTGTCATCTGTGTTCAGTGCCGGTGTTTAGTTCTTAAGTGTGTGTAGAATTAAAATGGAGGAAGAATGGATTTCCCTTACATCCAGATATTTTAATTTAGATCAGGTTACCTCATGTCAGTGATCAGGGTCTTGTAGGGATGTCTGGTTTGGTTCCAAGGGTATCTTTTCTGTGCTTCTCTTAACCCTGCCATCATATTGGTCTCCTAGGAATTCAGCGTAACATTATGTAAGAACCTTTGTGCATTTGGTTTGGTAATGTTTTGAACATGAACGGCGGGGAAGCATGAGGCTCTGTGGGAAAACATGATCCTCTGTTCTTACCTGTAGTTCTAAACATCATTATCCTAAAATATACCAAGCCATTTAACAAACATGTTCTTAATTGTATGGGTGGCTGAGTGATGCAAACTCTTTCCTGTAAGCAGCTCCCTGAAGGCCACTGCATGGAAACTCCTGTGAAGTACTCCAGTGTTGTAAACTTTCTCATTTCTTTATTGTTCTAATAGTGATTTCCACGCGGCAATTAAGTCTGCTGCTGCAAAAACAATGAAGCATCGTTATGGTATCTTAAAGACTAAGAGGGTTTATCTGGGATAGGTGTCTGTGGAGTGTAGCACATTTCTTCATAGGTATACTGTATACTGTAGTAGAATGTAGCTTCAGTACTGTGGCGATCCCCTCTGAAGCCCCTATTCCCTCAGGTCTTCACAAGGTTCTCGCTCTTCTTCTTTCTTCGCTGCCATCAGGTATTACTGCTTTAATACCATTCAATCAAGGAGACACGTGTGCTTTTAAAACTTTGTGCTTTTAAAACTTAAGTTATTTATTAGATCAGGGAAGTTCATATAGGATTATTACTCAATAGATAAATCGCAGGTTACTAATCACTGGTACCTACGTCAATCCTACTTTAACTTTAAAACTCTATCAACCCTCTGTTCCATTCAGTGTTCTTACAGGCCTCTAACACTGTCTCTCACTCACAGAATCTCTCTTCATACTCCACACACCAGCCTTTATATCCAACCCCTCCCCCCTTGGCTCCGCCTTCCATCCACTCATTGGCTCCTACTCCACTGTTCAGCTGTGACAGACAGGTGAGGGCAGGGCTGTTCGCTACAAGTACGTCTTCTGTAAAAATCTTTGCAGGCTGCACTCAGTGTCTCTGGAACACTGGGCTATTCTTTGTGGAATGTTATGCCAAATAAATCTTCAGGATGGAATGAGGCATGTCTCCCCATAACAATGTTGCGAGTGTGGATTTAGCTCATGTAGCTGTATTAATGCATTTAAGGTGAAGTGTGTATTTGTGAGTTGCATAGATCACAGGACTTTGAAAATGCTCCATTTCTGTTCTGTTTCCCCAACATAGTCACTTTTTTGGTCTAAGCCAAGCCAGTTTGTGCCATCTGTTTGACATTATATATACAATGGCAGCATTTCTCTCATGCCCCAGAGAGGCCACAAGGGGACTGCTTTCAGCCATCACACCTCAGTTTTTCTTTTAAATTTGAGATTTGGGTGCGAGGCCTCTGAGGGGCTGTGTTTGGACTGTGGGTCCTCTGTCACCCACCTTGCCATGCTGTATAGAAAACAACCAGAGTGGATGTTTTGCCTTTTGGATTCCTATGAAGCCATTAATTTGTCTGGCCATGAGGTTGTTTCTGAAGTGTAAGTACCTGCAAGTTGGAGGTGGAGCGGATGGGACATGGGTTGGTGAGGGTGCTGGGACAGCAAGGAGGAGAGAATTTTATGTCCAGTGTAAAAACTTTGTTTTAATTCCTGAATTCAGTTGCTGCAATCATTTTATCTTGCTTAAAATGGCTACTTGATCTTACATTTTTGTTTTGGTTTATTTAATAGCAATATGAAGAGGAAAGAGAGCAGAAGGGGTTAGTAGAGGAGAAATTGGTGGGCTTGGTATAAGATTGCAGGCTATTCTGCCCTGCCCAATGGAACTTAGCTCATGCCATCTTCAAACGGATGCCTGCACCTCTATGGATGGACAGTGATACCAGAGTCAACAGTGGAAGAGTAAAGCCATACCCTCTCCCCCACTACTCAGGGCTTCCTGTGTCCAGAGCACCAAAAGGAGATCTGTTACCATAATTCTGCTGGGAGGTAGCTTCAGTCCTCTGTCCTAGTCCCCATTTGAAGAAGGGGCAGAAGATCTAAACACACTCCAGTGGCACCCACAAGGAACTGCTAGAAGTATTGGCTGAAAATGTTATCTTGGACTGGGAAGAAAGGGGGTACTGATCTGTTTGCAGCTGGGGCTTGCAGAAGCTGATTGAGTCCCCAACCAGAATTCATGTTTCACATGACCGCTAGCTGACAAAGGGACAACAGAGACCTTTGGGTAGTGTGGGCGGCATATAAATTAAATAAATAAAAAATAAAGTTCTGCCTAACTCGAGTCAGAGTTGCAAGCTCTGTTTTTTCTTTTCAATCTCTGATAGGAGGACATAGAAGAAGAGAGGTCCAAGACTCCTTATGGTTCATTCCGATGAGCAGGAGTGGGATGTGTGTACATGGCTCTCTGGATGTTTTTGAATAACAGTTCCTACCACCATTAACCAGCATAGCCAAGGGTCAGAGATGGTGGGAATTACACAAATGTATTTCTCTCCCTCTATTTGTATGTATATTTCCATGTTTGTGTGTATATATTGTTTTCAGCATAATAAGAAACAAACACATGTAAAAACAGAGTGGCTGAAATCCTGCTGACATAAATTTACGCCACACAAGCCAGATGATGTCATCATCCAGTGATGGATATCTTTCAGTTAATAAAATTAAATGCTTTCCTCTTTCAGGATCCAAGGCTATCTAGGGATTATTTTTTTTATTTAGGAAGTCTTTGAGAACCTTGGGATTTGTGGGGGTGGTGATGGATTTTTGTTTAATTAAAGTTATCTGACTATGTCATCTGGCTTGTGTGGCATAAATGGACACCAACAGGATTTCAGCCAATGAGCTCTGTGATTTTAAAGTAGAACTGAACAGACTGCCATATTAAAATAGTTTGATTAAAAGCAACTTTAAAATCATATATTTTTTTAAAAGTGCAGCAATCTGCACCATTAAAAGTTCTTGAAATGTCCTTGCCTGTGTAGCACCCAGTGAATATGGGAGAGCATTAAAAAAAACCCAGCAACGTCTTGCATCTCCAAATGCAGATTGAACTAGTGCAGACCAGAAATTTATACATGTCTTCATGTATAAATTAACCTTAAGTTCTAATTAGCTCTGAATTTTATCAGACTATGTACTGGCATTAATTACCCTTCCTTCTGCCTAGGACAGGAAAATATGGAGTATCTCTTGCTGAGGTAGAAACCCATGCTCTTAGTCCATAAAAGGTTTTATTAGCATGAAGAGGCTTCTCCACTGAAACAGAAGTCTGCAGAAAATAAAGTACCTCTTGAGCAGTTCGTCTTTAAAATAAAACTGAAAAATGTCGGTGTGCATCTACAGTGTCTCAAATTAAGTTGGAGTCCTTCAGCTACATTCCAAGAAGTTCACAACAGCCGATTATCCTGGTCATGTGTGCTCAGCAACATAAAGCAAATCCTTCCGAACAACATCTGCATTCAGTCAGACTTGGCCGGGGGCCCACGTTTATTTCCTTATTTAGAACTGTACGTATCTGATACAAGCCACTCAATATAATAAGAAAATGTTTTGAAATAGGCCTTTCCTTGGGGCTCTATTTGTTATCAGAACTTCAAACGTCTGGTACCCACCAAAACTCCAGGGTTTCTGCAGGGGCCTGAAGCAGATCTCTTCCATTTGACATTTAAAAGCAAAACAAAGCAAAACACCCTACTTGGCTCTGAAGTTTGCAAATAAACAGATTTTGCAGGCTTTTAAATGATGATTCCAGCTCTCTGAAATATTGAAAAGTATACTGGACTGTAGGAACTCCTCTAACATTTGCTGACTTCTCATATATTTAGAACATTCTTCAACAACAGGGTTCATGTCAACCGCTAAAACCAAAAGAACATTGGTGCACTGCTAGATCTTTGAGTAAGCTGCGCTAAACATCACTCTGAAATTAGCATGTATGCTTTCCTAAGCAAGCCTACAATAAAAAGGTCAGTTGTCTGAGGAAGTGGCTACTTCTTGAATGCCACAAGTGAGGATCTCCAGATTTCCAAGTTTCTTGTTTATTCAAGAGGTTCCTCTCTCTCTCTCTCTCTCTCTCTCTCTCTCTCTCTCTCTGTCGACAAAATAGGCTATTTTTTTTAATCACTACATTTGTTTTCAAAAGCTGAGTCATCAACTTCTGAAATTAAACCAGGGTGTCTGCACTGGTTTCTTCAGCATCACTTGAACCTGGCATATTTTTATGTGAACTTTTCAAAGCAGCACTGTACACAGGTTTGCCAAAAGGCATGAGTGCTATAAGTGCGAAGGGCCTGAGTAGGAAAGCATCAGGACAACACTTTACTCACTTATAGCCCTCATGTATTCGAGTCAATGCTAGAGCAGGGCTTCTTCCTTCCTTTACATAATTTAGGATAGCATTCCATGGGCAACACTATTTGAGTTTTTGTACTGAGCAACTAAGAGGTGGCACAAAGAAGCTATTATGGGTCATAACTACTCAGTCATTTTACATGGCTGCATCTACATTTGTTTATTAACTTTTCTTTTAAAACTTGGTTAGTTAAGATATGTAAGTTTTTGCCAAAAAAAAAAGTCACACATGTAGAGCTTGGAAAAAATTATGTTGTTGCAGAGTGCATTTGATTTAATTTTTTAAAAAATCTGATGTATGACAATTGAAAACAAATCATTTTAAAAATATTTTAAGTAAATCATTGATTTATATTCCCCTTACATTGTTGAAACTATAACTGCTGTAATGCCCCAGTGAGCAGTGGTTCTGCCGGCTGCGAGGTTCTGGGAACCGCATAGTCCAAAAAAAAAAAAAAAAGTAACTTTTCCAAATTCTGCAGACATCTCTAATCAACTTCAGGTATTTCTAAATGGCCAGTTAGATGAGCCATTCTCAACCATACGGACACCTGGGGCCCCTGGCACATTGGAAGGAGGCCACAGACTGGAAATAGTGATTCACACACCACTTCATGCGACTTGTCCGGTCCTGATTCGGACTTTGTTTCTTTCATATTGTGTTTATAGCCTTGGCAAAAAAATTTAAAAAGGTTGAGAATGGCTTAATTGCATGAGGGCTATTAATGGCCAAGTTAGATTCAAGCAGCCACGTTTTTAAATACTGTATTGGCTGAAGGAGCCAAGTTTATAATACTCCCTATTAACACTTACATTGTATCATTCCTTAGCAGTACATTCTGTATGTAATTGTGTATTAGATGAAAAGTATACATTTTCTTTTGATTTACGTCCTTTTAATGTAAGAGGCAAAATGATTTAAATAAAACTCCTTTCTTTTGCTGATGCTCTGGCAGAAACTAATCTGCATCCCAGGTAAATATATTAACATTATGAAACCTAGAACCTGAAAAATTACAAGCTGCTAGACTTTTGATACTGTTTGCATTGTCAAGGAAATCAGGGAAAGCCCCGCAAATCCTGTGCAGTTGTCTTTTATGGGTTTTCCCACTGTAGTTCTTCTAGATTTTGACATAATCCAACACAACTGTAGGTCATTGCAAATTGTTTTCTACTGTACATTTGGATGTCTTACATTTCATTTTCTGAACCAACTTTAAAGCAGTCAGCTATTGCCTGCTCAAGCGTTTCTCCACAATGCATTCTTTTACTTCTTGCTTGAAAATGCATTCTGTCTATATTTCTTATAGGTTATCATGGATGATGGTAAAATTGGTGATACTGCTGCAAGTGGAAAGATAAATGCTGCTGGACCATGATTAGCAGTAGTTGTTTTAGTAGTCCTAAGAGATAACTAGGCTAAACTAAGTAACTTCTGTCCCCATTTTATACCCAGAATTCCAGTTTCCAAACCCTTCCAGGAGATCTGCCTGTCAGTTGTTGAGTTTCCCAGATGTTTTCTTCCCTCCCTTCACTCAGATGCACCCATTCTGCTAATGAACTCTTTGTCAAGAAATAAGCTCAATCTGGCCTTGAAGATTCCTTTCTTGCAGAGATAAGCCACAGATGGTTGCTGCCTTCCAATTAAAAGGGGTTACTTCCCTTCACTTGGTCATCTTGTCCTAGGCACAAACTAAAAAAGCCTGATTTTCCAGAAGAGTAACAGAAACCATGACCCCTTGTTTCCCAGTCTCTTGAAACATATTTTATTGCTCGCCCCAGTTCTTTCATTGATTTATGCTTATGTAAGAAAAATGGTCCAAGTCCTAGTGGCTAATTGTTGCCAATTAGTGAAGTGCTGTTTTTGTTTCTGACCAAATGTATAATTGAATGCTTTCTCAGGAATGCAACAAACACCTTGTTAATGGATGGCACTTTGTTACCAAGACTTATGTAGTTTCCCCATATACAAAAATAACTGGGAAGAGGATTCTGGGCAGTGAATTATTTTTCACAGTCAGATTTGGACATTGACTTTTAAAAAAAGACAATCTCAGGCAGAATTCACGATTGATCTTGCAGCTGATACACCCCACTATGAAAGGCAAAAGCACCCAAATGTATGGGTTTATAAATGAAAACCTATTATTTTTCACCTTTACCTGCTTATATGTGCCATTTGTTTTGTAGGTTAGGAATAAATCCCAATCTGATGTCCTCTAGAGCAGTGGTCCCCAACCTTGGGCCTCCAGATGTTCTTGGACTTCAATTCCCAGAAATCCTGGCCAGCAGAGGTGGTGGCGAAGGCTTCTGGGAGTTGAAGTTCAAGAACATCTGGAGGCCCAAGGTTGAGGACCACTGCTCTGCAGGTCCCAGCAACAACACCATTACTTCTCACCTAGGATAGTTTGTAAAAATATTGAATGTGTACAACAAAAGAGAAAACATACTGATTAATAGCCAGTAGTATGTCACAAGTAGAGTAGGCCCATTAGATCACTGGAGCTAGGAGAGGGGTTGACCCCACTGTGGGCCTACCTTACTTGCAAATTACTACTGGATTTCAGCTAGTGAATGCATGCAAGGGAAAAAAACACTCAGAGAAATTGTTTTTTCCCTTCTAATTTTCAGATTTTCATTGTTAGGCATTTTCTTATCTCTGACATACAAAGCAGATTTGCAAGGCAGACATGAGTGACATTCAGACAGACATGAAGCCATTTTGTAGTAGAGTTACTGAAAGCGGAAAAGCTGCCATAGGTTGAGGCCAAGGAAGAGGAAGTGTTTGGTCCTCCAGACATTGTCAAACTTCGGCTCCCATCACACCTTGCCTGAATAACCAATGGTGAGGAATGGTGGGAATTACAGTCCCGTGTTGTATGGAGGGCAGCACTTTGCTCAAGCCTGGGATATAGATAAGTAAACAATAAAAACTAAGTAGTTGGATTTTTTTTCTCACACACATTCTCTATTTTCAGAAGCACAACCAGGGTCAAGTGTCAGAGGGCAGGTGATTGTTAAGCCAAAGGGAATGTAATAAATTTCTTTGACCTTGTCATTAGAACCACACCCAAATGAATGACAGCTCAACAAAGTCTGTACCTCGTCATCATTGCTGGTACAGCCCAGTCTCTCGTGTAGCCTTCCTTTTAATTTCACCACGTGCCTGTTGCCCTGACTGCATTGTAGGGTGGAATTTACCATGTAAAGTTGGATTCAGTCCACTGCCTCTCTGGCTCAGTCTGAGTCTCTCTGGCTTTTTGTTGTGCCAAGGGCAAACAGAATATGTAATATTCTTTCACCAAACAGTGCAGTGAGAAGACACTTGCTCTGGAGATGCCAGTCTCCATTGTGGAGGTAAACACTGGTCTTGAATCTTTTGGAGCCTCTGTGTTGAGTTGGCAGCAGGAAGAGTAACCAGATACTGTATGTGGTGGCTTGGTTTTGGTGTCGCATGAGATACTGGAACAGGAGAAGGGAAGAGTTGTGCTATATATAAATATCTGGAAGCTATAATCAATATGCTGTAGCAGTCTTTGAGACTGAGGAAAACCTGATTAAGAGTTTAATTGACAGGGGTTGTACATACTTAAGGAGTTTAAATATCAAAGGCAATGAGGAGTACATATTTAAGCTTAGTAATCTGAGACTCATTGTTGATGTCTGTGAGGTGTAGGAGGTTAGCTGTTATATATCAATCTAATTGGTATGTGTATACACCTATGTGCATCAATTTCCTTTAATAGTTTATAAGCTGCACTGTAATTTCTAGGCCAAAGGTGGGGGAAATGAAGTGTTCCATATGTGGGACTTCAACTCTCATTAGCCTTAGCCAGTGTAGCAGGCTCTGCATATTAAAACTGCAAATAGGCGTGCAAAGCCCCTCCATCAGCAACATTCAGGACTGGTGGACCATCCTTCCCTTCATACGCCCCCAAACTTCAGGACAGGGAAGGAGGAATGTTCCATTAGCCTGATCCAGCCCACCAATGGTCCTGATGCTGCTTCATGTGTCTCTTTGGTCTATGGAGTGATAGGCGACAGGCAGCTGGCCAGAAGTATCTTGCCATCTTGCTCTGTGATTTGAGGAGGGGTTCTAACTCTCTGATGTGGCACATGCTTTGCATGGTAAAGGCTTCAGGTTCAATCTTTGGTGTCTCTAGATGGAAAACAATCCTGTCTGAACCTATGGAGGACCTTAACCAGTCAGTGCGGATGGTATTGAGCTAGATGGATCAATGGTGTCAGGCCATTACCGCCGTCCCAGTGTCAAACAGGAAGGTGGATTTATTTGTGGCAAGCCATTCAGTCCAGTGGTTGTGTTTATATTATGGAACTCACGTGCCTCTCCTTCCTCCATTCTGCCAAAACCCACTGCCCATCTTGTGGACCTCTGAGGTTTCAAATCTTTATTTCTTGAGTGCAAATAGTCATTCAATTAATTTTTAAATGTAATGTTCTATTAAATTATTCTATGCTGTAGGTTGTATGGTTTCTATTATGGGTGATCTAAAAGTCTAAAAAAGAAATAAAATAAAATATTTCTGTGTGCTGAAGAATGTCGTCTACTTTAAATTAAGTCAGAATAAATTACTGAATAGATGTCTTGATATAGATTAACAACAGTTCCATTTCTGGCGAATTGTCCTGTAGTCGACAAATCATTTGACTGAAAAGCAATACCTGATATCAAATGAACTATGCCAGTTCCTGTTTCATCAGCAAGGGTGTCCAATCCTCTGCAGTTGCCTTTGCTAGAACTTTTTAAATAATTCATAGAAGATTAATTTAGGTTTAAAAGAAAAACTAGTTTCAAGCTGTGCAGGTTCTTTTTTTTTATCTTCCCATTCTCGACTGTTTTAAATGTGAACATGAAAATCAGACGTCCTTTGCTCCTCCTTCCAACTGACAGAGGTTTCAGCAAAAGCAGATCTGCTAAGAAAATTGCTGTAACTTACTCTCAACAAACCAAAAGGAAAACTGAGGCACCTGACATAATTCTCTCTAAGGAGTATGAGTCATTGTGTTAACGAGAACCTGCTGCCGAAAATAAATGTAGATCATGGCAATAAAGTACATTACTGGTGTATGAATTGGTTATGGGGATTTATTCAGAAGCATCAGATGCAGGAGAGGGCAGATGTCAAATTTAAAGCTGTAATGGGAGGGTGGATTCTTGTTTATTCCTTTATTTATGCTCATCTACATTATCTAGATTTATGCCCCACCCTGTGAATCTATTACCAGGCCAATTTAAAGTAATTTTTAAAGCACAGTAAAATAACTGGCATATTAAACAAGGTAGGAACTAGGGTGGATAAAAATCAAGGATTATTTTTAAAAACATCGAGTTAAACCACAATTTAAATCACAGTAAAAATTTTAAAAATCAATGTTTTGATATTAATAATAAAAAGAATCATTTTTTAAAAAAAATTAAATCATGATTTACATTGATTTCATTTAAATCAAATCCACCTGGTAAGAACAATTGCTATAAAAATATCTAATTAAAACAGTTCAACAAAAGTTAAAAAGACAAATAGTTTTGGGACTAAATCCAGTGTCCTGCTTGTGAATTCTCTGAGCTTTCCCCATGGAAAACACCACAAGCTCCGCACTGAATGTTTTCCAAACAGGTTGCGTAAAAGGCCTCGTCTTCTCTGCTGAGCCCCGTTTCTGATTCTGTGTACTGCTTTTGCCATGTATCTGTTACTCAAATTCTGCATCTCTTTCAAATCCTCTGATATTTGTATATATTTTCAGACATATTTGCTGTGAGACATTTGCCTATAGTGTTAAGCCAAACTTGAGTACATGCTTCATTCCTCTACTGGAATATGGACCATCGTTCATACAGTATTTATATGCATTCCCTCATAGACTTTTGGGAGGAAAGTGTATGAGGTCAGAAGTGGGATTTCATTCCAATCTCTTCAGACTTAAGGTCATACTTGTACACAGCTACTGCAGGCACCCTAGCATTTTGTCCTGTGCTGGAGTGCTCATGTGAAACCGCAAGCAAAACTGGTGTAAAACCCATCAAGGGAACTGGAAAGGCAATTTGCTGAAGAGGTCTATTTTAAGGCAGAAAGAACTAATTGTATTTCCAGCTTCTTTCTCTGTGCCAGTTGTTGGGAGAATGGTTTGAATTCGTCAATGTCAGAAACTTTTATTTTTAAATTGAATTTTAAAAAAACAGAGAGCAGAAGGAAAAATGCACAAGATAGTACAAAAAGGTGCTATAAGGGAATAAAGGTTACATTGTACCGATTATAGTCTGTAAGTCTTTTATTTTGTTGAAAAAGTTTAATAATTGTTCTATGGTCTCATATTGTCTCTACTTTGTCCTGAGATCTTTTACTATTGGGTGGAATAGATATGTTTAAATAAATCTTTAATTTGTCAAAGGTGCTTGTAGGACAACTAAATTAGTTTAAGGACAAATCCGCTAACTAGAGAGATGGGAGACTAAGCACATAGTCGAACAATAAGAACAAACAGGTGTGTCTGGGGAAGCAGTTTGAAGAAGCACCCAATGTGGTGTGTGGATAGTGTTCAACTAGCACTTGTGAGATCTGAGTTCAAGTCCCTCTCAGCCATGGAAGCTCACTGGGGCTGTGGAAGTGGTAAAGCCTTTTCTTTAAATACCTCACTTACCTTGAAAACCTGTTAGGATCACTATAAGTTGAATGTGACTTGATGGGGCCAAAACACACATGTTGTTTGGAACTGCAGTAGTCACATGAAGGGCTTCCCTCATGGGAGGATGCTGGTGATACCTGAGGAAAAATAAATCCTTGCTTGTGGTACTCGCCGGGTAGGTTCATGTATATATTCGTAGAGTGAAGTCCAACACTGGGAGAATGAAGGGCAGTTTCCTACACTCTGGAGTTCTTTTTTTGCTAGAGTTGGGAATGTGGTAAAAACTTTTGAACAACCTCTTCGAGCCGCTCCCTCCTCCATCTGCAGCCTGATAAGATGCTTTCCTCATTGTTCTGTACAAGCATTTTGCAGTGTCTCACGGTCATTACCAAAAGCTAGCCCCCCCTTTAAATGTTATAAACCCATTGTTGCTTCACATGCTTAACATTATCTTTAGAAACCTGTCTTTTGAAAGCAGGTGCCTTTTAAGTTCCAGAAGCAACCCTTTAAAAAATGACACCATGTTCAACAGGTATAGCAGCTCTGCTCATCTACGTCACAGTTTGACCTCATACCTTGTTAGTAGGGTACTTCGAGAAATGGGGCTTTTATTTGTTATGTGTTGCTTTCATGGAAGAGCGTGAAACTTAATGGTAGTCAGATTTTGAACTGACAGATCTGACTGGTGGAATGAGAAATGAATCCTCTAGAATGTTATGACCGAAGAAAGAGGGAGTATAAATGCACTATTTAGGAAAGTTTTTAAAACATCAAACGTCGCGGCCAGAGCTCATAAATGTTCTCCTGTTTTTATACATTATAACAGTATGTGTGAAGGGGAACCTCTGGGCAGTCTGGACCGTTCTCATGACTATTGTGACATATAGTTTGTTTTGGATCCAAGACAGATAACATCTAGGACACATCAAATGAAAAAGCAGATGCATGGGAACTGCATTGAAGTTGGCTTCTCTTTCCTTTCCTTTTTTTTTGTTCCAGTCATGGTGGCTGGGCTATGAGTTGTAGACGTGAATGTTTACTGAGGTCTCAAACGGTACATTTGTAGCATTGCATAAGACAAAATAAAATAAAGAGAAGACTTGTCTATTAAATACCAATGGAAAGCTTACTGTAGGGAGATTTGAATTTAGTAGTGTGGATAGGAATAGTCAAACACTGTTCCAAATACATTAGATTAATGTTAAGCTGTATAATCTTGATGCAGAATGGATATTATATGTGATGTAATGAAGCACGTTTTAGAATTTTTCTAGAATCAGGCTAAGTGATGTACAGTGTTATGCTCTTCACTTTTTGCTCCCTAGTTGATTAGTTTAATAAACAAAAATGCTGAAAAGTGAATTTGGAGTTTAAAAAAGAGAGTAAGTCCTACTGGACTGAATGGGACTTCCCAGTATTATGAATGTTGGGTTCAGAAAGCAGTATCCTGTTGAAATATTCACACACACAAATTAATTATGTAAGCTGCACCAATCAGTACAGTATTGGTGACTACTAAGCGCTGTACATTACACAGTGCTGTGTAACGCTTCTGTGATAGTCACTAGTTCATGCCATAATGCAGCTTTCCCAAGTCATTCTGCTCTGCTCTGGAGGGCATCACAAAATTATTTCATTCAGGAAAATAAATAATTCTTTTGTAGAATTCTCCTCATTAGTAGGTTAGCTAATGTGATGAAATGTCTTTGCTTGGTGACATTTCTTCCCTCCAAATATATAGAGAATATATTTTAAAAAGTAAACTTTGTTTCTCTCTTTGTAGAAAATAGCTCCTCAAAATGGAGGACGGGAAGCCTGTTTGGGCTCCACACCCAACAGATGGATTTCAAATGGGATCTATTGTGGACATTGGACCTGACAGCTTAACTATTGAACCTATAAATCAAAAAGGCAAGGTAAGTTTCTCCAAAAGGTGGCTAATAATCTTAAGAAATTTCTTTTGCAGGAGGGGAAGAGCTGTGCAGTGATACCTTTTAAGAAATTCAGAAAGTTATCTGCTTAGAGTGTCTTAATGCTTCCAAGCATTAGACTCTTGTTAAGTGTTTATGTGTCTAGATTGTCCTGTAGTACAAAATAGAACATATACTTGGATGTGCATATGCCATGCTGTCTGTAGCCATAGTTCAGAGAGCTGTGTCAGGTCTTCTGCACAGTTTATGGGCAAATTCATCGCTGTATTTTTCTTGGGATCTGTGGGTAACAGTGAATTACTACTGAAACTGCTCACAGTTATGGAAATCATTGGCATTACCTTGTAGTTTCTGTTACATAGAAACAGTACTGAAGTACAGTGGTGCCTTGACTTACAAACTTAATCCGTAGCGGAATGATGTTCGTAAGTCAAAATGTTCGTAGGTCAAAGCACCATTTCCCATTGAAATGCATGGGAACGGGATTAATCCGTTCCAGCATTTCAGAAAAAATGCCAAAAAAAATAAAAAAAATAAAAAATAAACAGAGCAAATCCCACGCTGGGACTGCAAAAAAGAAAAAAACACAAATCCAAAAACAAAACAACAATAACACCCCCCAGTCCAAACCCACTGTCCAAAACCAACCCAGAACAGTTTTTTAAAAAGGAAAAGGACCTTACCTCCACCACTGCCTGGCCCCCAGCCGCCGCTGCCTGGCCCGGGCTCTGCCGCCACTTTACAGCCGGGATGGGTCCTCGCCTCCCAGCTGGGCTCTTGCTCCCGGCACACGGTCCGTCCGCGCTGCTCGCTTCCCAGCCAGACTCTGCTTCCTGGAGCCAGCCGAGAAGCAAGCAGTGTGGACAGACCCTGTGGTTTTGGTCTTGCTGGGCCCGCGCGGGGGTGCAGGAAGGCTGGGAAGGTTCCGGGATGGTCAAAACAGCCACCCCTTGCCCTCCCGGACACTTCCCAACCTCCCTCCACTGCAGCACGGGCCCTACGGGGCCAAAATTGCCACCCACCCTTGCCCACCCGAACCCTTTCCAGCCTCCCTCCACCGCAGCGTGGGCCCGCTGGGGCTGAAATTGCCACCCCTGTAGCCCTCCAGGAGCCTACCTGGCCTTCCTCCGCCACCTTTTCCTAACTGTTGGGGCGAAACAGCTACCAAGAAGCAGCATCTTTCGCCACCTACAGTTAGAAATTTGAATTTCCCGCCCTTTTCCCCTGCCATTTTTCTGTTCGTAGATCAAAGCTTCGGCCGCAAGTCAAAGCAGAATCTTGTGGCCGGAGCTGTCTGTATGTCAAATTGTTCGCAGGTCAGGCCGTATGTAAGTCAAGGCACCACTGTACACTGTTCATAATTTTGACCCCTTAGAGCATATTGTTGTTTAGTCGTCTAGTCGTGTCCGACTCTTCGTGACCTCATGGACTAGAGCACGTCAGGCCCTCCTGTCTTCCACTGCTTCCCGGAGTTGGGTCAAATTCATGTTGGTAGCTTCAGTGACACTGTCCAACCATCTTGTCCTCTGTCGTCCCCTTCTCCTCTTGCCTTCACACTTTCCCAATATCAGGGTCTTTTCCAGGGAGTCTTCTCTTCTCATGAGATGGCCTCAGCTTCAGGATCTGTCCTTCCAGTGAGCACTCAGGTTTGATTTCCTGCAGAGCAGATAGGTTTGTTCTCCTTGCAGTCCAGGAGACCCTCAAGAGTCTCCTCCAGCACCACAATTCAAAAGCATTAATTTTTCAGCGGTTAGCCTTCTTTATGGTCCAGCTCTCACTTCCATACATTGCTACTGGATGGTACCATGTCAATATTATGATAAGTAACAATGGCTGTTTTGTTTGCTTGCTTGAATCTCTTCTTCACAATTACCTGGATCTGCATTTATTTCAGATGAATCACTTACCGTATTTGCTGGCATACAAGATGACCTTATACTGTACGCCAGCAGATACGGTACCTGCATTTCTTTATACTGTTGCATAAAGTTTAGGTGCTAAAAGACACTTTTTGGCCAGGTAATTTCCAGAGCAAACCTTTACACCTTGTCAGTCTTTCTTGTCTCCCACTCAAGCAGAAGAAGAAAACAATGAGAGAGACAGAATGTTATCACCTACAGAAGCATATACTTGGTGTAACCTGGATTACCTCTTCTTTAAAGTAGCAATGGTGTGTCTTCAAATCAGAACTTAAAAACTAAAGCTCTGATAGTTTTTTCTCTTACACATAATTCAAATGAGAGTTTGAATTTCATTTACATTACCAAAATGACACATGTTGCCCATTTTTATAAAAAGATAAAATACATTATCTATAATTTGAAAAGTAAATGTATTAAAATACTCAATATATATTTTATATGAATTTAATTGGATATAATGTTATATAGTATTGTGTTTCAAAAGCATTAGAGTCACAATAGCATGAAGCTTGTTAGCTAAAAGAACGTAAATTGTTGATGAGCAATCATAAATCTTCCATAAGATAATTACGGTTACCGTCTGTAGAAAATTGAGAATAATCTCTGTGAGATGATCAACTGTAGGTGTAATCCAGCCTGTTGGAATGCTATTAATGTAACAGAAGCATGCTTGAGAGTATGGTGAATTCTGAGCAATGCCTATAAGAGGCTAATTAAGAAAATTTTCAGCTATGGTTTCACAAGTCTAATCAGTTTTCAGTGATTCTTCGGATGCACTATAACTGCAGGCTGTAGAAAACGGATAAGATTATATACTTGTCATAGCTGACATTTATTGTGTGATATTACAACTCAGTTAAGTGCAGGAAAAGATGAACAATTTATTTAAGAGGACTTCATAGTATACATAGTAGGGATGGGCTTTTCAGTTGTTGTTTTTTTTTAGACCCCAACTTCCAGAATTCTTCAAGAATTTCCCAGGCAGAATTCTGGGAGATGCAGCCCAAGAACAGAAGTCAACAGGCTAGGTTTTCTTACTTCCTTCGGTGCCTCCTTTGGCCTGTTCTACATTCAAAAACAAGGAAAATGCCCTGGTGCTTTCTGGGAAATACAGGATTTCCTGGGAGGAGTCTTTATTTGGAAGGGGTTCTTTACAACCTAATAGGTAGTGGGAGTACCCTTGCCTTCTGTTTTTAGGCCGCATCTGGAGAGTTGGAGAGTTCTAGGAGTTGGAATTAAAAATGATCTAAAAGCCCCACCTAAACACACAGTGCCGTTTGTAAAAGTAGCTGTTTCTGGGCAATGGTGCTCCTATGGCTGGCTGCCCCAGTATCAATAGCCAGTTGAAAACAGCACCCGTGCTTTTGTTATCCTAAGCTTTAGAGAACATGCCAGTGCATGCTGGCTTTCATGCAAGGTGCCTAAAACTTGTCATGGCTAAGTGTAGCTAATTGATGAGGTGTCGCAGTGTTTCTTGTTTGCATGCTTGATAACATGCCCAATTGCACAATTAGAGTGTACAGTATCTGACCATCTCACCAATTAACTGCTATTGCTATTAGCTCTGGCAAATTATGGAAAACGTATTCAAATAACAATAGAATGTGAGCATTGTGATGTTATGTTACAGCTTCCCTCCCCCTCCACTCACTCTTCAATGTTAGTTGCTGCTGATGGGAGTAGGGGGCAACCTGATGTGGAGAATTGTGATGACACAATACAAAACAAAATGCTTGTGATATAACTGGGAGAACTACACAGCCGGGTGCCAGCTAGAGCTGAATCTGCAAAAAAACATAACATTTTTGGACCAAAATCAGAATTTTTAAGGCAGGGATCTCAAACATGCGGCCCGGGGGCCATTTGCGGCCTGCTGGATGATAGTTTGTGGCCCCCGCCTTGCCTGCCCCCTGGAAGCGTCCACGCGTCCTCTGCTGTCAAGAGTAAAAAAAAAAAAGAGGCTCTCCTCACTCGCCGGCTCTCTCCCAAGACAGCGCCTCTTGCACCCTCCATCCGGAACTGCAGCCTGCCAGCCACCCCGCCTGTCTGCTGACTGGCAAGCTGCAGTTCTGGATGGAGGGTGTAAGAGGCGCTGTCTTGGGGGAGAGCCAGCGAGTGAGGTACACTGCTGGCCCTTTTCCCCGAGCACCCGCGCTGCAATGCCTGAGGATGGAGCTCGCTCCTGGCCTGCCTCTAAGCCACCAATAGCAACTGCCTTCGCCGCCGCCTCTTTCAGGGAAGCAGTTCTCTGACTCTCTTTCTGTCTTAGCACCCCCAGCACCAGCCCGGCCAGCGGCCGCCTCAGCACCTGGCAATGATTCCTTCTCCTCCTCCTCCTCTTCGTCCTGCTTCAGCCTCCTCAGCTCTGGAGGCTGCCTGGGCTCGCCTCACAATGCTGTGTGTGCCTTTTTTTGAGTGGGGGCCCTCAAAAGAAGGATGCCGGACCTCCATGTGTATGTGTGTGTGCGCGCGTGCGTGCTTGCTTGCGTGCATGCGTGCGCACCTGTGGGGGCACACTCGGTTCTGTTTAATTTCGCGGGTACCAATGGGGGCTTTTTTCCTTTGGCAAAGCAATTCTGTGAGGGTTTTTTAAAAAAATTGTGTCGTGTCCTCCTCCCCCCACTAGGCAGTTGCCGGCGCTCCCTCCCTTCTCCGCTTCTTTGTACTGCTGCTGCTGCTGTTGGTAGTAGTGAAGTAGGAGCCAGAGGGGGTCGTTGCTGGCGATGAGGGCTCTCGCGCGCCCCCTCCTCCTCCTCCTTGGAGCCCCAGCCGGGCTAAGGAAACTCCTGGGTGGCTTCCTTGGGCTCTTGCTCTTGGCGGAAAATCTGATGTGGCCCAGCCTTACCCAGACTCTGCCTCCAGTGGCCCCCAGGTAAATTGAATTTGAGACCCCTGCTTTAAGGCATTCTCGGAATTGTAATACAAAAAAGTAACTTTTCCAAGTTCTGATTTCAGATTAATTTTTGTTTGGATCAAACCTTGTTCAAACTTCTAAACCATTGCATTCTTAGGTCAAAATGCATAATCTCATTTGCATTTGAGAAGTTTTTCCATAATGATATGCAAGAAGTAGCTATTCCCCATGACAGAGAGAAAGAGGCCCATGGGACCACGTATCTAGTTGTTCACATTTTAATTTTTTTTTTTTTCATTTTGGGCTTTACTTCACAGTCCATAAAGTGTACAGAAATTTACCTATACATATGAACAAACACATACAAAAGCTTAAAAGGAATGTGCAGATTTGTCTGCCTGATGGAGCAGAGGAAGTTCATCCGGTGCTGTATGTCAAAAGGGGAAACTGCAGGCTTCCTTCTGCTGGAGAATCTTAATGTATCTCTGAGGGGGGAAACTTGGTTTAGGGGAGAAGGAAGTCGGTAGCTTTTTTTCAGGAATAATGCAATACCAAGTTTAATTCTGCTTCTCATTCTGTGAAAAGTGAAGCACAGAGACTTAATGGAGGTGTTATCACGAGACTGTGTTTTACAACTGTAAGGTGGTGTACAAGAAAATAAGGACAAGCTAGAGAATAACTTGGTACTCTCTAAAATCTCAACATTCTTGGAATACTTCTCCCCCTTTTAATACAATTCTTTCTCTCACCTCTATGCATCTCTGGACACTCTTCCATTATAGTGTTTATGTGTGTACAAATGTGCATGTGCTTAAATTTATGATGTGATAGAAGAAGTAACAACAGAATGAATCTCCTAAATCCTGACAGATTCAGGGGAATGTCTAAGCTGCAAAGTCAAAATAAAAATCTTTTGTAATTACTCAAAGCTGACTGGCTACTATATATTTCAATGTTACATATTACAATTATATTATTGTGTTATATGGCTAGCAGCCTTATCTTACTCAGGATTACTCAGCAGAGTCATGTAAACTCAGAAGTAAATTCCATTCAGTTCAATTGGGGCTTACTATGAAGCAAGTACTGTAGGTATGAGACCTAAGATGTAGCTAAAAAACCCAAATCTTTGGAGATACTGCAAAAAGCTGCTCCCCAGGCACTGCTGAAGCCTCTTTACATCAACCTTTCTGGAATATCACTTAGAATAACACTGATTACACACTCATCAGGTAACATTTTTAATTGGTTGTAATTGGACTTCAATTGGCTTCTACTGGTGAATAAACCAAAATTTATCCTATGTCCCTGTGTGGTCTTCTCCCCATCCCAAGTCCAAAAGCTTGAACAGTATTAATTGTTTGATTTTTTTTTAGTGGTCTAATAAAGGTGTAATTCTTCTACATTTGTATTGTGTAATAACAATACATTTCCTTTGGTTTTTTAAAAAATCTAATACAGTGCTGTGGCTGCCATCCTAAACATAATGTCCTAGTAAATCTGTATAAAATAGCATGTGAACCGTGTAAAAGTTGGCCTTATCATCTTGTTGTAATTAAGATGTAAAAGATTATTGCAAGATAATGTAAATGAACACATGAAAGCACTATAAAAAACCAAATATCATTAATAATACATGTAGTTTATATTATCTAAATATGTTGCAGCTGTACATGATGGCTATGTAATGTATTAATAACAATAATTATAGACCATAAAGTCAATTCTGATTTATGCTTACCTTTTCCAGGGTTTGCTTGATAGAGAGTATTCAGAAGTGGTTTACCATTCCCCCCCACCTTCTGGGGGTGCCCTAAAACTGTGCAACTTGCTCAAGGCTATGCATGGTTTCTTTCTTTGGAATCACAGTGGGAAATTAAAAGCTTGCTGCATAGAGTTAGAGTTAGCCAGATAGCTAACTCAGTGGCCTGTCTAGTTCACTTCTGTAGTCTGTTACTTCTAGTTTTAAACCACTTGCTGCAAAACACAAGCAAGCAGAAAGGTACTCACATCCTGCTTGTTTGTTTCCTAGAGGCATTGTGCTCAGCCACTCCGGGAACAAACACTAGACTAGATTCTAAACCAGCATGACCCTTCTTATGTCCTCTTTGTATATGAAAATTAACTTTATTATACGTAAGGCGCAGGCTGTTTAGCGATTGGTGTTTTTTCCTGTCGGCATAAGGATGACTTACTGAAATTACATATGACCATTCTGAGATCTAGGCCATCTCACAGCAAAAATAAAACATATAGTTAAAGATAAAAGAAGGTACAGATAAAAACATACACAGAGATGTATTACCAAATACTAATAACACTATGGAGTTATAAAGCATTTTAAACAGAACTTCAAAAATACAGCCTCTTCTTCTGTAGCCACTAAGTTGCTGAAAACCTGCCTGAATAAAGAAATCTTTGTCCATACAGTAATTGGAAGAACAACAGAGAAAGTGAGGGCAACCTGGATTGTCCTGGTGGGGATTTCTGGAGTCCTGGGACTGCTGGTGTTAAGGCCTTATATCTTCAGCAAACATGATTCGTAAGGTTACAGGATCGAGAGAAGAGTTTCCACCAAAGATCTGAGAGCCCAGGCAAGCTGCTGCTGCGGAGACTGTGGTCCTTCAGATAGCTTGCAACCAAGCAGTAACACTCTTTATATGTCATAGGCACCACTTTGAACTATTCTCAGACCACTAGGAAGCGAAGCTGTTTGTATAGGTGAGTTTTCTGCTTTCTGTAGCTGTTCCCAGTAACACTCTGGCCTCTTTGAATCTGAAGTTTTTGGAAAGCAGCCTCATATAGAAAGTCGTATAGTAACCACAGTGAGATGAAACTAAAGCAGCATGTGTCATCATGGTTAGATCACACATTTGAAAGAATGGGCCCAGCTGGTACACCAGCTGTGACTGCCACAGAAACGGTGACACCTAGGCTCAGGGCTGATTCTGAGAGTACACCAGAATTGTGAACCTATGTCTTTAGGGTAGAAGTATGGCTAGAACCAGATTAGATTAATATAAAGTTTTAATTTACCTGGAAATTGTATTTGCGAAGGCTTTCACGTCTAGGATCTAATGGTTGTTGTGGGTTTTTCGGGCTCTTTGGCCGTGTTCTGAAGGTTGTTCTTCCTAACGTTTCGCCAGTCTCTGTGGCCAGCATCTTCAGAGGACAGCACTCTGTGCTCTGTGCCTTCAGAACATGGCCAAAGAGCCCCAAAAAACCCCACAACAACTACAGTGGTGCCCTGCTAGACGGTTACCCCGCTTGACAATGAATCTGCTGTACAATGAGGTTTTTGTGATCGCTATAGCGATCTCAAAACAATGATTCAAAGGGTTTTTTCACTTTACAACAATCGGTTCCCTGCTTCGGGAACCGATTTTTCGCTTTACGACGATCCAAAACAGCTGATTGGCGGGTCACAAAATGGCTCCCCGCTGTGTTCAGGACGGATTCTTCGCAAGACAGGGACCGCAAAATGGCTGCTGCATGAAGGATTTTCGCTGCCCGAGCAGGTATTTCCCCCATTGGAACACATTGACCGGTTTTCAATGCATTTCAATGGTTTGTTTTCGCTTGACAACGATTTCGTTCTACAGCGATTTTGCTGGAATTGATTATCGTCATCAAGCGGGGCACCACTGTACCTGGAAATTCCTTATCTGTGTGATCTTGTGGTAACTGCTGGAGTCACTGAAAATAGTGCCAAGTTATGCTTCTGACATATTGGCTGAAATCTTATTGTTTAGCATACAATATTATGTTGCATTGGGTAGGCACACTGAGTCCGAATCAACTCCCTTGTGAATTCCATTGATTCAAATGGGCCTACTCTGGTTGTGATTCACTTTAGCATAGTAAGTTGCAACTGAACAGGCTCATTTTAATCAGTGGAACTGATAGAGGAGATGACTCACCAAAGCTGCATCGATTCAGTGAACCTTCTCCAGTGTGACTTACTATGCCAAGCAACGGGATTTCAGCCTTCAGTTTGAATGGGACAGGATCCTTGCTAACATTGATTTTATTCTGCTCAGAGGCAGAGCATATTACATCAAATCTGATACATGTCTTGAGGGTGGCTATATCTTTATACATATCAGTTTTTAAAATGGATGACAAGCACGCTCTTTGCTTCTGACTGCTTTGAATTATTGTTAGCAGGGATGGTTGGGAAATCTTTAGGTCTGAGTCCGAGTCTTTGTGTCCAAGCCCCAAGTCTGAGCCCTTATTAAAGACAATATTTTTTTTCTTCAGAAAAAAGGGAGGGGTGTGTAGTTTCCAAGTTGCGAGTCGAGTCTGAGGCATTAAGAAAAGCCACACACCAGTGCAAATTAAGTCCGACTTGACAGTGAGTCCCACGACTCCAGTCCCCATTCCGTTAGGCATGGGAAGTGGCACAGAAATGAATGAACATGGACCTACACCTTTAAAAAATGCATCTTAATTTTTTAAAGCCTATAATCTCTGATGTAAAAAAGTCTGAATACAAGTCATTTTTTGTTCAAGCTGTACCTTGCTAAGTGGGGCTTACAGGGAACCGGTATACAAATATACTGTAAGTAAGAGGGTTTGGCATTTGTGTGTATTTAAAACAAGAATTTGGACTATACTTATCCAACCTGAGAAGGGTGTGTAAGATCTATACGAAGGGACCTGAACTGGCTGAATTGCTCAGCCCCTCAGCCCCTTCCCCGGCTTTCTTCTGCATAAAACTGATCCTCTAAGGATTTTATTCCCAGACATTTGGCTGTTCTATCTGATTGCCTGCATATGGTTGGATTTATTCTCATAATGTATGTTGGCAGTGTTTCAGTGGCTCCAGCTCATTTGTGGAGAACTGAATGCTCAAGAAACCTCCACTGGCCTTTTTGACATTCTGAATGCTTGGGGTATGCAGTGATTATTCATATGGGGAATATTTCCCTTTATTAGAAGGGGAGGGGCACATGAAACATGAAGCTTTGGATTCAGAGTCTATGGATTTATAGTTTGGTTTAATAATTGTAGCTTGCTGGATAGCTCAGTGGTCTAGGTATCTGGCTGAGGAGTCAAGCGTTGGGAGTTCAATGTCACACTGAGCCTCCTAGGGGAAGAGCCAGCCTGTGTGACTTTGGGCAACCCTGAAAAAGGATAGCCGTAAGTCAGAATTGACTTGTCGACATGCAGTTACTACTATTAAAAGTTGTACATTGATTTTTAATCACTCTGATCTTTCTCCTGCTACCACCTCCTTGTCTGATTTCTGTCCAAGGCCAGACCTTCTTCTCACTTTGCTCTGGGGCTGAAGATAGACTAAAGTAGCAAAAGTCTCACTAGATTTCTGCCTCTCTTCTCCAGCCAGCAGGAGATGAGGCCAAACCATGATCACCTCCTCTCTGTCCCCATCCTGAGTTATTTGCATGACTTATGAATGGAGAAAGGCTATTGTCAGTTGAGCCCAACCCCTAATGGGCAAGATCCTGTTGTTGCAGTTGAACCAACAGGAAGTAATTTTAAGAAAGATCTTGATCAGATTGAGATTTGGTTTTTAAAAAGAGGAACATGACAGAGCTGCACTTCTTTGTCGGCTTTATTTGCCATATTTATTCGGAAATTTGGCCATAATTGTTCCAGCTTCTTAAGAATAGGGATATAAATGCCTCCCCCCACCCTGGAAATTTAGACATTCACCTACCCATTTCCCACCCCAGGACAAAATTTCAAATTTTCCAATAGAGAAATAGGAAATGTTGGGAAATACTGTATAGAAAATAAATCTTTCAATATTTTCATATTGAATGAGTGAAATGCTTCTAATGTCAAGGTTTGATTCACCCCAAAAGGCAGGAATTTCATGTGTAGTTTGAAGATATGTATGTACTGTACGTAGAACTATCTGCAGAATTAAATTAAGAATGTGCTGGCAAGTCAGTTCTGACTCATGGTGATTCTTTTCAGGGTTTTTCAGGTAGAGTATTCAGAAGCAGTTTACCATTCCCTTCTTTTGGGGACACCCTGAGACTGTGCAGCTTGCCCAAGACCAAACAGGCTGGCTCTAGTACCAGGAGGCACAGTGGGGAATTGAACTCTCAACCTCTCACTGACCTATCCAGCCAACTTTGTGTAGAGTTAGAGAATGGTAATTACTGTTACTACTATAGATCTGTACAATGCTTAAATCGAAGATTCATTTCTGCATGAGAGGAATGTAGATTGTAGGTTGCTGCTTGCCATCTCCTGGTCACCTCTGTTCAGATTTCGAGGCGACAACTCACAAGATAGAAGCAAGACGATTTCTATCCAAATAGTACACTTTGTTTTCTTTCTTACTAACTTCATGGTTTTTGTTTTCATTTTTACCTATTTCTCTGATGGTGAGAGCCAAGATACATGAGCTTTGGCTGCATGAGTTTGCATTTCTCTCTCTGCCATACAGACTATGTTCACCATCTTGCTTGCATGAAATGGAGGCTTCATAAATATTCCAAGTGGTACAATTTGGATGCTGACTAAGCGATGAATGAAGCATTTTATGTTACTAAAGGAGCAAAATTAAGTTTAAATTTGATGTGAAAATAAATATTCCATATATTTCAATTTGTCCCAAATGTGTCACTTTACTTCTTAGTGAAGAAATAAAAGTTTTGGAGTTAGGAGTTCCCTCTAGGCTTAGGGTGTGGTCACACAGGGAAATAGATAACATTGTCGGGCTGCTTGTGGAGTGACCTGGTGCCGTTTGTTTTCTGGTTATTACACAACGCATGGGGAAATGCGCTCCAGCCCAACACCAGTCCTTGCCCAAGCTGGACTTTTTTGATCCAGCTGTAGGATTTCTCCTTTTGGAGGCTGTGCTGGAGCGCTTCCCTGGCAGACAGAAGGATCCCTTTCAAGGAAATTGCTCCTGTTAAAGTGACCCTTTCTGGTGTGATCCACATGCACTTCTCCAGCTGTTTGATTGCATCCTTCCTGTGCAGCCTGAACTAGCCAAAAGGGCTGAAGGCTGGCTGAGCTGAGGCTCTACTGAATCTAAACTCACCCTGGCCTCAGGATGCTGTAAATTATTTGGAATTATCCCAAGCTTGGCCTAACTATATGCAGACATAATGCGTGTGAGTCTTGGCTGAGAGGGGTTCAGATGTATGGTGTAACTTAGCTCCTTTCTTGCTCCTCGCCCTTCCGACCCTTTTTTTGGCTCTTGTGCACTCTAACGTCAGCCAGCAAGGCAACTGTGCCAGCACATCCAGTGGTGGCAGAAGATCTGATGTCAGCCAGCACAAGGTGCCAACACAAAAGGCTTTCTGTCTTTTTCCCAATCTGTAGAGCAGAGTTGTTAACTTCTACGAATGACCACCTGTGATGCACAAGCATCTACTGGAGCAGGTTACAAGGCTCCTTTTAGTATTTCCAGCTCTGTCCATTGGGTGTTCATTGTGTCCCTCTCGATAAGAGAGAAGTCTAGATGGAACCTGCAGATGATGGAGTTCCATTGGTCCCATTCAGTGTTATCATTATAGAGATAAATTATGCAGTATAAAATCATGAAGGAATAAATGGCTCAAAACCACATTGTTCACATCAGTTGAAAAGAATAAATCAAATACACTAGGAGAAATTATCCAACAGTTTCTCAGATATTAGCTCATTATTAGAAGAGGCATAGCACAACTGTATTCTGTTTCCCCACCCCAATCCCACAAAGTACAATAGCATCTGTGTTGTCAGTCTGGACACCATTTGGCTTCTTCTGCATCTGCCTAGTGATATTCTAGGATAGCGGTTCCCAGCTTTAGATAACTTGGGTGTTTTTAGACTTCAGTTTCCAGAAGCCTTCACTACCAGCTGTGCTGGCAGGGGTTTCTGGAAGTTGCTGTCCAAGAGCACCTGTGTTACCCAAGATTGGGAACCGCTGTTCTAGGACATTGTGGTGCTGACAGGGAGGAGGCCACTGGAAAAAGTGGTGGGTCCATTTTGAAAATAATTCTGCAAAATGACCTTCTGTTTCTGGAGGAGGAAGCAAAAGTAAATGCCAGGTAATTTTTTTTTTCCTGGGAAATTGTGGCTCAGCACTTGTCATCTTTTGGAATTCACCACTTTCCATGTGCCTCCCAAATAGTACATTCTAGAGAGATTATTGTAGATACACGTTGTTGGTCCTGCAGATGCTTCTAATACGGTTTGTAAGGGTTCCATTTCCTGTAGAGGTATAGAGGAGGAGAGGGTTTTGTTGAGCTCTAGGGGGAAAATGAAGCTACTGCTGTGTCCTTTCCAATTTCCCCCAGGTTTTTTCCCCAGGAAAGGAGCTTCGCTTTTCTGTCACATTTTGAAACATACACCACCCTTGTATATTTCTGTGTCACTTTTAAGGCCTTTAGAATTTCTTCTGGTTATATATTTGAGCTTTCTATAAAGTTGCAGGGTAGTTGAGGATGCTGCATTAAATTTTTCTTTCTATGAAACATCTCATTCACTGTGCAGCTTCCCTGGCTGCCCACAGTTCTTGTTCTGAAGTGAACCCTGTGGAAAGAACTTCTTCATGATATCGTGGGTTTTAATTTATGTTTGGGAAGGTGGGAGGGTGTTGGCTGCTGCAGAGAAGAGTGTAGAATGAAACACCCCCCTACACACACACCCTGCAGTCACCTCATAAATAAGGTAAGGACAAGAATCCTGAACCTCTTCTATCAGGATTGCACTAGCCGTTTCTCTACATTTGAAATACATTTTGAAAGGAATTGCAGATTGATGGAAAAGGTTGACACTCTCATTTTAATTTTACTTGTTTTAATACTGTGAGTTGCCCTGAGTCCCCTCATCAGGAGAAAGGCACAAATAACTATTCTGTTAATTTCATGTTATGCATTACATGGAGAGTTCAAGTACATTAAATGAGAGGTAAGACCTTAAAGTGCTTTGAAGTTTTTATGTTGTGAGCAAAAATCAGTAAGAGAAAATAACTGAAAACAGAAGATCCCTTAAGGAGGTATATTTTAACATTTGGAATGAGTGTAAGAACAAATTGAGTCCCAAAATACACATTTGGAAAGATTTGAACAGTGGGGTCTCTACTTAAGAACTTAATCCGTATTGGAAGGTGGTTCTCAAGTTGAAAAGTTCTTATGTTGAATCTGCATTTCCCATAGGAATGCATTGAAAACCATTTAATCCGTATCTGCTCTTTTCCGTCCATAGAAACTACAGTGGAACCTCTACTTAAGAACGTAATCCATTTTGGAATGGTGTTCTTAAGTTGAAGCAAAATTTCCCATAGGAATGGACTGAAAACCAATTAATCCGTTCTGGCTGTTTTTTTTGTTATGTAGAGGTGCGTTCGTACATTGAAGCATTAGTTCCCATAGGAACTAATGCAAAGCTGGTTAATACGTACTCTACCACTAGGGGGAGATTTTTTTTTAACCTAAGATGACCTAAGGTTAAAAAAAGAGCAGGAAAGTTTTTTTTCCTGTTCTTATCTTGGATTTCTGTTCTCAAGTAGAAGCAAAATTTAGCAAATGGAGCTGTTCTTAAGTTGGATTGTTCTTAAGTAGGGACGTTCTTAAGTAGAGACCCCACTGTATTGAGTCATTAAGAACAAATTTCGTTTTTTAAGATAGGTTTAGACTGAAATAATAAGTTTAAAACAGTTCAGAGTCATAAAAAGAGTGCGTCTGTGTGCACTTACAGACCTACCCACTTCTTACTTGTATTTTGGTATATGTGTGTACACACAGGCACAGACACACAAACATACCATTTCCTACATTATGTTGACCGCATATGATCATCTCCAACTATTTTTTTTAAGACTTAAGTGGAGCTGAATGAAACTTTATGGAAGTGTATATAAATGTTTAATAACCTTTCAAGAAAACATGTCTGAGTATGACTGAATCGTTTCTCCCTGCTGACACGCAATAAGGATTTTGCTTGTAAAACACATACATTTTCAATTTGTAGGTGAACCTAAAGTTATATTCCATTTTTTTCTCTCTCTTTTTTTGGACAGACGTTTCTTGCTGCTATCAACCAAGTGTTTCCTGCAGAGGAAGATAGTAAGAAAGATGTGGAGGATAACTGTAAGTGAAAAGTTTAGAATCTGTCTTGGGGGAGCAAACAGTAATAACGGCTGGTATTATATCTCCAACTCTTGTGAGAGACCTGTTGAGAGCTGTATGGAGGTCAGGAACAAGCCCAGGGCAAACAACACATTCTACTTGTATGGAAAGAACTGCATGTTTTTGAATGCAGGATCTCACTTCCTCTGCAATCCAGACGCTGCTTGACAGACACACTAGGATGTTGATCCCAAGATTCCCGCCCCATCTTTTATGCAGCTGGGAGGATGATGTGAACAAGTACAATATGTTCAGTTTATTTTGTTCTATTTTTCCAGAGAAACACAGATTTTTATGTGAAGTATAATTTCTGTTTCAGCCATGAGATTGCTAAAATGCAGTGGTGAAGATTTTGTTGCTAATTACAGGCACATTAACCTGGTGATTTACTTAGATGTTTAATAAGCATCGCTCAAGTATGGAAAAGGAATGAAAAATATCTTATTCTGAATGGGTGTCACATATTTTTTCTGAACTTGTTTGACGGTTCTTTTAATGAAAGAGACGTTGCTGAGATAATTATTCTGTATTCATGTCAAGTAATGATGCTTTGGTCTTAAGGACAATTAACAGAGCCCTTTATAATGCCACTGTTCCACTTTTTAATGACATTGCCCCTGCGACTATAAACGTAACATCATATTACAGAAACGCTGCGAAAAGAGTCAAGCTACCTGTCATTGGGCAAAATCCTGTTGGTATTGTTCTGCCAGTTTAAACCCAATCGGGTGCTGGGAATAATTAATTTCCATCAATTTAAAGCTTCTTATCCCCCATTTCCGCTTCCAAGGCTCCCTTGGGCTCTCTTTTGCTCTAGGGGATGCTTTTGGATTCAGGATATTGGGTGGGGAGCTTTTAAAAATAAATGATTAGAACCACTGGTGGGGGTTCAGCAGTGATTATTGAGTATTAAAAGATCCCACTCCTGCATATCCCAAGACTCCCAAAGTCTACTTTTAGGGCAAAAAATGGGTCCTACGAAGCCTCAGAAACTGAAATGGAGTGATGGTGGCAGGAATAGGAACTATTTAATTAATTAAAATTAATTATTTCCAGCACCATGATCAGTTTTATGCGGGCATAAAGTTATGGGAACAGGATTTTGCCCATCAGGTTACAGCCCCGATATAGTTATACCTTCATTTCGAGAAAATGTATTAATTACAGGCAACGCCTTACACTCAGCCTCTGTGTTAGTTGTATGTTTATGAACGACCGTACTTAGAAATGAAGCTGGTGATAAAACTGGAACGTCTGTTTTGTGAACATACACTGGTGCTCTGTTTTCATTGCAGGTTCTCTCATGTATTTAAATGAAGCCACACTCTTACACAATATAAAGGTTCGATACAGTAAGGACAGAATTTATGTAAGTACCTGTGTTTCGTTGTGGTCCGTATGAAAACAACAAATTTTGCCCCAGCCACCCACACATTGACCAGTTTATTAAGAAACAGGCGAGCTGTAGGACTATGGCATAGGCAGACGACTTCGGAATTTTAATGAACATATACATATTCAAACTGTGTGGGTGTAAGATGTTTTCTGTGTTGCTTACATCACTAGTGCTGAAGTTTTCAGGCAGCTGCTTTAAACTGTAAGGTGAGGTAAAAGCAGATGCGTTTTTTTTAAACGAAACAGGCACAATCCTCCTGTGACACCTCCTGGCTCAAATGACTACTTTAATCTTTTATGCGGTTATCAGATTGCTTGACTATGTAATGGATTCTGACTAAATAATACTGAGTCCTTGCCATCTGCTCTGGCAAATGACAGCTGTGAAATAGAAGAAAGCAACTTGTGCAAGGAATGCCAGAAATGGATCTAGATTTATATTAAAAACAGTTCTCACCCCACACCCACACCCCACAACCCTACTGCCATGTATGTGTTCGGTATGTGTTCGGTTCGAAAAAAAGTTGAGCGTAGATGTGCACAATTTGGGGAGTGTTTCTTAGCTGCAAATTACATATTTGTTAACAAATTCACCTCAGAAATACACATAAATATGCCTTGGATTATAAAAGGTTTGCTTATGGTTTATTTATTGATGGTATTTACATGCCACCCTACACAGTGTTTATCCTGTGGTGAATTACAGTGTAACTTAAACCCAACCATTAATAAAACACAGCAAATAAAAGCACTAAATAACCCTTAACTTAGTTTAATATAATAAGTTGAAAACTTGAAGTAAATTTAGTTCTAAATTCCAGGAGGTTTAAACTCCATGCTTCTGATTTCACGGAGATTGGCCTTAGCAATCTTACAATTCGGCTTCAAAGTTGTGTCCTTGTTAGGCTCCTGGAATTTTTCAATAGAAATGTTTCCAGCCTGTGTTTTTGATGAGTTTGTGATGGCTTTTCTTTCTTTGCAGACCTATGTAGCCAACATCTTGATAGCTGTGAACCCTTACTTTGATATACCTAAACTCTATTCATCTGATGCTATAAAAAAGTACCAGGGTAGATCGCTTGGGACACTGCCTCCACATGTCTATGCAATTGGTAAGGCATGTGCTATTTTACCTCAGTCTCAGATTATGGGTGTTTGTCATTTAATACTGGAAGTTTAATTTTACATAGGATACTGCTTTTTTTTACTTTGAAAAAAGATAGCTAGCCATTTATCCCATAAAGATGAAGTAGATGCCCGATAGAACACAAGTAGATGTCCTAAACAGCAGTCAGTAATGGACATAATGACTAAAACTGAAGTCCAGTTGAGGTGAGATTGGGTAACTGAAATGCCGTGTCTCAGCCAGCCAAGCAAGCTGTGAGGGTGAAAGCAAAGCCCTAAATGGCCTAGGGAATGAACTTCAGCTATCTGAGGTTGCCCCTTTATTGACAGCATCATCTCAGACTCTGCTCATTGCATTTCCACTGTCAGACATCAGGTGGATCAGATATGACTTGGGAATCAGATTTTTTTTTTCCAGGAACAACCCAGATGTTGTGAAATGGCTGCTTAAAACACATTTGCCGAACACTGCTTATGCCTTTGTTTTGATTTCCCGTTAGGACTTCCAAACTTAAAGAGGTCTTTCCTGCTTTATTTGTAACCTGTTTGGTGTGATTTCTTTGGATTGAGTCATTTCAATGCTTTCTTCCCCCAATGTCCTGGTGGGTTTCTTGGAAGTGTAGGCCAAAACATGGCTGGCATTAGATTGGGAAAGGGTACTTTCATGTGCCTGGTATCTCTTTCTCTTTTGAGTTGTTAGCTCCCTTGTAGATTATGTTGTAGAAAGAAGAGATATAAATGTTTGAAACAAATAAACAGGGCAGGCCCTGCCGTTTGGGAGAGGGAGGCCCTTGCCTCAGGTAATAGATGCTCGGCAGCCACCTGGATGTTGCTCCTGTGTTGGTGATGAGAACTGTGTGTTCTTTTTGGTCTATCCAGCACCCCTTAAACTGGCTTGCTCGACTTAAGTATGAAGGAATCTGTTTTCCCATCACCAGTACTGAAGTAAAATGTAATTGTTAGTCTGTCTAGTCAGCTTCTCTATGTCAAATTTTGGAGGAGACAACATGCCTTTGGCTGACCCTGCAAATACAATAAAATCTTAATTTTTGACCAGGATGGCATAGCTTGTTGCTGTGCACTTAATCTTCAGGTGGTAGATAGTGTAGAGCTGAAAAATTTAATGGGAAACATTTTGATTCCATTGCTTCTAACAATGTTTACACAGAAGTATTTCACAGTATTCAAAGGGCTAATGAAGATACTGATCTGTGTGCTGTTACGTATCTATGCTGATATCCTCTTAAATGTTTACTTCAGCTGATAAAGCATTTCGTGACATGAAAGTCCTGAAGATGAGCCAGTCAATCATTGTGTCTGGAGAGTCAGGAGCTGGCAAGACTGAAAACACTAAATTTGTTTTACGGTTTGTATCTCCCGTTGAAAACAATTTCTTTGAATAAAACATTGCTTCCTAGGTATTTTCATCTTTCTTCAGTAAACATCATACTGTTTGCAATCAAAACCAAGGAAAATATTGATGAGATGGGAATCACAGGTAGCATAAGTAAAAATTCTGAGGAGGCTCCATTATGGACCTTCAAATGTCCAGAGCCTTTTTCTGGTTTCTTTTATAGAAAACTCTGTGACCGTGCATATTGATATTCTCATTGTGAAAGCACACACACATTTATTGTATTTTGTTTTATTCTCAAGATGGCCTTGTGAGACTGGGGAGGTTGAGATATATGACAGGCCCATCTCCATCCACTTCACCAAAGAGTTGTCATTTCCTTTCCTCATTCTCAATTTCAAGCTTATTTTCTCAAAAAAATTTTTTGTTTCTTGAGGACTAAACAGTTTCTAATTCTCAGACATTAACAGAGAGAATTTTGGAGAAAAGGCCTTCGTAAACCTTAAATAATCTGATCTTCCATATATTGAGCTCTATACAAGAAGTTATGGAAGTGGAAGGCTGCCCAAACTTCTGCTCATCAAAGAACCCTTAGGAAGTACCATACAATATTGGCATAGCTTCCTGTTTTGCATTGGCAGAGCTTCCAATATAAAATTTCCAGTTTTGTGAATAAACAGTGCTGGCCCTGCCATTCAGCAAAGGGAAGCCGTTGCCTCAGGTAACAGATGCTCAACAGCCACCCGGATGTTGCTTCTGTGTTGATGGTGAGAACTGTGTGTGCCTCTTGTTTCAGCGCCTCTTAAACAAACCTGCTTCAGTCTGTTGTCTCATCTCCAGTATACCTGATTTTTCTCTCCTTTTCCCTTTCACTGTGTGGTGTCCAGGCTTTTCTTGAGAACCCCTTGACCCTCAGAAGAGACTGTAGTGGTGGTGGGGAAAGCTTATAAGAACATGTGAGCTTCTTCTGACACAAACTTCAGGCACAGCCTATGATTATGGTGGGGAAATCTTCAGTATATTTTCTAAACACAAAATGCTTAAAGTGTACAAGTGATTATTATTTTCTGGTCTCTTAAAGGTATTTGACTGAATCTTATGGCAGTGGGCAAGATATTGATGACAGAATTGTTGAAGGTACTATTTCTTATATCTAATGCTGATTTATTTTGCATACATCTTTTAAAAAAGTATCTGGGTATATGGATATCATGGGCATCATGCACTAGAAATTGGATGCGTGAAAGTGCTGTTGAAATGCGGTGATGTTGTGTTCATTAATTCATTTGGGAGGATGGCTGCTAGAAAATATACTACTGGATGGTGCCCATTTATGTTACTGAGATACTACCAGTGCCGATAGCTTTCATGTTCTTTCAATATGTGACATAACAGGTTCAAGATTCCTGTAATATCAAAGAATATACTTCATGTAATAATAATTGCTTGCTGTCAAGTCAATGCTGACTTATGGCAGCCCCTTTCAGGGTTTTCTAAGGAGAGAATACTCAGAAATTATTTACCATTCTCTTCTTCTGGGACACCCTGGGACTGTGCAGCTTGCCCAGAACTACATACACAAACATCACTGTTTCTGTGATGGATGCCTTACAGAGTACAGTATAAGAGAATTCTAGTAATTTGGCCTAATTTGTTTCCGGTTTCAGAGCTTTAAAAGAAATTACATTCCCGGGAAGGGAAAGCCAAGGCTCACATATGCCTGTTCCCTGTACCACAGTTCCTTCACCTTTTCATTGTTGATTGTATTCTCTTTTGGCAGGCTCAGGGGGAGCATATTCATGTTCAGCTCAGTGATTATGTCCTACTTTTATATTCTACTATTCCTTTAGAAAGCGGAACACGGCTTCCGTCTCATTAGCCCCACTTGTAAAGCAAAAAAGCAAAGTGTGCTGCTTATATACTGCCCCATAGCACTTCAAGCACTCTCTGGGCGGTTTACAAGTTAATTATACAGGCTACACATTGCCCCCCCCCCCGCGAGCTGGGTACTCATTTTACCTGCTTCGGAAGAATAGAAGGCTGAGTCAACCTTGCGCCAGCTACCTGGGATTGAACCCCAGGTCGTGAGCACAGTTTTGGGTGCAGTACAATGGTTTAACCACTGCGCCACGAGGTTCCTTGTACATGAAACTCTCCCCCCCCTCCACTGCCGCCAATTTATCTTCACAGTATCAATATGAAGTGGATCAGTCTAAGTAACTGGCTGTATGTCACCTGGTGAACTTCGTGGTTCCTGGCAACTTAGACCTGGGCTACTTGGGTTCTAATCCAGCATTGCACTGGCTGTTGGTAAAACTCTCTTGTCAGGGTCGGGAGAAAAATGGAGGGGTGGAGGAAGGTGTGCAAGTCCTCCTTTGTGTGCCCTGATAAACTGGCACACTGCCTTTTGACCACTGGATGTCAGGCTTGCCTGAGCATTCCTCCTGTTACTTTATGAGTTTTATAGCCTGTGTCAAATATAGAACAGTGCTCCGTTATAAGCAGGTAATAAAATAACTGAGCCTGATGTTGCTTCATTACAGCTGAATATTTAAATATTCCGTATCCATGGCATCTAAGAAAGTGGCTGACAGCTGGACACAATGTCTGAAGCTGCGTTCCCTAACTCTGGTACTTGTAGGTATTTTTTGGCTTGGCAGAGAAAACTTTGAAAGAAATGTCTCATTTGGGACAGCTACTGCTACACATTTGCACTGGCATTTGTTTTCTTCCTGCAGTTGTTAAGCACATCTTAACATGCATGTGGCGGCATTGTTACAGCAAAAGGACTTACTTGCAAAGCTGTTTTTTATAATCTGCCTTTTAAAAAAAATAAAAGCAAAACATCCTTGCACTTGAACTACTTGTAAGCGTTGTGTCTTTGTTGTGATACCTTTGTACATTGTCCAGAAAAATTGGATGTTGTGAATGGTCATCTACCAAAGGAAATTATTTTCAGTGGCATAGTATAGATACAACAAAAGAAAGCTGAGAAGTTTATTGAGAATACTTACCATCTTCCTCGGTATTCAAGTTCTGTAATGTTTTTTAAACATAAACACCCACTCTTTCTAATCCTGTCTCCTCTTCTAGTTTATTGTGGTGTTCTGTTCCTTTCTGTTTTTCTCGAGTTCCTGGAGCATGGTTGCAGCTGAATTTAATTGGTCTTCTTTTGAGCTAAAGGCTAGTATTGAATGTAAATAAACTGGGATTTTTGGTTTAAGAAGCACGACTAAATAAAATCTTTGTGGAGGCAAAACATAAAACTCTGTCTAAAGCTCTGTGATCAGTGCCTGATATTGGAATATCTGTAGGCCCCTATTGCCTGTTTACAGAAATTTCTGGTTTTGGAAGCGGAATTGGGAGGTCAAAGGATGTAAAATTTTGCTCATTTCGTTCTCTCAACTGAGAACAGAAATTTTGGGGGGACTATTTAAAACAAAAATTACGAACATATTTCCATTAAAAAACTTTTTAATGCATTTTTTTTCACAAAAGGGTTCTTTTTGGGTGTGCAAAGACATAAATAATGCTGCTGAAGACATCTCTTGCCCCACTGCTATTCTTTTTGTTCTTGTTCATTAGTGAAAAGCCTCACACCAGCTGACCATTTTTTCAATGAAGTGTCTGGATGTAAAAAAATGCATATTTATTGCATTCTTACTGTGGACTAGGTATACTGTGGTCTGGCAGCTTTGTTCTGTGCTAATGGCACCATTTTCTGCTTGTCCTGTTCTCATGCCCACATGCTATTTACACACTGCATGGAATACCTCTCACCTATTGGGAAAGTGCAGGGGCATATGATGATGTGCATCTTGGTGATTATTTGGGGCATGGTCACTTAAAAACATGGTTGTTGCTGATCAGTGATGTGAAAGCTAGTACAGTATCTCCTTTTCCCCCTCTGTTAGTTATTTGGATCTGGAGTGGGCAGGGCCATTAGCAATGTTTCTGCATTCCATTCTGAAGCAAGGGCAGAACTGGATGTGTTTGGGTATGTATTGGCAGTTATATTAAGCAGATTAGTAGGTTGGTGATTTTTTAATTCCTTGCCAAAGCTAGCTTTTTTTTAGCAGATTTGATACTGATCACTGGTGTGTTGCCTGATTGAACAGTCAGACTAGAGGAAAAGTTCTGTTGCTTTTTTCCATAGGTATTGGTTTGAATTAGTTATTTAGAGGTCAGGGGAGAGAGAGAGTTTAGTTTTTGGTTCATATATTTGTATAAAACAAGAGGAAATGGATAAAACCTGCTAGTCTTGATTTCTGTATCAATTCAAACAACGTTAATTTAATATCACCAACCTCAACCTGGCACTTTCTAGATAAATTGGACTATCTTTCCCATTATTGCTAGCTGTATTGAGTTGACTTTTTAACACATATGGAGAGTATTGGAGAGAGAAGGCTGATGCAATGCGTTTGTAATAAATTCAGTCTTGGTAAGTTTTATTAGGCAAATATTCATTGAGGTTTTTTTGACAGCTGTTTAGTATTATTTTTATATATATGCAGGAATCTTTTATTTAATGTTGGAAAAATTCCTGAGGGAACTATGGCCAGAATCCAGCAAATTAATTTGCTGTACACATGTTTTTGTTTTTTAAATTGCCACTCAATAAATCATTAGGTCTTAATTGCTCAATACACACTACTGTCTAAATTCTTTAGATTTCAAAGGGAAGATCCATTTGGTGTTTGAAAACACACAGCACATTCCCACATTTTCCCAGGAATAGGTGGGAACAAGTTGTTCGCTGACTTGTACGTCGGCCTATATTGTCCTGTAATAATAAAAATGTAATGTTTTTTCAGATGGCTTGCAAAAGTAACACAGTTAAATATTTTGTGTTCACAGTGTACCCCAGTTGGCAGGAAAAGGGGTTAGGTGGTTTCCACCAATTCCCCCTGCTTCTGCAGTCTCCCATCACTACTTTCCAAACTGTTCTGGATGAATCCCCATCTTGCAGAACGCTTATTCAGAAAGCATAGGGAACTGTGAGGGAAAGAGCAAATAACCAAAATAGCTGCCACCACCATCACAGTTCTGCTAGTAAAATAGCTGTGCTGATTTTGCAGCTTTCCACATAAGGGGCTGTTCTGTTTGTGGGAGGTGAATTTTGGATTCAGCCCTCTTCCTTCATTTCTCCGTAGTATGAATAATAAACAGTATATTTCCCCCTCTTTCTTTCTACTTAATACATTTCTTACTAAGCTGGTTTCCCTTTCTTGTTAACAGCAAATCCACTTCTGGAAGCTTTTGGCAACGCGAAGACTGTTCGTAACAACAACAGCAGTCGCTTTGGGAAATTCGTAGAAATCCATTTCAATGAAAAGGTATCGTTAGTTTCTTGCAGGTACGGTTGACGTGCAAGAAAGTCCTTTTTATTTCTGGAAGTGGACTTCGGAAAGAAATGGCTACCTTAGATTGCCAATATTTACTTTCTGTTTGCCTTTACCTTACATACCGCAACCACTTGGAAGGTCCAGGGTTTTTTGGTTTGGTAGGACAACTTGGCCATCCTTTTTCTGCATTTGGATTATAAGAATCTTTGAAATGCCTATTTGGTAGGCACCTTATGGATCATCGAGTCGAGACCCCGTCAAGAAAGCACAGTGGAGAATCCAACTCCTAACCTCTGGCTCCATAGCCAGATGCCTAAACCACTGAGATATCCAGCAGTTGATTCTGTACTTGACAAAATCTTCATGTACATGTATGCCATCAGATAACGTAAAGCCAGCATGCTTTTCTGGAAATAGTTTTTGGTGTTTTCATATCTAGATGTATGGGTAAAAAACCCCGATACGTTTATACTGTATAGTGCAAGATGGAAAAGAACATCCATATCCTTTGTACTACAGGTGTTTAGTTTCTGTCTTTTCTATTTTGTTTAACTAGTTGGGCATGCACATTTTAAAACGTAAAAGAAAATGCATAGCAAGTGACATGCACATACGAAATTGTCTATATCATTCCTATTTCTGCTGTTCTGTTTTAAAGCTGTTTCCATTAGGAACAGAAATATTTCAGCTAGATAAGATGTGAAGCCTTTGGCCCATTGCGCGGGCTACCGCTCTCAAAGGGGGCACTGTAGAAATTTGTAGGTCAAGATATCTGGAAAGCCAAGGTTTCTTTACTCCTGTATCAGATAACGGGCTTATTTGTCTGATCAGCCTTGTTATGCACAATCTTAGGCATGGTTGCTCAAAAACCTACAGTACTCTTGCTGTATTTGGTGGAACTCACTCCCTAGTAAGTGTGTAAGATATGGAGCTTTAGCTTTGTAAAAGCTAAGGAATTTCATTTACAGAGGCTAACAGTGTATGTGTGACAATATTTTTTAGCCAAGTTGTAGTTTTTGGCTAAATTCCATAGTGAAGTGTATTTTCCATTTTTATAAACTTGTATTTGAGATACTGCTCTATAACAATATATATATTTTCTGGCTTCTTTCATTCTTTCTGCTGCAAAAGCTTGTAGGAAAAGACCAAAATGAGTGAAACGAATACATAATTCTATCTGTCGATGCAAAGTTTTCCTCTTTCAAAAAAAACAACTTTGGTTCTCGTTCTAGAATTCAGTAGTTGGTGGATTTGTGTCACATTATCTGCTGGAGAAATCAAGGATCTGTGTTCAAGGCAAAGAAGAAAGGAACTACCATATCTTCTATAGGCTGTGCGCTGGGGCTCCTGAAGATATAAGGCAGAAGCTGTATTTAAGTTCACCAGATACTTTTAGGGTGAGTTGATACCTCTTCCTCACTATCCTTCTCCTCAGATACCTATCATCTGTTTGGTCCAGATATCATCACACTTAGAATAGACCCATTGACATAGTTCTTATGACGGACTTTGAGAGGTCCTCCTTTGAGTATGACTTTGCCTTGATCCTGTCCTACAATACTGGGCTTTATAGTTATACCAAGACACATGGTTCTGAGATGCAAGTGTTTGAAGGTGGTTTCATTATCTTATAATATAATTTTATCGATCCAGAACTTTTCATGCAAATCAGTGTATTGTTTTGTCCTAGTTTTTAAACCTTTCACCAATTTGTTTATTTAAAATATTTTTACTCTGCCTTTCTCCTTAAAAAGGACTCAAGGCATAATTAAAAGACACTCTTTGAAGCTAAAAACAGTAAGTGTACAAATATTAAAAGGGAAAAAACAAATACCATTTTGAGAAATGGTTAAACAAAAGCAGTACTAAAAACACATTCAAGGCAGAAAATGCCCAGCAAGGGTGCCAGCCGAATTTCAGTGGGGAGGGTATTCCACAGCCAAGGGGCCACCGCCGAGAAGGCCCGATTTCTTGTTTTTTCCTTCCGGGCTTCCCTCGGCATCAGACCCCTCAGCCGTCCTGCTGGCTGTGTCGGGTGATTCGGGTAGTTCTGGGTGGGAGAAGACGATCTGCCAGGTATTGAGGTCCCAAACCGTTTAGGGCTTTATATGTAATCATTAACACTTTGAAGTCAACGCGGAAACAGACGGGCAACCAGTGCAAAGCAGCCAGAGTGGGGGAGATATGTTGGTGTTTTCTCACCCCACTAAGAAGCCTGGCTGCCGCATTCTGGACCATCTGGAGTTTCCGCGTCAGCCTCAAAGGTAGCCCCACGTAGAGTGCATTACAATGGTCTAATCTTGAGATTACAAGCGCGTGGACTAGAGTAGTGAGGAGAGAAGACTCTCTCCTTCAAGACTTGGGATGTTTTGCAAGTGTAACACATAAAAATAAGGTCTGCCTAAATGTAAGATGCTTAAAACTTAACCTTTGTAAAAAGCTTAATGACCAGCGAGACTGAAGAGGATTTCAGCAAATCTGTGGGCATTGAAGACAGAAAAAGCATACCTGAACTACTTGGGAGGAACTCCCAGTGAACTTTGTCAGAGTAAGGATATGTAAGATTGTTCTGTACTTGTGCCTATTGACTCTAATGCAGCAGTTGGAACATTTAGTCCAAGGTTCATTTAGAGGTATAACTGTACAATAAATTTTTTTCTGAATGTTCAGGGATCCAGATACAGTGAAGTATCCACACACATCTTCTGCTTTGTTCTTCATTGGCTGTGTCGAGTGTTGGATCAGTAAACGAGGAAGGAAGTTTGAACATTCTCCTCTTAAGTAGAATAGAGAGTAGGACTGTTAGCCACTGAACAAAAGGGGGATTTGAAATTCCAGGAGAGTCAGTTAAGGTTTGTTTAAAATAAAGGCTAAAGAAAAGACAGAGAAGGATACATCCAAATTATTAATCTCATAACAAAACATTGCAAGCACTTGCCAGCATCATCAGTAAAAGGTCCTAATTGATTACCAAAAAAAGGAACATTAATCATGATACTTGTGGAAAGAACAACTACTGTATCCCGGGCATTGAACTTTTATAGATGGCAACACTGCCTCTAGTGACATCATGTTGCTTATACCAAAATCTAAATAATTATGCCAGAATTGTAATGGCCAGTGCTCCATAAAACAAGGCCCAGCATACCCTCCAAAAAGTGACATCTCCCATTTGTTCTATTGTGCTAAATCTATCCTCTAAACCAGTCGTCCCCAGCCTTGGGCCTCCAGGTGTCCTTGGACTACAACTCCCAGAAGCCTTCACCACCACCTCTGCTAGCCAGGAAGTCCAAGAACATCTGGAGGCCCAAGGTTGGGGACCACTGCTCTAAATCTATCCCATTTAGTATCCATAGATATATGTATCTTTTACATTTCCCCAAAATGGCCAGTTCAGACCAATGTGGGAACTAAAAATACATCCTTTGGTTCCTTTTACTACTGGGACGTCTGCCATAGCAATTCCGAAACTCTCAGTGCTTCAGAAATAAAATGGGACACACTAATTTTTTTCTTGTCTCCTCATTTAAAGGGGACGTGGTGGTGCTGCGGGTAAAACTGCAGAAGCCTCTGTGCTGCAAGGTCAGAAGACTTGCAGTTGTAAGATCGAATCCACGCGACGGAATCAGCTCCCGTTGCTTGTCCCAGCTCCCACCAACCTAGCAGTTCGAAAGCATGCAAATGCAACTAGATAAATAGGTACCATCTTGGTGGGACGGTAACGGCGTTCGATGTCTAGTCATGCTGGCCACGTGACCACAGAAGATTGTCTTTGGACAAATGCTAGCTCTATAGCTTGGAAACGGGGATGAGCACCGCCCCCTAGAGTCAAACACGACTGGACAAATTGTCAAGGGGAACCTTTACCTTTATCTCCTCATTTAGTTTTGATATTATTAATTCAGTATTGGTGTAAATCAGGTGTTCTGCATCCCCTAATAAAAAGGAAGGGCCTTAATTTTATGATAAGTCATGGTCAAATGTGATAGGAACAAACCTACTACTTTACTGTCCAGTAAAGCTTGACTGTAAGGTGAATCTGGAAGCTTTCATTCAATTTTTTTTTCAACACAATCATTTTATACATTTACCAGAATCTCCCAATCCTGTGATTAATCTTAACTGTGCTTTGTCTGACACAAGCAAACTTCAAGCCGTGATTTGTTCAGCTCTTTTGATTCAAAAAAACATATTCAAGATTAATCACATTTTCCTAAAATTCTTCAGCATTAAATTTAAAGTTCTGACATATATATCATAATACTAAGCAGCTATTGAATCTCCTTAGGGTTGCACCAGGGAAGCCTGTAAGCCTGCAGAGAGCTAGACATCCCGCTATTATAATAAACATTAGTTTTATTGTAACTTCTAAACAAGACTGGTAAGATTAATGCATACCTGGGAGAAAATAGGCTGGTAAGATGAATACATAGCTTGGAGAAAGGCATCATAAAAATACAATCATCCAATCAAAGCATCTAGGCATTCTTGAAGCAAAAGTGGCAGAAAGTCTTGTGAAACCTTAAAAATGAACAGCCTTTATTTGTCATAGGTTTTTCCTGGACTGTAATCTACTTTGGATGCATCAGACTGATTTCAAATGCAGGAGACTATGGTCTGATATGGAATTTTAGAACATGTGAAATTCATCTGTTGACTCACTTCAGTTCACTGTATGCTTTATGACATACATAGTCATTTACAGTTTTTTGAGAAAGTGTGTTGGCACCTAGCCATGATAAAGGTGTAATGGAAGAATTCTTTTAATGGTTATTTTTATTTTTCTTTGATTTCTTCTGATTTATTTGTACTATTCACTATTCATTACATTGCATTAAATGTTTATCAATGGCTAATTGATACACTGATACACTTTCCAAACTTAGCATAAAAACATGTTTTCTCAACTTATCTTACTTTTTAGGGAGCCATTATAGTTTGTGTGTGTGTGTGTGTGTGTGTGTGTGTGTGTGTGTGTGTGTGTGTGTGTGTGTGTGTGTGTGTTTTACTTAAATATAAAAATACTATTTCTTTTTCAACTTAAGTGTATGATGTACTTTTCTGTATTATAAATGAGACTTCTGGACAAATAATATATTTCCACTGTATTATAAGACTGATGGTGACCGTGTGGTGTTTTTATTCATTTCTTCTCTGGTGTTTAATTGCACGCTGTCTTTCTGTGTTTCTACAGTACTTGAATCGTGGCTGCACCCGATACTTTGCTACTAAAGAAACAGATAAGCAGATTTTACAGAATCGCAAAAGCCCCGAGGTATGACTTTGTCTACAGAGGAAAAATGTTCTTGCACTGTAGAGACAGATGCAGAGTTTGGAGAAGCTGCTTTTTGGATTGCAGTTCCCAGAATTCTCCATTTATAGGGATATGGGGACTTGTATTTCAAGAAAGTAATTTGCCCAAGCTCTGGGCAGATGCTATCATGCTGCATCTAAAATCTGCTTTCCGTAGTACTTATATTCGCATGCAAGCAGCTTTGACAGTGCTTATCCATGTTTAGGGAGGATAGTTCAATCCCAGTGCTACTGTTTGTCCAAACAAATGAGAGATGCTGTCTGAACCTAATGTGAGCCATCCAGTGACACTCAGGTGTGGATATGCACAGATTCTTACATGTAGTAGGAACACAGATTTCCTGCCATATACAAGGAAGGATATTTCATCTGGGAATCCATGTGGCAGTTGTGCCTTTTGGAACAAGTTGGATCTAACTAATGTTCATACAGATTAATCTGAGGAAAAAAATGTTGTTCACATTCTTTGCAATAATAGCTTTGCAATTGGAAAGCCTTATTGCATTTTTGTGCTTGATTTGGGCATTATAGATGTTATGCAAGCAAAGAAATCACATGGAATGCTCTTATCCACTGTATACTTAATATTCAACTACATTTTTAAAGCTTCACTACACAAACAAAATAGAATCATAGTCATGCTGGTGTGAGCAAAACAAATAAACAAAATCAAACTTCAGTAAAGGTGTCCCTGTAGGAGTTGGGTGCTGATCCCTGTCTCCAGAATCCTTCAAAGTACACTGTAAGGCCAAGCATCTTCAGAGGAGGACTGTGTATACCATTGAGACCCAATTAATGGAAGCCTCTGCTGTTAATATCACTGCTGTTGTGAGGCAGATCATAGCAGCTCTGTATACAGCAGGATCCCCATATCCATGGAGAAATCAGTTCCACAATCCACCATGGATATCTGAAACTGCAGATACAAGGAAACCCTATATACAACATACAAGGGTCAGGGCAAAGGCCACAAGGTGATGCCCTTGTATGTTGTGTATAAGGCTGTGACAAATCACAATAAGTGAAACTGGATAATGATCCCATGGATAGGGGGGTCCTACTGTACAGCTAGCCTGCTTATGGAGATGTCAGAAATCCATAAGTTTGCAGGTTCAACATAGGCTGAACCTAAATTCATGATTGCAACAGCCCTGCGTCATTTTGAGGACTGCTGCGAAGATTCAGCTGGTCTTGATACTGTAGGGGAAACTCAGCATACATTTTGTGGGACCTACTTGCCATGTCAGCATGATGACTGTCCATTGGCACCCTTGTGTCTGGTGGTGTGCTGATAACAATATGCCTTCTGCTTGGGTGTCTGTACACTGCTTCTTTTAGTTTTGATTTGTGCTTTGCAAAGTGCTTTGGGCCTGCAGCAGAGCTGAGAAAGTATTGCCACTCCAGAGGTTGTGAACCACACTTCCCATCACTCATAGTCAGTCTGGTCCATGGTGAGGTGTGATGATTGCAGTGCTGCTTCACTACCTGGAGGCTGAAAGTCCTCCCTCCCCCATCTCCTCCACTGAGTTACAGGAAGATCTATTAGTAACTCTAAAAGCATACCTGTTTAAATGAGAGCAGCAAAAGACATACAGGCATTTTTAGGATTATTCATCCATTTCTCATTTGGTAGGCATTAGAAGGGACACTTGTGTATGATTACAGTGTCCAGTAATGCATCATGTCCCACAAATATTATTAGAGATAGTGTTCAGGACTGCGGTGAAATACGTTTAAAGAACAGTGGCGCTATGCCTTTGTATGTTCAAATAGATAAAGGAAGCAGGTTATTGTAGGTAACTTTGTTCAGTGAAGAGTGAATATAACTGGAAACTCAACATTAATTACCAGTCGATTTACATGATGATTGTAAACCCATGACTTTGAAACTGGGTTGGGTTTGCGAAAAACCCATGAACTAAACCCACATCACCTTTTCACCTGTCACCACAATTGCTGGAGAAGCTGTGGTTTGGATGCTGTGGGAAGAGACGTTTGAATCTCAGCTTAGTAGTTGCCAGCACTTGTTGGCACAGGAGACGTTTGGGAACTGATCAGACACTGTGGACCAAAAGTTTTGTGAACATAACTTCAATCCACGCATGCATGGACGCACACACACACACCCCTAGGCACAGGGATACAAGATTGGGATCTGTGGGTGACTGGTGTAGGTTTTGTGCACCCAGTTTATTGGGTGTATCAAGTTGCCTCCTGTTCACACAATCCTGTGGACAGTATAGTACTTGGTCAGAAAGCTTTTGTGTTCCTGAAGTGCCACCTATCCATGAAGCTGATTTTGGAGGAATATTAGGATGTACGATGTGTCCTTTTAGAACTAAATGAAAAGGCGGATACAAACTTGATAATTTTAGTATGAGTCCTGAAACTAGTTTCCAAGAAGGCCATCTGCCCTTTCTAATTTGAAATTATGCTTTCTACCATCAACCTTTTCCAGAGGTCATTTTCTTTGTTTTTCCAACTTTGAAACTCATTTAACATGTTTAATTATAGTAAGCAGAATACTCAATTAATGCTTACATTATTTTTATCCTTCTCCTATCAGGAAGATGAGGTGATCACTTTGCATAATTTGAAATCTTACTCTCATTAAGTTGCTACGTGATGTGAATTTTTCAGATGCATGCAAGTGCTTCTGTTCTTAGATCCATTAGAACAGTGTTGATCCCTCGTATGGGATTAAACTGGGTAGATGGTGTGTAAAACTGCATTTTCTCTTCAGTTTTTTAAACAGTGTTCTTCTGTTGTTAATAATATTATTGTGCATGTCTTTTCTTCTTGCATGTAGAGCAGCTTGCTATTTAGTGAAAGATATTTAGAACTTTGAATTGATCATGTTGTGTGGTGTTTGAACCCAAACAGCTGAATAGGCAAAACTGCTTAAAATACTGCTTAGTGCATTTTTATGCATTATTCAAGTAAAGTGAGCATCAGTTTATGCACTTACATATATAGTTCTAGTTGACAATATCAGTATATATTTTCTCTAAATTTTTTACATTTCCATGCTTCATTTGAGAACTGAAGACATGCCTGTAAGCACCGTAATCTCTTCTCAAATGCACCGGAATTTATTTATTTATTTATTTATTTATTTATTTATTTATTTATCTCTCTCTCTCTCTCTCTCTCTCTCTCTCTCTCTCTCTCTCTCTATCTATCTATCTATCTATCTATCTATCTATCTATCTATCTATCTATCTATCTATCTATCTATCTATCTATTTATTTCCTGCCTTTCTTCTTAAAAAGGACCCACAATGGAACATTAGACCTACAGGAAATAGCTAAAAGCATTTTAGGGGCAAAATGGTGCTCTAATGGGGGGAAAGCAGGGGAGGGGCACAGTTTGATGCTAAAGCACCCACTTGGCATGCAGTAAGACCTTGGGTTCAGCCTCTAAGTCAGTGGTCCCCAACCTTGGGCATCCAGATGTTCTTGGACTACCAGTCCCAGAAGCCCTCACCACCACCTCTGCTGGCCAGGATTTCTGGGAGGTGAAGTCCAAGAACATCTGGAGGCCCAAGGTTGGGGACCACTGCTCTAAATGATGCTGAAAAGAACTCTCCGAATGAGCTTCTGCTGATCTGGAAGAGCTTGATGGAATTAATTCTGGCTATATATATATATATATATGCTCCTTTGTTACTGCCGAAAGGACAGCTGTTTGGGTGCTTCTTTTTGTTGGATCTGGTGCTTCTTTGACTTCACTACAGGATTCCAGGGAGCTGGAAATCATAAATGGCAGAGTCATAGAACTGGTCAGTCAGTGATGACCCTAGTGTGTGGAGCCAGTTCAGAGCAAGAACATTGATTTGTGAGCCATTATTTTTATCCCTGTTTGTGGCCTCCCTGAAATTTTTCTGGAGAGACAGGAAATCTCTCATGTAAAGTTAAAAGACACGTAATCCCTTCACTTTGGGGCACTTTTTGCCCCAAGTTAATAGTGCCAAAAACCTTCTCCTTGTGGCTTCCTCTACATTCATCACTGTCTCCCATTTTCACCCATGAAGCCCCTACCTGTAGCATTAATCCTATGACGTTTCAAGGGTGAAGGGCTAGAGCTCTGTTCTCTTGTTTACTTTGGCAATACTTTCACAGTGGAAAATGTTAGTTCCAATCGTTTTGAGATGGCTTATGTTGCTGTTGTTTTTAGTACCTGAAACTGGGTTCCATGAAGGATCCTTTGTTAGATGACCATGGGGACTTCAACAGAATGTGCACCGCAATGAAGAAGATTGGTTTGGATGATGAAGAAAAGCTGGACCTCTTCCGTGTAGTGGCTGGGGTCCTGCACCTTGGGAATATTAACTTTGAAGAAGCTGGCAGCACATCTGGTTGGTTCAATTACCATTATGTCCTTTTTGTGTTCCAGTAATTAATACAGCTTAGCAGATTCAGCTGGTAATATAAACTGAGGTCAGGAAAACAGAATTCACCTTTAGTAAATGCAAGTTGTTCTTTCTTCATAGAAATTTGAAATGGTGCGAAAGCCTATGTAAATTTTTGAAAAACTGTTGTATTGTTTAAGAGAAGGAACATAAACTAGTTGAAGTAATTGCTGAAGCATCTTTTTGCTAGGCAAAAATGAAAAAAAATTGAAAAATTTTGAAACAGTTATGTAGACTGAGAGTCTGACTGCAGTATTGATGGCATTTCCAAACAGGTGTCAACTAGGGCTTGTTTGCAGGATGGACTGATTTAAATCACAATTATTTTTGATTATTTTTTAAAAATAACAGTTTAAATCAATTTGATTTTTAAAAATCCACTCTGCTTGTTTGTATTCCCTATTTGCATCAGTTTACATGATTTAGTACATAAATATACAAAATGGATCCATGTTCAGAAGTGACTTGCATGCGTGTCCATGTACTCTGGAAGCACTGCTACATGTATTCTCCATTCAGATGGTAATCTGTGCTCAATTATACTTGCAGGGTAAAATGGAGAGGCAGGCATATGTAAACTCTATTTGTAAACTCTTTTTAACTAGAGATGACCCAGGATCTTCTGCATACATAGCAGATGTTTTACCACTAAGCTGTGGTCCTTCAGTATGGATTTTGAAAGACCTGCATAATTACAGCAGAAGTGTGCCATGCAAGCACGGACAAAAATTGTGTTATGCAGGAACTGAAGCTGTGTGCCGCCATTTGAAAGCTTGTTGTAGCAACATGTGAGGGCAGGAGCAAGCTAGCTCTGCCCTTTGGCATCTCTGTAGGCATGAAGGGGTCATGGATCTGGAGAGGGGAGTCTCCACAATCTGTGGAGCCCATTCCCTGCGAGTTGAACCTTGGAAAATCTGATTTTCAGCTCACTGGAGAGCATCTGCTAATAGTGAGGACTCCAGATAGTTGTCCTCTATTCATAGGCAGGTGACAAAAGCAGGAAGGGATGGGTGCTGTGCTTCCCTTCATTATGTCTTTATACAGCACACTTGCGAGATAAGGGCTTGAATTTCTTTGCAGTGAAATTGCTATAAATGTTCTTGAGATTTGTAGGATAAAACACCTTCCATTCTCTGGTTAGAGTTTTTCTGAATAGTTCAGAATAAGTTTCTTGTTTGCTGTGCGGGGTGAATTCTCCATTTCAAAATTATGTCCAGTTCCCCTCTATTTCTATGTCATTTATTTGTTCCCCATGAAATACTGTAGAATATGTCCTTTGCTGTAAGTAATTGTAAAAAAACCCCTGGTATTTCTCTAAGAGGGGCGACCTGCTCTTTTAAATCATGTTATCTGTTTCTCCTTTTAAAATCAGGGGGGTGCACCTTGAAGAATAAATCTTCTCAGTCCCTCGAATACTGCGCAGAGTTGCTTGGTCTCGACCAGGATGACTTGCGTGTTAGTTTAACAACACGAGTCATGCTGACAACGGCAGGGGGCACCAAAGGAACGGTTATCAAGTAAGTCAGTTGCACTCAACGTAGAGCAAAGAGAAGCAGCCTGTTTCTCTCTCTCTCTCTTACTTTTTCTCATTTCTTACCTTCCCAACCTGACGCCTAGTTGTTTCTTTTGCAAATGATAGTTGTAAATATTGACTCTAAAATCCTCTCTTTGAGCTGTTCCGAAGTGTCTCTCTTGTATCTGTTTATGGAACAATGGAAATGCAGGATCACTTTGCTTTTTCCCCACCTTTTTTTTTTTTTTTTTGCTTTATTCTGCAAGATGAATGGTGCTTTCCTTAGAGTACTAAAATATCTGTTGCCCCATCACATTTATTTCTGTCTCTTTTCATCCCAGTGTGCCAGAGAAAATGTCTCTATCTAATAACGGTAAGGGGGGGGAAATTGCCTGACGGTTCTGTTGATGATTAAGCTGTCAGATGTTGTGAAGAAAAGTGAAAATGCCCGGCAGCATGTCTCAGCACAGCTTGAATCCACATTCGTATAACAATCATTGCTTAAAAGCTAAGAGTAAGCATGATGTTTGTGCAAAGTAATACAATCTGCACGGCTTCTTGAAACATCCTAAAGACAGAAGTGGAAAAACACCAGCATTCACTCAGTTCTTTAGCTGCTGCAGCTTAGCTTTTTTGGTGTGCGTTTCAAAGTGCACAACTGTAGCTTTCTAGGCAAGAGTTTTGCAAACAGTAAATGATTTGGTTCCCGTGGCATTGCCTTAATTATGGGCTGGTTCCACTCAGACCCTCTGGGTGTCAGCAGATTGCTGTCCCGATTATTCATCTTATCAGTGCCGGTTTTGTTAGAGAAGCTGGGAGGTTTCTATTTCAAGTTGACTTGTATTGGTTTATAGTGTTTAAATCTATCATCTAGATTTCTCATGGCTTCGATTTTCAGCTGAATTGAGTTCATTTCTCCATAAGCCCATTGCATATTTTCCTTTCTTTTGGTCAGGATCAGGTGCACTTTGAAACACATATTTTCCTCTCTTTTTTGGTCAGCATCACCCTTCCCTCCCTCATGAAAAATTACTGACCTGGGGAGACAAATTCTGGAGGTGTAATGTACCCTGTAAGAGACAGGGCTCTGCAGAGAGGTCACTTCCAACTGCATGCTCTCTTCTTGGTGTGAGGGTGGGAAGTGGCATTGTCTGCAAGAAGCAGAAAACTTATCAATGTACAGCAACAGGCAAGAAACTTGTGGCTTGCTCATGGTTCATTCTCCATTTCCTAGATAGTTGCTTGATTTTTAGCATAGTTTGTTGTGCATCTTATAATTTTGTCTTCTGTTTGGCATTTTGTTAATCATTATTGTTAGTACGTTTGTTTGAATGAGGCATCATTGGTTTTGATTCATTTGACTTACATTGTTGAGTTTTCGTAGCTTAGTGTAATTCATGTTCGTTGGGACAACTCGCAGTGATAATAATCCTCTTTCTTCTGTTTGTTTAGTGTTCCAGTGTGTCTTAAGTTCAACTAGCCTAAGTCTCAGGGAGGTGAAGACTTCAAAGTGATGCAGATCCTAGTCTGGATTGGAAATTTCCCACTTCATTTAAGTGGATGTGTTTGAATTGCTTCCTCTAGGGAGGTGTGAGAGCTTCCATTGAAATCAGTGGAGACATCCAAGATTTTAAATTACAATAGCTGTAATTGGGCACTAGAGTAGCTATCTGCAAGTTAGGTAGCAGCAAAGAGAGGCATTTATGCCCAAGATGCAGTGGTATAATTTAGCATCTGACACCACTGATATTGGTACTCCCCACCCCACCGCCAAATCTCCTGTATCTGAAGACCTCCATGGTGCCCAAAAACCTACTCCAAAAGGTTTACCAGATAAGGATTTTAATGTCCCAGGAGGTGGGGCTGCAGGAGGATAGGAGGGTCAGTGATTCTGGCAGAAGCCATGTGATCCAGCAGAAGTATTCAGTTGTGTGGTTGTTGTGGGTTTTTTGGGCTCTTTGGCCATGTTCTGAAGGTTGTTCTTCCTAATGTTTCGCCAGTCTCTGTGGCCGGCATCTTCAGAGGACAGCACTCTGTGCTCTGGTGTAGTTTGCTTGGCAGTAGAGTATTTATGGCTGTGAGATAGGCTTTTGTCCTTTTCTAGGGATGGGTGATTAGTGTGTCTTGTTGTGGGTGTATGGTTGTGATAAAGAGCAGAGATTATCTGTCACTGTGATTGATGGGTATCATTAGCTGGTCTTTTGTGTGTAGTGATCCCCGGTCCTTGTGGCTGGGTAGAGTTTGTTGACCTTTTGCACGCTGTATTTTTGAGAGCTGGGAGCCAAATTTTGTTGACCCCCTAACCACTGCAGGAGTACACCGGAAAAATCTGCAGTAGCTGAACATGCCCTAAAACATGCTGGACATGAAATTCTATTTCAAAATACTGAAATACTGGACAACGCCAGCAATCACTATGTCAGACTGCAGAGGGAAGCCATTGAAATCCACAAGCACCAGCAGAACTTCAACAAAAAAAGAGGAAAGTTTGAAACTCAACAAAACTTGGCTCCCAGCTCTCAAAAATACAGTGTGCAAAAGGTCAACGAACTCTACCCAGCCACGGGGATCACTACACACAAAAGACCAGCTAATGACACCCATCAATCACAGTGACAGATAATCTCTGCTCCTTATCACAACAATACACCCACAACAAGACACACTAATCACCCATCTTCAGAAAAGGACAAAAGCCTATCTCACAGCCATAAATACTCCACTCCCAAGCAAACTACACCAGAGCACAGAGTGCTGTCCTCTGAAGATGCCGGCCACAGAGATTGGCAAAATGTTAGGAAGAACAACCTTCAGAACACAGCCAAAGAGCCTGAAAACCCCACAACAACCATTAGATCCCAGCGGTGAAAGCCTTCGTGAATACGTTATTGAGTTGTTTTCTGCCCAATGCTTTTTCTAATTTGGGCTTCAATTTAAGAAATTTAAGGGAAACTGACTGGCACAATTATTCCATGTTGCAGGTTTGTGGCTAACATTATGGCTGTAAAAGTACCATAAAACAGCAGCCCTGCAATGTTGTTTTTTGCTTGGATACTTCATTACATGTTGAGAGTGGGAGGCTCCCGAGCAACTTTTATCATGCTGTCTGCATTATCTCCACACTCTGAAACTGACAGATACCTAAATGGAAAACTCTGATAAAGGCTTCAATATGGCCATTAGTTTGATGTTTATTGATAAAGTGTCACAGCACAGATCAGATCACACTAGGTGATTCAGTAGTTTAATGATTTGTTACTTCCTGCAACAGTAAACAATATTCCTATGAAATGTAATTAAATATTCCCTCTCCAAAACATTCCATTTTCTTCCCAACAAGACAGCTGGCATTTGTTTTAACGCATGTCTGGGAGCCTCATAATACCGGTAGATCTGCTCAGCATGTATTGGAGGATTTCAAGTGTGGGAGTTAGTTTATCCCAGGACTAATCATCTTACATGACAATGGTTGTCAATGTTTGACCTTCCAGATGTTTTGAACTTCTACCAGGAAATAAATGGTTTGGTTTGGGCTATGATTGGGAGAAGATGGGAGTCGAGCTCATGGATTTCATAACTCTCACTCTCTCTTTTCTCCCATCATTCAGGCACTGAGCACAGGGGAGTGAATTAAGGTGAAGGGTACAAATAGTACAGGACTCCTTAAGTTTCAAGCATACTTAGCAGATAAGTTAGAGAGCAAAATCCCACTAAGTTGGGTCTGATCTTAAACCATGGTCAGAGGTCTTTGGTCTTCTACTGCAAACATGCACTCTACTGCAATGTGCCAGACAACCTGGGTGGGTTTTTTTGGGGTGGGTGGGTAAGGGTGTCTGATGGTGTTTTAACCATGTAGATATGTACATATCATTAACAGAGATCAGTTTGCATTCAGTTCCAAAGACCTCCTGCTGCATTATATCCTTTCTAGAGTAGTTTTCTTGCTGCTCATTCCTTAGCTGCAGATACAAACAGATCATTTTTTCTTGTTACCTTGAACATTCAGTTAATCAATGTTATTTTATTAGTTGTTTTTTTTTGTCTTGAAATTACAGTATGCATAGTGTCTTATGTAAATGATTGGCAGTTGGCATGAACTGTGAGGATTATTGTGCTAAGCTCTTAAACGTATCAGAAGGGGAATGTAAAGGAACCTTCTCTCTATTTATAAGATAAGATTCCTGTCAGTGCCTATTACCGTAAGATGAATCAAGAGATTGTACATTAAAGCTAATTACACTCTAATGTAACATAGCCACCATTATTCCTAATAAATTGAGCTTTAACTTCCTTGATGGATCACTTTCGGTAGCAGGGGATTCCAGTTAATAATGTTGCTGTTTTACAATACCTTGGCTTTAAATAACATTTTAACACATTACATCTATGCTTGCAAAAGAGAGAAACAGCTGTTTAGCCATAAGGATAATGTAATGCAAGGCAGCAGCACTGCAGGTTTTCTACAGTTCCTCTCAGTGGTGACCTAGAGAAGAAGACATGTAGGGCATGGCTGCAACGGTTAATCCTTTTCTCGGACAGTGTCAGAATATCAGTTCAAATGGGATTGTGCTTTTCAGCAGGTAGGGCTTAAGTTGACTTGAAACAGTTCAGATTCCTTGCATAGCTCTCAGCTCCTGTGGCCGTGCCCTCATTGTCTGATTCCGTTGAAAGTTAAGGCCTTGCTTCTTCAGGCGAAGAGGAAGAGAAATAAATAGTGATGGTGGGGGGATTGTTACTCTGCACCACAAATGATAATTGTCATCGCTGAGCTGTTTTCTGTGTATGGTTATTTGTGTCTGCTGTTTTCAACATATGCCTGCCTGCCTGTACTAAAGTTTATTTTTTTAATTTTTTGTTGTTGAAATAGGGAGTCTGCTTATTCCAAAAAGCACACTCCTGTTTGACTGTGCTCAGAAGGCATATATCTGTGCTCTCTTGCATGTGTTTGGCTGGCTACTGCAGTGAGAGGGCACACACACAACATAGATTGCAAAGACCCCGCCAAAATATTCAGTAGTTTCTGGAGTTTAGATAGAAGCAGTTTCCCTTATTTCTTTCCAGCCTTGATGGGCTGTAATTTTAGAGACATTCCTCACCACACCTATTGCATCTTCTTCTCCCTGTCAACAGTCATACCAAAATCCAACAAAGCTACTTCAGAGTGATGGAAACTGAATAGGCATTGCCTTAGCTTTCTCTCTTCCAGTAGTTACAAAGGTAGTGTTGCTTAGAGAGAAAACCAATTGGTAAACGGCTGCCAAAAAGACTACCTTCTGTGGGAAGGCAGTAGGACCCTCTGTGTAGCATCTGATGTAGAAAATATTAGCTGGAGGACTTTTGACTCAGCCCTAAATGAAACCGTGCTGGAACACCCTTCTCTCCTTTGAGTCATTCTCCTCTCTTGCTCCAAGTTCTCCATAAAGGTTTAATGCTTTTGCTTTGTCTCATATGCTCTTCCACTAGCCTATGATTCCATCTGCCCTAAATGTTTAGAAGTCCCTAATCTCTTTTTCTATATCCACAATCCTCGTTTTGCCTATTTTATATAGATTACCATTTTTCTAAGGTAAGTGTTGTGTCCTTTCTGTCCTTCTAGTGGCACCTTATGCATTATTGATTCTGGATAATTGCTAATGATACTTGCATGAATGCATATATATGGATTGTGAAGGTTGAGGGTGTTTTTAATAGACCTGCTTAATCTTGTATGATTTCTTCTATTAAAATGGAGGTGAACAGTAAAGACAAGGAAAAAAACTGCAAGTGCTGAAGTGAAATCTGCTTAACATGTTGACAGAAAGGAGAAGATATGGAAATCAGAGCTTGGAAAAAAATATATCTTTTAAAAGATTGTAATTCTCAGAGTCCCACAGGAAGCATATACTACAGCTCCCAGAATCTCATAGTCATTTGAAACGCTGGCTGGGGACTTTGAGAGCTGCAATCCCAAACAAGTAACGTTTATAACTGCCATTGGAAGTAACTAGCACATGAGTGTTTGTTCTTCCTCCTCGTCGTCGTTTAGTCGTGTCCGACTCTTCGTGACCCCATGGACCAGAGCACACCAGGCCCTCCTATCTTCCACTGCCTCCCGGAGGTCTGTCAATTTCATGTTGGTTGCTTCGCAGACACTGTCCAGCTATCTCATCCTCGGTCATCCCCTTCTCCTCTTGCCCTCACACTTTCCTAACATCAAGGTCTTTTCCAAGGAGTCTTCTCTTCTCATGAGATGGCCAAAGTATTGGAGTTCTTCCTAGTATTCCACAAATGTAGATATATGAGGTCATTATTTGTATGTGCATCTCACAGAATTATAGGGAATTTGGGAAGAGAATTGATAATCTTTCATGATTCAATTCATGTAAAGCAGTTCTTACTGTACTTGGTAGCGTGTGGAGCTAGTGCTCCACTGATAGGTGGGCTGGGCTCACAAAAGGGCTGTTTTGTATGGACTGGGGACCTTGTATGGGTGGTTTTATGGGTGGCTGCCTTCATTCTCATAATAGTGGTGGAAGCATTTCTCAATACACTCAGGGGTTCCCATCGTATCCCCTTTTGGTTTCCTAGGTTGCTGAGCCTGTCCCACGTGATACTTTAGCCCTTTCTAGTATTACTTGAATCTAGTATCACTTGAATATTTTTCCCATCTTGAGCTATATTACAGTACTACTGTGTTTTTTAAATTCTTTTATATTGTTTTTATTTTATCTATTGTTGTTAGCCGCGCAGAGTAGACTTCAGTCTAGATGGGTGGGGTATAAATTTAATAAATAAAATAAATATTACATTATGAAAGTAGGTGGGATTGTAATCATCATGGAGATACAGGGATGCACGTAAACCCGGCACCAGTTTCCCTGATGTCAGTCAAGAGGTTTGAAGAGGTAGTTGTAAGTGCATCCAGCTGAATGGATTTACAGTGGTGCCTCGCTTAACGAGCACACCGTTTAATGACAAATCTGCATAGCGACCCGTTTTTTGCAATTGTATTGCAATGTTTTAGGTGGCTAAACATCGCATTGCGATGATCGGTAAGTGTTTCGCTTACCAATTATTGCATTGCGATGTTTTTTAAACAGCTGATCGGCTGTTCCAAAATGGCCACCGCCTCCACAAAATGGCCGCACTCAGCGTTTTCACACCCTGCCCTCGCTTACCGGGCAGCGAAAATGGTGACTGGATGGAGGATTCCCCGCATAGCGGTGAGTTTTCGCCCCATAGGAACGCATTAAACAGAGTTTAATGCGTTCCTATGGGTTCCCCCCTGCATAGCGACGAATCCGGATAGCGACGTTAATCCTGGAACGGAGTAACGACGCTATGTGGGGCACCACTGTACTAGGTGTTTTGCAGTTGATAAAGTCTGTTGGTCATGTTCAGTTGAACCTGCTTTAGACCTCTGCTCTAATCTTGTAAAGGTTTGCTATTTGGGTAGAATGTTGTAGAGTGGGACTGAACGCAGGAGTTCCCCCCCCCTCCATCCTCACCTTAGTTAAAGCCCCGCCTACTTTCAGGCTCCTCTTCTTGTGGTATCCTCTTTGTGCCACATCTTGCGACCTTTGAGAGGGCCCTCCAAGGTCTTGTGTAATTCAGCCCAGCTTTCTATGCCAAATGTATTGCTGGTACCCATTCATGATTTGATTTGTTTATTTTCTTATGGATTGGTTGTCTGTACAGTTATTGTTTTTGAACTGTTTTATTTCCAGTTGGCTTGACAAGATGTGCCTTAAAAGATGAAAAATCATAATCACAGTGGTTAATGGCAATTTTCTTGTCTCACAGAGTACCACTGAAAGTAGAGCAGGCAAACAATGCACGTGACGCCTTGGCAAAAACGGTCTACAGCCACCTCTTTGATCATGTGGTAAACCGGGTAAATCAGTGTTTCCCATTTGAGACTTCATCTTTTTTTATTGGAGTTCTGGATATTGCTGGTTTTGGTAAGTGTTCTGTATTTTAAGTATTCAATATCTTTTCTTTTTCTTTCTACTCCTATCTTCCTCTTCTGCAAACATTCAACTTGGGGTGTGGTGTCCTTGCGTTTCCCAAACCATGTGCTAATTAGCCCCATACTTGCTTTGCTTTGTTTTAGTTCCTGCATAGTTTGGTCTCTTTTCCATTTAACTGTGCCCCAGTGCCATTGATTTCATGCTTGTGGGAGAGCTGTCTTTCCAGGAAAAGTCAGAGTAACAGAGTCGCATGGTGGCTGCCAATGATCAGAAATGGGAAAATTAACTTTTCTGAGCTACATCTCTTAAAGAGTTCGACAGGGAGCATGGCCGCTCCTGAGAGCTGTTCTTCAAGCATAACATTTTGCATTTTTTGTACTTGAAATTGCCCATGTCTCATCACAACCTCTTGAACTTGCTAGAACACTTTTTTAATTATTCCGTTGTACACCAGAATTGACTGGCTGGATAGCTCAGTGATTTAGGTATCTGGCTGTAAAGCTAGAGGCTGGCGGTTTGATTCCACACTGTGCTTCCTCGAAGTAAAGCCAGCCTGTGTGGCCTAGGGCGAGCTGCACAGTCCCAGGAGATCCCCAGAAGAAGGGAATTGCAAGCTACTGTGTGTGGACTCCAACTCCCATAAGCGAAAGCCAGAATGGTTGTTAGACAGGAATGGTGAGAACTATAGTTTCAGTATCTCAAGAGCCACAGGGGTCTAATATCTGACCTAAACAGACCCAACAGTTTTGTGGCTGAGTTAGTATTTGAACAACAACTTCCTGTTTTTAAACCTTTGTGCTGCACTGGCTTCTGTATGTTTGTTGCCTTGAGTTTGAGCTGTGGGTTAGGTTTAGAGCAATGATTCCCAGCCTTGGGTCCTCAGATGATCTTGGACTAAAACTCCAAGAAGACTTCACCACTAGCTGTGCTGAGAGTTGTAGTCCTAGAACATCTGGAGACCCAAGGTTGGAAACCACTGGTCTAGAGAAATAATGGAGGAAAGCTATTGTCGTTAAGCCTTTGACTGTGATTTTTCGTGGTAATAGTAAGGAGAAATGAGATTGACAGATGATGCTGCACCTACATTTAGCATCCAAAATGTGAAATGCCAGGAGTAATCACAAATGTGTATTTCTAAGCAGAACAATTGGAGCAGTCTAACTTTGCTCTTCAGAATTATGATGGTTATATCTTGGATCTAAGGCTGGGAGCTCTGTGCCATAAGGTAGCATAAGGGTATATGCTATTTTATGCTACGTGTCTTCTGCAAGCTGACCTTTTCTACTCAAAAGCTGTTCATCTTTTTGTTCCACAGAATATTTTGAACACAACAGCTTTGAACAGTTTTGCATTAACTATTGTAATGAGAAACTGCAGCAGTTCTTTAATGAACGGATTCTCAAAGAGGTATGTAATGTAGAGTATACTGTGCAATCAATTGGTTCAGCAATATACTGCAAAAATTTCCATATATTTTACTGCAGTAGTAACAGCTTCAATGATTTTTTTTTCCCTCGTTGCCCATCTAATCTAAGTCCTGATGGGTCTATAAGCGATTCTTGGAGTTACTTCCATGAATCTCATAGAATTTTGGTCACCCCTTTAAAAGTTACCGTTTTGTTCATATGCAATGCTTTGAAAGCCCTCCGATGAACTCACGTGGAAGAGTTATGTCAGAATCAACCTCTTTATTTTCTCATCTACTTTCTCCAGCCCATATGAAATTTGAATGCTTTAAGGTTCTATAGACTTTGAAAATAGTGAAGGAAACCTTTTGAAATGGTGGGAATTATTTTTCATTTCATCTTGTACTCCTAGCACATGTAAATAAAAGGAAATATATGATTGTACTAGTTAAGACTACAATGATGGAAGGTCAGAGTTAATAGTAATCACTAGGAACCAAACCAAGGCATGTTTGTGAGAGAAACCTAATGAATTATATGCTGGAAAAGAATAAAGCAGATGAGCAGTGAGGCTGAACTGGGCACCAGAAAATTATACAACTGGAATGTTTAGAAACTGAAACAACAGAATTTCATACCTGTTTTGTTTCGCATAGGCCAAATAGGTTAAAACTGTAGGTGGCACATCACAATAGACTCTTTTGTCCCAGGCTGAAAATAAATGACAGCCGTGCCAGAAGCAACAATGATGCTGGTGCAGTTGTGTCACAGTGTGGGCATGTACCCTTGGCATCTGTATAAGGGACATAAGAAAATAGGCATTTCAGCAAGATCTTGCCAATATAACAATGTTATTGTTTCTATTTCAGGAACAAGAACTTTACCAGAAAGAAGGTTTAGGTGTCAATGAAGTACATTATGTAGATAATCAAGATTGCATAGGTAAGAATGTTGAATACTGGGATACTGTTTTTGTTCTTAAGTTTTATTTGTTGCAGGTTGTCTTAGAAGTGAATAGCGATGCATCATTTTGTTTTCTCCCTATCCTTAGTCTGAAGCTTCTGTGGGACTGCTTAAGCAGATGTATCTTTGGGATTTGTATGAGTTTTGTCGTTGCATATCTTACATCAACTTTCTGTTTTCCATCTCACCAACAGATTTAATTGAAGGAAAATTAATAGGTGTTCTTGATATCTTGGACGAAGAAAATCGTCTTCCCCAGCCAAGTGACCAGCACTTTACATCAACAGTCCACCAAAAACACAAAGACCACTTCAGGCTCTCAGTAAGTTTAATTTTGGTATTGACACTAGTTGGGGCCAACTAGAAACTGTTAAAAATAAAAATAAAAAACAGGTGCATGATATTGGGTTGTATCCTTTTTCTGTTAGTATTTGGGGTTGCTCTCATTTGGAGCAAAGTTGGACCCATTTGCCTGTGACTAGAGTGGAGCTGCTAGAGATGGGAGCTTCATGCTTTATACAAAGCATGAAGCACAGCACTGCATGTGGTGCTGAGTCCCATCTTTCTCCGCCCAGGCTGCCTGATCCACTTACCGGGCTCTGCATGCTGGTGGGATCCTTCTTTGGTAGTGTCACTCCAATCCAGGCAGGAGCCCAGCCAGCGAGCCTTTCCCCTCTTCTCCAGATAGCCAACCACTCATCGGCTGTGCAGGGAGACTCCCTGCCCCTTCTCCTCGCCAGAGTGGTTGGCTGTCTGAGGAGGCGGGGAAAGACTGGCTGGGCTCCTGCCTGGATTGGAGTGACACTGCCAGAGAAGGACCCCACCAGCATGCAGCGCCCAGTAAGTGGACCACAAGGCCTGCAGGGAGGGAGATGGAACTCAGTATCATCTGTGGTGCTGTGCTTCATACAAAACATGGGACTCCCATCTCTAGTAGCTGCATATCCTGGATGTGTGAGTTTTGGTTCTGCATGCTGTAAGTGGGCAGTGAGAGTTTCATTAGTTTGACAGAATATACAGACAAAGAAACAGCCTCATCATGTTGCACCCAATGATTGGCCCTTCAATTAGGCAGATTAAAGTGGCTGCCTCAAGCAGCAAATGCTCACAGATAGCACTGACAGCTTTTCTTCTGGATCGCCTTGTTTGGAATACGATTCTGTATGCCACAGAAGCTGCTCCTGTGATTCAGGTGCAGTGGAGCCCGCTACCCCAATACTATGGCTGAAGTTAATGTTGGACTGCCCATCCAGTCAGCTTCTGTGCTCAAACCAGTCCTTCAGCTCAGGTTGATGCTGCACTCTATAGGCCCTGTTTGGATGAATGCTGGAGATTCACCACTACACTTCAAAAATGAGCAAAATCTTTTGAAAAGAATGCTGTTTGAGAAAACGGAGGGACTTTGGGGATGCAAATCCCACTATCTAGATCGTTTAGCCCTACTGTATTTTGTGCACCACAATGTCTCGGCTCTGCTAAAATTCAGTGGTGATTTGGTGGCAGACATAACTAGAAACAGACACTTTTAAACTTGTTGCTGTCAGGATTTAAATATTGCAATATTTAAAGTGAAAAAGTCCTCCTTTGTCCCACAGTGCCAGCAGCAATGTGTAAACCCTGGAGGATAGGGGAGGGCAATGCAGCCCCCCCACACCCACAATATTGCTTAATCCTGGCTTAGGATCTTGACTGTGTTAAGCTACAGATCAGCATATGGATTACGGAACCTGTATGATAACCACAGTAATATTATGGCAGTAATCATGGCAGTTTTTAATCTCCGTATGGCCTCAGTCATTTACTCCTAATTACTGTGACAAGAGTACTGTGCGGTAACCAAGCAGAAAGGAGCATTCTGTGCTTGCGGTTCCAGGACAATGATAATTTAATGTTCATGGTGTTGACGCAATTAAATACTGTCTTTCCTGATGTTTGAATGATCCGTTTTGTTTTGTTTTTTAAGTGAAGCAAATCCATTTCTGCTTCCATCTGTGCAGGCTGGCACTCCTTGGATGTGCTTGGGTTGCTTCCTGCGGCGTGAGCGCGCAGGAGCGTCAGCTACAGCTACAACCCAGCCACCATTATTTGTGCCTCCCTCACCTTCAGCGCCAACACACAAGTGTCTAATGTGTTCGCGAAGGCTTTCACGGCTGTTTACAGATTTATAGATAGTGTGAAATGTGGCTTCTGGCCTGTGGACTAGAACGGGCTGCAACGAACATACAACAGCAGTGCTGAAATGGTTGCCCTGGCTCTAAGTTTGTTTCCTGGTGCAATTCCAACAGCTGTTTTTGACCACTTAGGCCCTAAACTGCTTGGCTCCTAGGCTGTGGGATCTAAAGGCTTGCCTTGTACTATGAATGTCCACTGGAGTCTCTTTCAAGACACTCTTTTTTGAGTATCTTCATCTCTTAAAACAGAGTGGGTGATATAGTTGCCAAGGCTTTGGGCACTTCCCATGGGGAAAGTGGATTCTTCTCCCCTGCTGGTAGCGTTCCAGATGTAGGTTAAGATAGTGTTCTTTTCAAAAGTTGGTTGGTTGGTTATTTATTTATTTAAATTTATGTACTATCCCATTAGTGCTGAAGCACTATTTTGGCTGATTTACAAACTGTTAAAGCCAAGCTCAGTAAACACTAAAATATAGCACAAATAACAGTAGCATAGAATAAACTTAAAAACCAGTGGCACCAAAATCAATTTAAGACCCTTTCTGCTGCCATTTTGGACTGGTTTTTTTTTGTTGTTGCTGCTGCTGCTGCTGCTGCTTCTGGATTTTTGGTTTCACAAGTGCTCTTTTCTGCATCCTTAACTGTAGCCCCCATTTAATATGAAAGGAGTTTGGGCACAGAAGTGATGAGTGTATGTATTTAATGAGTGAAATAGTATTTAATTTATTTATTTTATTTATTTATTTGATTTATATCCCACCCATCTGGTCTGGTCAACCACTGATTTAAGATGAAACAATGATAATTATAACATAGATAACCACTGAACTCTTTTGAAATACTGTAGGGAATTGTATGCAGCTCAGTATACTACAGATTCCAGTATACTGCAGGATAAGGCTATGATAGTCAGAATTGTATCTGAAAGGCAGATAATCTGCTGGTGTGTTAACTGCATGTTAAGATGTGGGATGTATATGAGGGACCTGTCGTGTGATCCATTTCTGTTGCAGTTGTGTATAGCTTTTGATGTTCCTTTTACATTTCAGATACCCAGGAAGTCCAAACTGGCTGTTCATAGAAATATCCGAGATGATGAGGGCTTTATTATCAGGCATTTTGCAGGTGCAGTGTGCTATGAAACGGTAAATGTTATTTCAGATGCACTTCATTTCCTATATTGATTTTTTCAACAGTTTGCTAACGAACTTAAATGATTGACAGTTGAGAAGGTGGCTGAGCAGCTAGAGCTGCAACTAGGAGTGAAGGTCCTAGAATTAAATGTATTTAAATATCTCTGTGAACCTAATGGTGCATTTATTTCATTTCACTAATTGTTTTGTCACCTTTTGTTTTATTGTATATTATTCTGCCTTTACAACTGATTTTGAGTCCGTAGGATAGCCAACAGTAGCCTGAACGTGTTATATAAAATCACTTTTCATTATTAACCACAAAGGCAACAAACTATCCCCCAGGAAATCAATTAAAATATTAAAGTGCCACTTAGTATGCCGCAGAGCACATCAAACAACAACAAAGCTTGACAGTCTTGTTGAAAGAGAAGGCTTGCCTTGCCTTTGGAAAGCCAGGGGTGGGGGGAAACTAGCAATGCGGAGCATAATAAACAGTGTATACAGTAATACCCTGGAAAAGGCCAGCGTTTCAGCTTGTGCTCATCTGTATGACATAGGTGTTAAAGAAAGGACAACTGTCCCTTAAGTTAACAACATTGTTGTGAGAAGCAACCAATAATTTCTGATTATTGAGGAAATGATTCACCCAGTCAAGCCTACTAAGATTTTGTTCTTAGTTGATTAACTAAATGAGCCAATGGAAAAAACGTGACTGGCTTGGCCTAGCCAATAAGTCTGGGATTATCTATGCATCTGTCTCCTATTAAAACTGTTCATTTATTTATTCATCTTTTGCTTTTCTTCCCATGAGAGTCCTCAAAGTTACGGGTCAACCAAAAAAGGATTAAAACATTCAATTAAAACAGATACTTTAAAAACCAAGGTTAGAAATCAGTACTCTTAAAAAAAAAAAAATCTTAACAACAAAAAAATCAGCTTTAAAATAACTTATAGACACAAACAGTCACATTAAGCAATGGAGGAAGTCTGACTTGCTTTGGGAAGGGAGTCCATAGTTTTGCTGCTACAGATAAAGCTCTGCCTTGTGTATTCAATGACTTGGCTTCACAGGTTGGTGGGACACATACGTGGCCTCCAGTTGGAGACGTTGTAATATTGGTTAGGCACGCAGAAGAGTAGACAGTCTTCGATAATTATCAGACTACCAAGAGAAGGGAAATCCTCACTACTTTTTAGGTAGTGATATTTTTATCTAGTGATTTTGTGATGACAATGTGGACTCAGTTCATGAACTTTTACTTTTATTGAATTTATACCCCGCCCCTCACCCAGTTCATCAAAAAAAAGTTTAAATCTTACTTTCAAGCCCAGCTTCTCATTAGTTCTCCATAACATCCTGTTTTTCTTCATTATCCACAACTGTTTTTCAGTTGTTGACTGAGAAAGAGAAATGGAGTTCAAATGCATAAGCTCTCTGCTCTTCTGTAAAATATTTCCTTTTGTGGTACTGCTGTCAAAGAGCAAGAAAACTTCCCCTTTCTTTCTGATTCCCCAGAATTAGATGTTTGCCTGGGAAGCTATCAAACCCTTGTCTTCTGGCTGATGAGAGATAGGAGAACCCTCATGGAATTAGTTCAGAGGTGGTTTATGGGTGGCTTGAGAACATGAAAATGAAGATTCCCAACTCTATGGGCTACTCTGTGTAGTTCATCTTCCCTGCCTTCTTTCTGTTGTATTGAGCAATATCTTAAAGATTCATTGACCATTGGATTTTGTCATGCACGACATAGCACAGTGATATTCAGCCAATGATACGTGCCCTATAGGATTTCAGGAAACAAGTGTATAGACTGAAAAAAAAGAAATTCAATATTATTAGGGTTTTTTCTATTTGTAATATATTATGTCTATTGTTTAGTAAGATCACATGGCACACATGAATGTATGTGTTAACTTTCCTTTTTCTTTACTACTGAGTCCTTGTGTGTATATGGTTTTGCTCTGCACTTTCTGAAGAGTTTTCCCCACCAAACTGCAACTCCTACCATACCAAAACAAAACACTTGTGTCCCACAGTAGTGGTGCTGACTTAAGTTCTGGAAAAATGATGCCCAGTCCAAATGTCAGTATTTCTGATTTCAAATAAAATTATTGGAGGGAAGGAAGTTTGAAAGGGAGCAAGAGAATTTTTATGTTTACTGAAAGAGGGCTTGTGTTATGAAAGACTGAGAAATGTTGGCATAGCATGACAAAAAAATTCAGCACAAATTAGATTATGAAAGTAAGATATTAACCCATGTTCCAATTAATGCAAAGTTTGTATGTGTAAGGACTGACATGTACAGTTATCCTGTGTGGTATCTCTGCATGTAAATAACTGCAGCTAGATGAGTTAACAGATTCTGTTAGAAAGTTTCACATTTGAGGTAGAAGAGAAGTTTGCTTACCAAGGACCTATTCACCAATGCAGTAGTTACTTGTTCAATACCTAACCAGATACCTAACTCATTGAACTATCCAGCCAGCTTACTTGATCAAGGAATGTAGCTAAACGTGTGTGAGCAATCCCTCTAAGTTAACCAGTTCATTATTTTCCCCAGACCCAGTTTGTGGAAAAAAACAATGACGCTCTGCATATGTCTCTGGAGTCCCTTATATGTGAATCCAAAGATAAATTTATCCGACAGCTCTTTGAATCCAGTTCTAACAACAACAAAGACCATAAACAAAAAGCAGGAAAACTCAGCTTCATCAGCGTGGGAAACAAGTTCAAGGTAGGAGTGTGGAAAATCTGGTAGCTTGTCCATGCATATTTCCAGTGGTTACATACAAAATGGAATTGGAAGAGTAGGAAAAATAGCAGAGTGAGTTCCCCTTCTTTTCTTCTTCTTGATCAATCATACTAGCATATTTACTGAAAACTGGTGCCTGGTAACTCAGTGGTGATTTATTTTTTAGTAGGTAGACTCGAAATGGTAGCATTCAGAAGTTTTGTGGTGGGATTGATGCAGATCCTGTATACTGAATTTGGCAAAAGGGAAGGGAGGCGTATCTTCAATGCCCTACCATTTCCTGGTGTTCGGTCAATATACCCTGAAGGAAAATGGGGATTGGAGCGCTGTTCTTCTTGGGCATTCCTTCTGTCTCCGATCCTCTTTTTCCCATCTGTGTCCCAGCTTCAGATGAGTCTGTGAGATCTCTAGATAACTCTGCCTCATGTATTTCTTTCGCACGACCCCTCTCCCTTCTGCAATCCCTTGGTCTTCTTGAAAGGCTGCCCTTTTCTAATCTACCTCTGTAATACTTTCTTGGCAGGCTTTTTTTTTTTTTTTTGGTCACATGCTTACATTCAGTGCACACTTTCACCACTGTCTTTGTTCTGTGGCCTGTTCTACAGCTGCGTCTGTCAGAGTTCCAACCAAGAGCTCACCACACCTGAATGTATTGCATCTTGCATTTGGAGCGAGTAATTGTTGAATGCTGATCTGTATTAAGAGGGCCGTGGTGGCGCTGTGGGTTAAACCGCAGAAGCCTCTGTGCTGCAAGGTCAGAAGACTAGCAGCCGTAAGATAGAATCTACGCGATGGAGTGAGCTCCTGTCGCTTGTCCTAGCTCCTACCAACCTAACAGTTCGAAAGCATGCAAATGCGAGGAGATAAATAGGTACCATCACAGTGGGAAGGTAACGGCGCTCTGTGTCTAGTCGTGCTGGTCACGTGACCACAGAAACTGTCTATGGACAAACACTGGCTCTATGGCTTGGAAATGGGGATGAGCACCGCCCCGTAGAGTTGGACACAACTGGGTTAAATGTCAAGCTGAACTTTTACCTTTACCTTAATCTGTACTAGCTAACACCAAATGCATTAATTACAGGTGCTGAAACCACTTTAACAAAAATCAAAGGCAAGCTAAGGATGTTTTCACCTCAGAAAGGCTTTACTTTTCTGATTTACAATTAGAATTTGTGTTTTTCAAGGAAGGCTTTCAGTTGACTCATTGTGAATGTTCCGCTTAGACATAAAGTAGTACCTCTGAATGTAAAGTATTATAATTTGTTCAAACCTATTACATATATTAATGGCTTTGCACAAATAAAACTTTGGGTGAATGGTTTTACTTATTGGCTTGGACCAAAGAAAACTTTCCAAGAGTTTTTGGCATTTCCTTTTTCTCCTTTCAACGAAATGTAGTATCTGATGCTTTTCCTAATTAATTCCTTTTGTTCTGAGCTGTAAAATCTGACCACTATACCTTCTGTTCTTCATATGTTAAGCCTTCTCTGTTTTTCTGCTTCCTTTCCCCATTCATCAGTTTTTTATTTTAGTTGGCTTTTACCAGCTCAGGATGTGGCTGGAGGGAGCTATAGGGAAGTTGAGAGGAAAAACAGGCAGAGGCAAAACGGAGGGCTGCAGGTAAATGTATCCCCTTTGTGGACTCATTCTTTATCAAACTGCTATAATTGTCAGTCAGAATTCCAATATCGTCTCTGTGTAATGTTGGGATGGTATCTCTGTGGCACAGCAGGGTGTCCATTTCTCTGCTGATCTCTTTATCAGTTCCTGTGTTAATTACCTGTATCATGAATATGTCTACACAGAGGATTTGGGGAAGCCTGTAGCTCAGTTGCAGAGCACTTGTTCCCAGGTTGAGTCCCCAGCTTCAACATGCAGAGCTGCAAAAATTCCTCCCTGAAACTATGTAGAATTTCTGCTGGGCAGCAGAGACTAGGTGTGCTAGATTCACCAGTGGTTTGATCTGGTATAAAGCAGCTTTCTCAGTGTTCAAATGGGAAAAATAGTTCCAAAGAGGAGGTCTTATTCTCAAGCAGAAAAAGTATGTAGGTGCCTTCAGGAGAACACAGTGGTGAAGATTACTAGTTTCTTTCTTTCTTTCTTTCTTTCTTTCTTTCTTTCTTTCTTTCTTTCTTTCTTTCTTTCTTTCTTTCTTTCTTTCTTTCTTTCTTTCTTTCTTTCTTCAGACGAGTTAATATTTTACAAAATAGTATAGAAGGAAAACAAAAAGCTCTTCCCAAAGAGCTTCTAATGTAGGCTTTGGCAGATGATGAAAGGGAGGAAGTTGGGGCTTGTGGTAAATTCTTAATTACAAAAGTTCCCATCCTTCTGAAGATGGAGATAGGTCTGATTGTTTAATCTAGACAAATAGTTTGCCATATGACAAAACAGCTCTTGGGCAGTAAGTTGACTGTTGCGCTTTGTAGGGTAGGATAATGAATGTTTGAATTTTTAAATATTCCTGCATCTAAGCAAGAAAAATCCCTTGTTTTTAGCTTTTAAATATTGTCTTTTAATTATTGTAAGCTACCTTTGAGCCTTTTAAGGAGAAAGGGGGGGGTAAAAATATTTTAAATAAAAAAAATAAAGTTCCTTGCAACTAAAAACGACCCTAAATATATTTATGGTGTTTTCCCTTTCTGTCATTGGTCAGGCTGTGCATGCATTTTTTTTCGAACAACAAACAAGCATGGAAAAAAAGCTAGTTCAAAAATACCCTCCCCATTTATAAAATCGAGAATTGGCAATGGAGGCTCCCAAATCTGTTTTCATTGGATGTTTGACAGAATGCATAAGTTTTAACTGCCTGAAGTAAAGCAGAAGCATGCTTAAAGCACTCTCTGGCAGTTTACAATTTAATGTAATTAAATTGTATAAGTTGCATATTGCCTCCCCCCTCCCCAAGTGAGCTGGGTGCTCAATTTATTGACCTCAGGAGGGTGGAAGGCTGAGTGAACCTTGAACTGGTTCAGGAGAAATACAGACACACACAGAGAGAGATGGAAGATGTGCAGCAGGCACCACAATGGCAATATGTATACCTGCTCTCACAGTCCACATCTTACTTGCAAGGAGAACTCCTCAGGACTTTAGTTGGATGTTATTTTAATTACTGAGAGGACTTACTTGGGAAACAACACTCCATAAAATATTGCTTCCTTTCTCTGTTTATTAGTGGAAAGGGTTCTGTCTTCATATTCTAGTCTGTTTTGTTCTGGCAGCTTTCACTGGCCATGATTGCTAGTGATAATGGGAATTGTGGCCCCACACATCTGGAGGGTGCCTTATTATGTGTATGATGCACTAGCTGTTTTGGTGCAAGTCTTCTCTTTGCCCCCTTTCATCCCTTCACAGCTTGATCACATGATGAACTCTCTGCCTGTGTCCAAAGTGGGCTTTAGCTTCCATATCTTCCTGAATTCTTCCCTGATATCCTCTTTGTTTGTTAAAGTTGTATCCTGCTTTTTCTCCTAAGAACGTATAGGACCAAAAATGGACCTCTTTATTTTTTTGTCCTCACAGCAATCCTGTGAGTTACGTTAGACCGAGAGAGGGTGACTATTCTAAGGTTGTCTACAGAACTTCCTAGTTGAGTGAGGGTTTTAACCAGTCTGGGACCAGCACTCTAATGACTGCATCACCAAATGATCTACTTCTTTTGTCTTGGGAAGACAAGTGTTGTTCAGCCCAGGGAAATCATCTGCTACTATTGAGGCTGTTGACACCCTCGGTGCGTGTTTGCCTTTGGAACTTCACTTAAACAACTCTTTCTGTGTGCAGAGATCTTGTACTGACTGTTGCATGCAACTACTGATGTGTCCTGCTGTGTGCTTAATTTTGAGTTCTCCTTATTGATGCAGATGTTTTTGCTTTTACAGACCCAGCTAAACCTACTGCTGGAAAAGCTTCGTAGTACTGTAAGTAAATATTCATGCAGATTCAGTGCTTTCTGCTTTCCGTTCCCATTTATTTGTCTTTCAGTACAGAAAACAGATGTGCAGCAGTTCATCACAAAGTTAATAATAAATGTAAAGCTGGATTTCCTAATAAGTTGGTCTTTGCTGCAACATGAATGTTCTGTGATCCCTCTCAACTGTTCTAGCTGCTAATGGCCTAGCATACACTTCCTTAAAAATGTGATAGCCTCTTCGTGAATTAATGGTACTAGCATCTTCAGCTTGGCAATGGTGTATGTAGCATTCACAATGGCCAAGTATTCATTTAAGGATTTATTTATTTTTACATAGTCCTTTTGGAAACAGTTGCCTGGCCAGTTCATTCATGAGACTGAACAGGATGTGTTCTATTGAATCTGTGCAGGCCTTGGAACAGATGGTTTAGCGTGATTTGAGGTCTCTTTCAGTCAGCAGCCAGAAGTGTTTCAATTCAAGCAGCCACTCCAATACAGTATATCTGGAATGGAACATATGACAATGCCTATTACTCTTCTAATAATGCTGAACAAATGAAGTAAAAAAAAAACAAATGCTATATTTAAGCATGCCCATGTTTCTCTTGCTTAATATGCATTTCAGAATCAGATGAAATCTTGGGAAATGGGAAAATAATATTCCAGAGGAGTAATCAATGTTCTGCAGACTTTTGGATAGTATTTTGACATTCATCTCCTTCTCCTCCTCCTTCTCCTTCCTCCTCTTCTTCTTCCTCTTTCTTGTCCTCCTCTCCTTCTTCTCTTTCCTCCTCCTCGTCCTTGCAGCGGAGAAACTATTCAAATGCACTATCATGATAAAATAGCAGGTGCATGTATTGTTTCTAAATGCTGGCATTTCAGTGACCTAAATGACAAGCTGTGGCTTTAATGGACAGCTTGGCCCTCCAGACCAGCTGCCAGAATTCACATGGAGATGAAGCCTGAATCACCTGTATCCCTTATTTAGCTCTTAAGTGATTCCCAAATATTTTTATGGCGATAATAACCTGCTGTCTTTCCATTAGGGGTCTAGTTTTATTCGCTGTATCAAGCCTAATTTAAAGATGACAAGTCACCATTTTGAAGGCGCCCAGATCCTCTCTCAACTCCAGTGTTCAGGTAATGGGATGCTGTTAGCTCAGTGTCTGAGTGACAGTGTTGGAACGGGCATGAAAGGTTTCACACCCCGGTGAAGCAGCAGTCCCTTAGGCACAAGTTTGTTAATTGGGAGCATCTGATTGTTTTTAATTTTGTCCATGTTCTGTCAAAGCCGTGGGATTACTGTGCATAACAGTAAGCAGCAGACAGGACTGATTCTTCATTAACAGAATTTTAGGCAGTAGACTTCAGCTACTGAACCCTTGTTTTCCACGAAGCTGTTAAATATGAAAAGAAAGGAAAACTTTGGCATCCTGTGTACTTCAGAAAATTATGTGTGCAGTGAAAAGGAACTTTAAATTGAAAAATTCTGAACATAAGAACATGAATACATCATTTGATTAGGAACAAAGCATTGCATTGGCACCCCCTGAGGTTCTTTGAAGTCTCCTTTTTTTTATTGCTTTCTCCATTATTGGAAATACTGGACTTAGCTTTAATTATTTCACCGTGGGTACCCTATTATGTAGCTCCCATGGACAAGCATCAGCATGGCATCTCTTTGTGAAGTACTAGGGACGGTGCTACCATGAAAGGTTTCTGGCTGTGCAGTTTTATTCCGCTAAAAGTGAAAGGTATCACAATGGTGTCTTCTTGTGGCTCTGAGTCGGGTAAGGGTAAGGATATAAGCACAGCCTGTAAGGTCTTTACTGATGGAGCTGATATTTCATGGATCCAGCGAAGGGAAAAAAATGAACAAGATGAGAACAGCCATTGTTCATAGACAGAGAGGGGAGATCCTACATTCTGGTAAAGTCTTGCCTCCATCAACTTTCTTTAAAAAGTAATAATTGTGGTTTGTTTTGGCTCTCCACCTACCTCTGAAAATCTGTGTTGAAAGAGCAGACCAGAAGCCCCTTATTTTGATGTAAGGATGGAATACTAAACCAGAGGTGTAGAGAAGCAGAGGGCACGTCTCATGAGGCAGAAAAAGGCAGAGGTGCAGTCTGACTGACTATGATTCATGGGAATTGCACACCAAGTATTCCTTATACCAGTGGTTCTTAACATGGGCGATAATGCCCCCCAGGGGGCGATTTCATTTTTCAGGGGGGCGGTAGAACGAAAAGGGGCGGTGTGGGGGCACTGGACCAGAAGGGGGGGCGGTAGGGGGGCGCTGGAGCAAGCCAAACCTATTAAGATGGCTGCAGCCTTTTTACAGTATGCATGAATACATATTTTCCTCAACTTTTAATTCAGTTTCAGAGTTTTTGTCTTGAAATTTTTAGTTCCTGCATTGTGGTTTGTTTTTATGCCCTTTTAATATTTCTTTTTGCATCTTAAAATTTGCTTGCAACTACAGTAAATCATTAAATGTTACTTTTGGGGGGCATTTCATTTTCTTGTAATTGAATTTTGTTTTCAGGGGTCATTGGATTTAAGTGTCTTAAACAAACAAACAAACAAACAAATAAATAAAGATACAGTATCACCGCGGGGAGGGGGCGATGATAACTTCCTCAATGGCTCAAGGGGGCGTTTCTTTCAAAAAGGTTAAGAACCACTGCCTTATACTATTCTAATGCCCAGTCCCTAATATAGTCTTTCAAACCAATCACTGCCGAGTTCACTGGAATATAAGGCCTTGGTTGATTCATCCTCATGGTAAAAGGAGAAGAAACGACAACATTCTTTTCCTCAGAAATGAGGATAGCAATATGTTCCCTGGGACTTTTAATAAGAGGTCCAGCATAGGTGAGAAGAATATTTGTGCCATTCCTACTGCACATTAAGTCACACAGTTGGTGTGCAATAAGAGATACCTACACCAATCTCTTAATTTACAGAACTCCACTTCTAAAACCTCTGTTGTTGGTGCTATTCTGGCAGGTGTAAATGTTGGGACTTGGGACATTCCTGCTTTATGTAAGAGGTGGAAGAAGTAGGTGGGTTGTGGGCATCTTTCTTAACAGCAGTCTAATTCTTCTTTGTGTTATGTGTGTGTGAGTGTATATACACATATGTACGTATGCTTTATTCCTTACAGGGAAAGGAAACTAGAAGCATTTAATGAAAATTGCAGAGATGAAAACTGGGCTCAGGGAGGAGAGGTATTTTTCTCACTCCCAGCTGGAGCTGAGGCATATCACAGATCTACCTCATCCCTTCTTCTCCCAGTGGTGTAGCTATTTTGTGGTTAAAATTGCTTTGCCCATCTCTGGATGCATGGGCAAAGTGTTCTTAGCAGCCTCTCCTACAGTGCTAGGTGACTTTTGAGTAACAGTGAGGAGAATGTGTTGTAAAAAAAAAGGCTGCAACATGACAGCTAATCATGACAGAGGTGAATCTCAGAAATTTGAAGTGCAGAACTAATTCAGTTTATTTTAATGTGTTCTGAAATAAGCCTTATTTCTAGTTTTTATTAGCTGCCACTTTGGATTTTCCTTTAATTTCTTGGTAAATTTAGCATGCCAGAGGGCCCTGAGGCTTTAAGCATCTGGTTCGTCTTGGCAAACGTCCCTAATGCTGTTCATGTCAAGTCACATTTAAAGTTTAATTTAGCAGATCAGTCACAAATGCTTAACAACTCTGCTTTAATTAGGGTTCTATTGACACCAGTTTTGGCTGGTAATCTGAAGGCTGATTGCTTTTGGCAGTGTGGTGAGAGAGGCAGGCAGGAAGTAATGAAACTCCTTTTCTGACTTACTCATGAGTCATGGTTTTGTTTTATGGGCCCCTGTTCTTATCTTCTAGTTAAGAAATAAGCTTATGATACTTTTAAAAAGCCCCACCCCTTAGCAGTAAAAGAATGCTAAAAATAGAGCATACTGTGTTAATATGGCCTTTTAAGCAGTGAAAAATGAAAATAGCACAAGTATTTCATATTTACTAGTTTCTCAGATTTGAAAAACTGCCTCAATTATGTCTTTTGAATACTAACATGGTTTCCTTTCTAATAACAAATAACTTATAATGTACAGTTTGGCTCCGAATGACAATTTTCATACAGTTATACATTGTCACATTTGTTGGATATTCTGCCCTTTGTTGTGTTGTTGGTCATGGGAGTGTTGACACTCTGGCTTTGGAATAAAATGATATGTCTCTTTGTTCTGGTGGAAAGGCCCTGGAGAAGCCATGCTCAAGCACAGTGGATTCAAGGGCCATTTTTTGCCCCTGGACCCACTACAGGCCAGGCAAGCTTTGAAAAGTGAAACTGGAAGTAACTGGATGCCCACTTTGTGTTTTTTTGATGTTTTTTAAAAAATGCTACATATACAGAAAATAGTACAGTCTCCTTTTTGTAGAACAAGGAAACAGAAAGGACACTGTCTTGTTTTAAAGGTTAATCACTGCTCCTAGGAGTGGCAGTTCCCTCCTTTCTACCAAATATTCTGGGGAAGAATGGGGGTACTTGAGTAGGGACCTAATGTCTCCCATGGACTGGTCTAGTGGCTAGAGCTGAACAGCAACTCTTCAGTGTAATCTGATTATGTTGTGAATCTGTACAAAAACAGGGCCATTAATAGTGTCATGGTTAGTTAGTATGACAAATTAGGTCAAGGTGGGGAGGCCTAGCCATCACGCTCTGTGAGGGCTCTTCAGGCAATTGCTGTGTATCCAAATGAAGCTGCAGGATTTGTAAGAATATGTGTGTTTTCTTTCATCTAGGATTGAAAGGAACACTTCTCCAAAGCACTGAGAAGGTGACAGTTGTCTCTTCCACCAAAATAGGGGTGACTTATTTTCCCATATCTCTTACTCTAGGTATGGTTTCCGTTTTGGATTTGATGCAGGGTGGCTTCCCATCCCGAGCTTCATTCCATGAGCTGTACAACATGTACAAAAAGTATATGCCTCCAAAGCTGACCCGGTTGGATCCTAGACTCTTCTGCAAGGTATTGAAGTCTACAAAGGTTTCATATGCTCCTTTTTGTATGTTATGGGATTCCCAGTGTGGTGTAGTGGACTAGGACTCTGGAGAACAGGGTTCGAATGCCCGCTCAGCCATGGACACTCACTGGGGGGAGTGGAACTTGTAAAACAACTCCTTAAATATCTCACTTACCTTGAAAGCCCTATTAGGGTTGCTACAAGTCAGTTCCCACTTGATGGCACAGAGTACTTTGTTATATAGCAAAATGAATTACTATTAATATCTTTGTTTTTCCCACAAATGTATTTTTCCACCAAAATATTTTTCTTTTCTCTTAGGCACTCTTCAAAGCTCTTGGGCTAAATGAAAATGATTATAAATTTGGATTAACCAAGGTGTTCTTTAGACCTGGCAAGGTAAGTGTCACTATTACCCAAGAAGAGCTAACGGCCGTCAACTAAAATGCTGAATTTTCTTCTTTCCATTCTTTTTGCAAACTAACCGATAACTAAGACAGTGCTGCTTTTTGCAGTTGTGTTATAAGAAAGCTCAGTTTAATCTCTTCTCTTTTGCTGATGCAGATGTGCTTATTGGAAGGGCCTCAACATATTTTAAGTATCTCTTGATTTAAAATATTTCAGTCACAACTCTCTCCATGCTTAGGGTAGCTTATGGAGGAATAAAGGCATATCTCTCCGTCACAAAAAAAAAGGTAGAAAATTGGGGCAGTGCTGAAATCCCCCACCATAATTTATATAGCCACCTATGGCAAAAATATTTATAAATAAATGGGACTTTCTTCTTTCCCTGAAAGCTAGGTGAGAGGTTTAAGGTCAAACAAATTGTTACAGGGAATGGGATGGTCTGCAGTTAATCTGTTTTCCCTTTCGAACATTCACCTACTTTTCTCTCACTGTGGGATTGTGCTGCAGAAGTTAATACCAGGAAGATTCCATTTTAACCTTTCCATTGTTGTTTAGTCGTTAAGTTGTATCCGACTCTTCGTGACCCCATCGACCAGAGCATGCCAGGCCCTTCCCATAGCCAATGGCAAATCAAAGCAGTGTTTGAAAGCAAGACCTAAGAGAGAGATACTTGTGCAAGGAAAATTATGTCCTAGGACAAACAGACATCTTTCATCACTTGAGGGAGCGCCTCTTCCAAAATGTGCTAAACATACTGCCTAGTTTGACCCTGCATTTTTCTTATGGAGCTTACCAAGACTTTGAGCGTAGAATCCCTGGTTTACTGCTCTAGTGGTATACCCTCCACCTAGCATAGAACTGGAGCAGAGATTCCTGCTGTACCATCAGATTGGGAGGAGGTTATATACTTCATACAGGAAATGCATATAACCTGGCTCTAGACTGGCTTTAAAAATCAAACCCAGCACCTTGAATATTGCTCAGAAGCTTACTGTCAGCCTGTGTGGCCACCACACAATGTTGTCAGGGTGACAACATTCTGTTTCTGGCAGAGCTGTGCAGCCCCCAAAGTTCCAAGGGAGGTTGTCTTCTGAATGTCCTTCCCTTGTGTGATACTGATTTCCATTTTCAGTTTGCAGAGTTTGATCAGATCATGAAATCAGATCCAGATCATCTGGCTGAATTGGTTAAACGAGTCAACCATTGGCTAATTTGCAGTCGTTGGAAGAAGGTTCAGTGGTGTTCGCTGTCGGTTATTAAATGTATGTATCTGGGAATCTTCTTTCTTTCTCTCTCTCTCTCTCTCTCTCTCTGTGTGTGTGTATGTGTAGGAGAATCTCTTGAGAAAAAGTACTGAAAGGTGTCTATATTTACCCAATAAAGAGGAGAGGTATGTGTCACCCTCCAGAAGATGTTGAGCTGCAGCTCCCATTGCCCCTTCCTGGGAAGAGCTGATGAGAATCATTCATTCATTCATTCATTCATTCATTCATTCATTCATTCATTCATTCATTCATTCATTCATTCATTCATTCATTCATTCATTCATTCATTCATTCATTCGACTTATATGCCGCCCATCTAGACAATGTTTACTCTGGGCGACTCACAACAAACAGAATAAAACAATAGTAAAATTACAACATTATGAAGGCCGCTTGTGAGAGAGTTGTTGCAACTCCTGGATCTTAATTGCAAATAGGGGAAGCCATCCATTGGTACAGGGATAGGCAACAAGCCTGGGTTGGAGGGTTAGGCTGGCTCTAGGAAAATCATTGGAACCATGCCACTGCTGCATTTCCTACAGCTAGCAAAATAACTGTAATTTTATCATTGCCACCAGATTTTCCTCTGCCTCAAATGTACAGCAACTGTAACTTGTGTCTGTGGTGGAGAAGAGACTAGACTGTTCTGTAGTTATTTTTCTTGTTAAATAACAGGAAGGAAAGATGTGAGAGGGAGCTTTTGTGATTGCTTTGATGTTGGTGAGACCCACAAATTTGACTCTAATTTACAATGTAATTGTACTTGATGTCGGTGAGACCCACAGATTTGACTCTGTTGATATTGGTGAGACCCACAAATTTGACTCTAATTTACAAAGTAACTTACAGTGTAAATTAGAGGTGTGGGGGCCAAATGTTTCCAATATATGCATTAGTACGTATATATTAAAAGTGTTTGGTGAGTTGTACGTAAAATAATCCTTTGTCATCTGCTCTTCCTATTCCATTTTTAATGCATATTATGAATTTAGACATGTGCAACTGTTCATTTCTGAGGGGACCTACATTTCTTTCTTCTGTTCCACAGTGAAAAACAAGATAAAATACAGAGCCACTGCCTGCATTAAAATACAAAAGACGATTCGTATGTGGCTGTGCAGGAGAAAACATAAACCACGGTAGGGAGAAGAGGAGAACTATAAATGCTTGCAACCCCATCCTAAATTTGTCCATCCATAAATCTGTACTCTTGATGCTGGTAAAGTCTGCATATTGTGTCCAGGCCCTTAAGACACTTAAAACCGGGTGTATCTTCCAGCATGTCCATGTTCCTTCCACTTATCCTAAAGCAAGGGTGGAGAATGTGTGGCCTTGTTGATGCCGTTGGACTGTAACTGGTATCATCCCAAGGCTGATGCAAATTGCATTCTTTCAGAATTCCTTCAAAAAAGGAGAAACTCGAATTCTGCTCCTTTTGCACCTTGTTTACCTTTTGCTGATTCTTAGTATTCTCTGGGCTGGCTTGAGTGATATTTTCATTGAAGTCCAGTCCATTTCATTGAACAGACTGAGGGTGCCCCTGTTCTTCTCGTCTGGTTAGTTTGATAGCTCGGCCAATGGCATGCCCACATTGTACATGTAAACAGCTGCGTGATGTGCTGTTATCACAAAGATTAGGAAGCAGGGAAAGACAAGCACATCCACTCTGTGGTACAGATTAACTCTAAAGTATTTCTCTTAAAAGATCTATTACACACAGAAACCTGTGTACCTGCAGTGATCTGAAGCAGGAAGAGCAACTATTCCTGAACATGTTTTTTTTCCTAGTACATTAGATTAGAAGAGCCTTGAGGGAGCTTTTAAAGCTGCTTGCTCATTTCTTGCTCTACATCCTTTCCATCGCAAGTCCCTGTTTGTTGGGGAAACTAAAACATGGTAATTTTGCTCTGCCTTTTAGCATGCTATACTTTCTACGTCAGGATCCGGTGGGTTTGCAGGTGGTTAAGAGGGCACAGGATAAGATTTCAATCCATATTGACTGTCTCTTGAATGCAGAAAACTGTCTGAAACTGAAAGAAATATTCCTTTCACAGCATAGATGGCCTTATCAAGGTTCGCACACTGAAGAAGAGGCTAGACAAATTCAATGAAGTAGTGAGTGCTCTGAAAGAGGGAAAACCAGAAATGAGCAATCAAGTCAAGGAACTTGAATTGTCTATTGATGCTTTGATGGTCAAGATCAAGGTAAGATGCCATTCCCTTTATCAAGAGGAAAAACAAGCCGTAATCCTGTTGGTATAAATTGGCATGCAAAGTGTAGCTAGTAGATAAGGTCATGGGACTCATTGCTCAGTTGAATGCATTATCAGGCACATGACAGTGACATGTCCTGTCCACTTATCAGTGACTCAGAATTATCCACAGCAATCACACAGAGTATGTGAACACCAGGAAGAATCTGGCTATTATGTTCTATGAACCCTTTATGTTAGGATCTTGAACAGATTTTATATCTATCTATCTATCTATCTATCTATCTATCTATCTATCTATCTATCTATCTATCTATCTATCTATCTATCTATCTATCTATCTATCTATCTATCTATCTATCTATCTATCTATCTATCTATCTATCTATCTATCTATCTATCTATCTATCTATCTATCTATCTATCTATCTATCTATCTATCTCACCCATCTAGACCAAAGGTCTACTCTATTTAAATCACTTCAGTTCACACTGTTGAAACCAAGTTGAAAATAAGCCAGCTTATTTGTGTTCCTTATTAAAACAGTTAAAATAGAATAAACAGTTCTAATTTAGTGTTGTTGAAAAAAATGAATGTTATGTCCTATGGAAAAGGGACGTGGTGGTGCTGCAGGTTAAACCGCAGAAGCCTCTGTGCTGCAAGGTCAGAAGACCAGCAGTCGTAAGATTGAATCCATGCGGCGAAGTGAGCTCCCATTGCTTGTCCCAGCTCCTGTCAACCTAGCAGTTTGAAAGCATGTAAAAATGCTAGTAGATAAATAGGCACCACCTTGGTGGAAAGGTAACGGCGTTCCGTGTCTAGTCGCGCTGCCATGTGACCACAGAAACTATCTACAGACAAACGCTGGCTCTACGGTTTGGAAACGGGGATGAGCACCGCGCCTTAGAGTCGGACACGATGGGACTAAATGTCAAGGGGAACCTTTACCTTTACCTGTGTCCTATGGAGAAAAAGTGTAAAGGTAAAGGATCCCCTTGACAATTTCTGTCCAGTCGTGTTCGACTCTAGGGGGCGGTGCTCATCCCCGTTTCCAAGCCATAGAGCCAGCGTTTTGTCCGAAGACAATCTTCCGTGGTCACATGGCCAGTGCGACTTGGACACGGAACGCTGTTACCTTCCCACCGAGGTGGTCCCTATTGATCTACTTGCATTTGCATGCAATTTTGCAAGTGTAAATTAGGCAAAATTTTATGTTTATTTTTGTGTTGCATAACTTTGTACATTCCTTACTTTTGAATAGCGTGTTCAGGTTTTCTTAATCATGGAATGGTTAAGGATGTAAGTTTAGCTCCCCCCCCCAACACACACATTACTGAACATTTTAGTAAAGAACCTCATTAGCTTATGAAATCTCAGTGTTGTCCTCACAAGCTGTCAATTACATATTTGCCACCAGGGTGATAGATGACTTGTTTTGTAAATGAAATGCTGCTGCATGTTCAGGGGATTATATGCAGACTCCTGAAAACAAGTTTTAATTGTTAAATAGTATCACTTTTATATAATGTTTACTCTTTTCACTATTGCATAGTAGCTTGGACTTTGGTATTAAAAGTTAGGCTAGCATAGAATAAGTAGAGGGGTAGCTTTAAGGAAATATGGAAGGGATCGTCACTTCTGTATCCCATATAGTAAAAGCCTCTGTGCAAGACAGTAGCTTGCTGTCTCTGGCACAGCATTTGCAGCTGGGTCCAGCCTTTACTTTATAATGCTTCAACATTTAATTATTTTTTTTAAAGTTCTGAAAGGAAACCAGATAAAAACAGGTAAAAAGATCAAATGTCTTTGTCCAGTGGTGCTTGGAAGAGAAGACTGGGACTCCCTAAAAAGCCTTGCAGAGGCAGGAGAGAATCTCTTCAGAGGGTAGTACAAAATAATCCACTGTTTCTCAGGAGGTTTTTAAAAATTAACCAGATATAACAGTCTAAAGACATATTTACATGATAAAGCTGTAAACAAACAAAATTGGCTGAATTGGCAAGAGAACAGCATAATCCTACTTCACACATTAACTTGGAAATAAATCCTGCCTTCTTCTGGAGAGTTTAATCTTTGTAAGTGTGCTAGAATTGCAACATTAAATTACAAAAATTAATAAATGGACTTTGCTAATAAATCAGTCTTATTTCTGCTTGTTTCCCTTAAGCTTTAAATAATCAGTTGGTTTGGCCTTTGCATGGAAATTCCCATGATTAAAACTTTGGTATCCTTGAGATTTTCTAATATTTAACATGCAGTACTCTATCTGTCCAACCTTATATAACAGACAATGGTACAATGATTTCACCCTTTATCTTGAGTCCTTGTGAAAAGGCAATGCAGTGTGTCTTATCTAGTGGGGCAACAAAGGATATTACCGTCCTTTATATTTCTTCACTCTCTTTCTGTGTGAGTTGGCATGCCTATATCATATGCGAAACAAGTCTCATGTCACTAAGTATGTTATTAATGGTGGATGATCAAATCCTATAGGTGTGGGTTCAGAACACAGGAATCTTGTGAGCTCCAGTCATTCAAAATATTTCGAGTAAATAACAAATATGCAGGTAGCTCCATGTAATAACAGAAGGTATCCTGAACATACATGAACTCCAGAAAGAATCAGTACTGAAGTTCCCTGTCCCCTCTCCCTGCTTTCCTTGCCTCTCCACTAGCTGCTGGCCTAAGTGACATAACTTCCCCTTTATTCTCCTCCATTGCCCACATAACCAGCCTCACCCACTCCCATTCTCCTTCTTTGATTCACAACTGGCATTTCCACTTGATCAGGGTTGATTTTGAGTATCAGTTGATAGGTTGTTCATGGCTATCTGCCCTTATTTCTGTCCAAACATTCTCTAATTCCTGCCCTTTTGTTGTTGTTATGTGCTGTTGGGTTGTTTCCAACATATGGTGAGTCTATTAATTTATTTTTAATTTTAATCTAAAAGAAGCCCACTGTGAATTAACGACATCCTTAAGGTTCCATCATTGGCAGCCCTGCTCGGGTCTTACAGTTTAGAGGCTTTGGCTTCCTTTCTTGAATCAATCCCTCTCATGTTAGTTCTTCCTCTTTTCGTGCTGCCTTTCACTTTTCCTGATATTTTTCCATCTGTCCTACCATGTTATGATAGGTCCTGAGTCAAATTAAGATAGGTCTTAAGTCATGATAGTTAGGATAGGTCCTAAGTCAGGATCTCCCTGAGCATTGCATAGGCATCCTTCAGTCTTGAAAGACTATGGTAACATGCTCTGAATCGAGGAGTGTCCTCTCCAGAGCATGAAGCCTGGGTAAAGTAATATGGAGGGTAGACTGCTACCCAACCAGCAGATGCCCCCTCTCCATGTTGCTGAAATGGTCCAATGGAAAGGCAAGAGCCAATATAACTGGTTCCAGATCGACATGAACTGCCTTTGGGACTCGAGCTCCGGATTTTACCTCTAGGTTAACTCCTGAAGCCTTTTCCATGAGTGGATATAGCCACAAGGCAGTGGAGGTTTGAAATTGGAGTTTTCCTTCTCCTAGATGGGCTGCCTTCCATGGCTGACGAGCCCCACCTACCTGGCCTGCTCTTTAATAGTGTGAAAGTATGATCTGACCCTTAAAACTTTCCTGCCTCCCAGGTGTATGCAAATCTGACTTTCCTATTTAACATATTAAGGCCAGAGAGAGAATCAGAGAATCAGAGGATTTGAGGACACACTCTTTTAAAGCAGGAAGTCCCACCCCCTAGGCCCCAACCTCCAGGCCATGCGGTGAGGAGACAAAAAGAAAGCCCAGGAAAAAAAACCTCAGCAAACCGTCCATGCAAACATACCTGGCCTTCACCCTCAGCCCAGCTTCCTAGGGAAAAGAGTCCAGGGTCTTGGGACACGCTCTTTTAAAGCAGAAAGTCCCACCCCCTGAGCATTAGGTTTTTGAGATCTCAGCCTCCCTTTTGCCATCCTTTTTGCCATCCTTTTCATCATCCTTTTAACCACCTTCATTGCCATCTATTTTAATTTTTCCTGCTGGTTATTATATTTGAATGTGTGTATTATTATTTTTTAATCGTTGTGTTTTGATATTGTGCTGTTTATCTCATTGTTAGCTGCCCAGAGTGGCCTGGTTGAAAGATGGTACGGGGTATAAATCCAACAAATAAATAAATAGCCTGTGTTTAGTCATTTTTGCTGTTAAGTTAGAATTCTGTCTTGATTTGATTTTGGAACCCACTTGATTGTCCTTTGCAGCAATCTATTGCTTCCTTAAAGCAATAAAATTTCCACCAACGCCACATTTTGAATGACTGTTTTCCTGTCAGCTTTCTTCATAGTCCAGTTTTAACACAGTAACTGGGAAAGCTGTCGTATGGATGATCTTTGGCCTTGGTCATTAATGTGTGTGTTTAGTCGTTTAGTCGTGTCCGACTCTTCGTGACCCCATGGACCAGAGCACGCCAGGCCCTCCTGTCTTCTACTGCCTCCCGGAGTTGTGTCAGGTTCATGTTGGTTGCTCCGCAGACACTGTCCAGCCATCTCATCCTCGGTCGTCCCCTTCTCCTCTTGCCATCACACCTTCCTAACATCAAGGTTTTTTCCAAGGACTCTTTTCTTCTCATGAGATGGCCAAAGTACTGGAGCCTCAGCTTCAGGATCTGTCCTTCAAGTGAGCATTCAGGGTTGATTTCCTTTAGAACTGATAGGTTTGTTCTCCTTGCAGTCCAGGGGATTCTCAAGAGCCTCCTCCAGCACCACAATTCAAAGGCATCAATTCTTCGGCGGTCTGCTTTCTTTATGGTCCAGCTCTCACTTCCATACATCATGACAGGAAAAACCATAGCTTTGACTATTCGGACTTTTGTTGGCAAGGTGATGTCTCTGCTTTTCAAGATGCTGTCAAGATTTGTCATCGCTTTCCTCCCAAGAAGAAGGCGTCTTTTAATTTCAGGGCTGCTGTCTCCATCTGCAGTGATCATGGAGCCCAGGAAGATAAAATTTGACACTGCCTCCATATCTTCCCCTTCTATTTCCCAGGAGGTGATGGGACCAGTGGCCATGATCTTAGTTTTTTTGATGTTGAGTTTCAGACCGCTTTTTGCACTCTCCTCTTTCACTCTCATTACAAGGTTCTTTAATTCCTCCTCACTTTCTGCCATCAAAGTGGTATCATCTGCATATCGGAGGTTGTTGATATTTCTTCCGGCAATCTTAATTCCGGCTTGGGTTTCTTCCAGTCCAGCCTTCCGCATGAGGTATTCTGCATATAAGTTAAATAAGCTGGGGGACAATATACAGCCTTGCCGTACTCCTTTCCCAATTTTGAACCACTCAGTTGTTCCATGACCAGTTCTAACTGTTGCTTCCTGTCCCACATATAGGTTTCTCAGGAGATGGATAAGGTGGTCAGGCACTCCCATTTCTTTAAGAACTTGCCATAGTTTGCTATGGTCCACACAGTCAAAGGCTTTCGCATAGTCAATGAAGCAGAAGTAGATATTTTTCTGGAACTCTCTGGCTTTCTCCATAATCCAGCGCAAGTTAGCAATTTGGTCTCGAGTTCCTCTGCCTCTTCGGAATCCAGCTTGTACTTCTGGGAGTTCTCGGTCCACATACTGCTGAAGCCTACCTTGTAGGATTTTGAGCATAACCTTGCTAGCGTGTGAAATGAGTGCAATTGTACGGTAGTTGGAGCATTCTTTGGCACTGCCTTTCTTTGGGATTGGGATGTAGACTGATCTTTTCCAATCCTCTGGCCACTGTTGAGTTTTCCAAACTTGCTGGCATATTGAATGTAGCACCTTAACAGCATCATCTTTCAAGATTTTAAATAGTTCAACTGGAATGCCATCACCTCCACTGGCCTTGTTGTTAGCCAGGCTTTCTAAGGCCCACTTGACTTCGCTCTCCAGGATGTCTGGCTCAAGGTCAGCAACTACATTGTCTGGGTTGTCCGGGATATCCAAATCTTTCTGATATAATTCCTCTGTGTATTCTTGCCACCTCTTCTTCACGTCTTCTGCTTCTGTTAGGTCCCTCCCATTTTTGTCTTTTATCATGTTCATCTTTGCGCAAAATGTTCCTCTAATATGTCCAATTTTCCTGAACAGATCTCTGGTCTTTCCTTTTCTGTTATCTTCCTCTATTTCTTTGCATTGTTCATTTAAGAAGGCCCTCTTGTCTCTCCTTGCTATTCTTTGGAAGTCTGCATTCAAGTTTCTGTAACTTTCCCTATCTCCCTTGCATTTTGCTTCCCTTCTCCTCTCTGCTATTTCTAAGGCCTCGTTGGACAGCCACTTTGCTTTCTTGCATTTCCTTTTCTTTGGGATGGTTTTCGTTGCTGCCTCCTGGACAATGTTACGAGCCTCTATCCAAAGTTCTTCAGGCACTCTGTCCACCAAATCTAGTTCCTTAAATCTGTTCTTTACTTCCACTGTGTATTCATAAGGGATTTGGTTTAGATTATACCTGAGTGGCCCAGTGGTTTTTCCTAATCTCTTCAGTCTAAGCTTGAATTTTGCTATGAGAAGCTGATGATCAGAACCGCAGTCAGCTCCAGGTCTTGTTTTTGCTGACTGTATAGAGCTTCTCCATCTTTGGCTGCAGAGAATATAATCAATCTGATTTCGATATTGCCCATCTGGTGATTTCCATGTATAGAGTCGCCTCTTGTGTTGTTGGAAAAGAGTGTTTGTGATGACCAGCTTATTCTCTTGACAAAACTCTATTAGCCTTTGTCCTGCTTCGTTCTGAACTCCAAGGCCAAACTTCCCTGTTGTTCCTTTTATCTCTTGGCTCCCTACTTTAGCATTCCAGTCCCCTAGAATGAGAAGAACATCTTTCTTTGGTGTCAGTTCTAGAAGGTGTTGTAAATCCTCATAGAATTGTTCAATTTCAGTCTCCTCAGCAATGCTGGTTGGTGCATAAACTTGGATTATTGTGATGTTGAATGGTCTGCCTTGGATTCGTATTGACATCATTCTATCATTTTTGAGATTGTATCCCATTACAGCTTTTCCCACTCTTTTGTTGACTATGAGAGCTACTCCATTCCTTCTACGGGATTCTTGCCCACAATAGTAGATATGATAATCATCTGAGCTGAATTCGCCCATTCCTGTCCATTTTAGTTCACTGATGCCCAGGATGTCGATGTTTATTCTTGCCATCTCCTGTTTGACCACCTCCAGCTTCCCAACGTTCATAGATCTTACATTCCAGGTTCCTATGCAGTATTTTTCTTTGCAGCATTGGATTTTCCTTTCACTTCCAGGCACGTCCACAGCTGAGCGTCCTTTCGGCTTTGGCCCAACCACTTCATTAGCTCTGGAGCTACTTGTACTTGTCCTCTGCTCTTCCTCAGTAGCAGAGGTCATTAATAACTCTTATTAAACAATTAAAATATATATCCTGTTCATAGTCGAGAGCGTCACCAGGACTATATTAAGAGCTTGGCAATGTTACTTTTTGGGTTACGACCGAGGTTCCTTCTAAAATGTACGCTTGTGGAACTCTGTCCCCCTCCTGCTCTGCACAGCCACAGCAATCATTTTCAGCACTTTTGGTTCTGGTCACAATGTCACGTGTGCGAAGGGTGCTGAAAATTAGAGGGAATGTTGCTTACAACTCCATAATCTCTCCTAAATATATTAGGTTCTGGAAGTGAAGTAGTCCAATAAAGTAATTTTTTCAGCCTGTGCCTACCTTTGGACATTATCATTTGATAGTTAGCTTGAGCCCATTGGTGCCACCACATTTTTATGTCTTGCTGAGTTTCTGTTTTGGAGCAAAAAATAAACAAACAAACAAATAAACAAGTGTTTAGATCTGATACATTTATAGCAGGTACATGCAGCAAATAAGTACACACATATTTTTCCTGTTGATCTTTTTCTCTGCAGTTTTGTTGCTCTCCTCATTCTCCCCCCCCCCCCCACATACCTACTTTGTGCAGTTGATTGTGTCTACTTTCATGGTTTATCTTGCAGGCCACCGAAATGCCTAGGCAGCAAATACAGAAGGAGTACGATGCATTAGTCAAAAGCTCAGAACAGCTTCTGAGTTCATTACAGAAAAAGAAGCAACAGGAAGAAGAGGCAGAAAGGCTGCGGCGTATCCAGGATGAGATGGAAAAAGAAAGGAAGAGGCGTGACGAAGAGGAGCAACGTCGGAAGAAGGAAGAGGAGGAAAGGCGACTGTGAGTATTCAATTAGATTACCAGTCCTGGGCCAAAGAGAAGGTGTGAAACAGCTAGTATTTTTTCCATCTTGAAAGACCTAGGCCGTACTTTTAGACTGCAGAGCTTTTCACTTTGTTAGCACATCTGGCATTTCTGGCTCAGATGGCTTTTTCAGGATATCTCAGAGATATAAAATTAAGAGACCTGGAAGGAATCCAAACCATCTCCCCCCTGATGCAGGAAAAGTGCAGCTAGAGCATCCCTAACACAGATGACCATCCAACCTTTGTTTGTAAACCTTCTGTGATGCTGAGTCCACTGTCTTCAAGGAGGTGGGGTGAGGAGAGATATCAGGAGAATGAACTTGGGAGAACAAAGTTTGTACTTTGCAGAAGTAAAAAAAGAAAGAAAAAAGAAGCAGCTTCAGTTTTGAGTAGGGAACACACACACACCCAAAGCAGTCCAGTGAACATGCTCAGTTGTGAGATACTGATTGTTGAGTACAGTGGTGCTTTGCTTAACGAGGATAATCTATTCCAGCGAAATCGCTGTAGAACGAATTCCTCATTAAGCGAAATTAAAAAGCCCATTGAAATACATTGAAACCCCTTCAGTGTGTTCCAATGGGCTGAAAACTCACCGTCCAGCGAAGATCCTCCATAGGGGTGGCCATTTTCACTGCCTGTAAAGCAAGGAATCCGTCCTAGAAAACAGCGGGGGGCCATTTTGTACACCTGAGAGCCATTCTGAAACCCGATGATCAGCTGTTTTTAGATCATCGTAATGCGAAAATCAGTTCCCGAGGCAGGGAACCGATCATCATGAAGTGGATTTTTCCCATTTAAACCATCGTTTTGCAGCCGCTTCTGTGATCGAAAAAACATAATCGTCAAGCAATTTCCTCATTAAGCTAGGCAATCGTTAAGCGAGGCACCACTGTATAGAAGACAAGGAAAAATGTGGGTCAGATTGTGTCTCATGCAAGACAACACAGCTGGTTAGCTTTATTCCGGCTTTAAATCTTGGACAATTCTAAGATCTATGCTCAGGGATCAATAATGTGATGACATACAGATGGTTTGTATTGGAACACCCAAAAATCTCGGTCAAAAACAATTGAAAGTTGTAGGGTAGTGAAGAGGTGTAGTAAAGAGGTACAGTGGTGCCTCGCATAACGATTTTAATTGGTTCCTAAAAAACGTTATGTGAAACATCGTTATGCGAAACACCATTTTCCATAGGAATGCATTGGAAACCAGTTAATCTGTTCCAATAGGCACGGATTGCCGTCCTTAAGCGAAAAAAACCCATAGGAAACATCGTTAAACGATACAATGTTTCCTCCATTGGAATGTATTGAAGCCGACTCAATACATTTCAGTGGCTTTGCGAAGTCAATTTTTGCAAATTTAAGTGTGTCATAAAAGGGTCAAAATGGTTTTAAATGCTTGGATTAGCTTCTGCACCCTCTAAAACGGATGCAAAAGTTAATTTGGCTTTGATCTGACTTTTCGTTAATTTATGGTGAATTTTTTTCCCCCAAGTTTTGACAGCTGTCAAAATCTGACAGCTCCATTGTTTCCTATGGGGGAATAAAAAATTCACAAAAAATTAACGAAGACTTGGCAACTGTTCTAAATGCTTGGGTTCGTTAGAGGATCCCCTAAGTCATGTGCAAACCTGATTTGGCTTTGATCTGAACTTTCGTTAATTTATGGCGAATTGTTTTCTCCCCCATAGGAAAGCATGGAGCTGTCAGATTTTGGCAGGTCCATTGGTTCCTATGGGCCAAAAAAAAAAATTCACCATAAATTAACGAAATGTCAGATCAAAGCCAAATCAGGTTTGCACATGACTTAGGGGGTCCTCTAACGAATCCAAGCTTTTAGAACCGTTTTTGACCCTTCTAAGACACTTTTTAAATTGAAAAAAGAAACATCGTTAAGTGAAGCAGGGCACCTAAAATTGCATTTGTTATGCGAAGCATGGTCCCAAACTTCGCTAAGCGGAAATCGCCCATAGGAAACATCGTTATACGGTGCATATTATTTTCTTAAAAAACACATCGTTATGCGAATTCATCGTTAAACGAGGCACTCGTTAAGCAAGGCACCACTGTATAAAGGTTCCTGATGTTCGTCTTTAAGCATGATTTTTCCCCTCTAGGAAATATGAGATTGAAGCAAAGAGAAAGCAGGAAGAAGAAGAGAGGAAGAAGAGGGAAGAGGAAGAAAGACGGATTCAGGTGAATATTATAGTCATCACCCATTGTAACTGTCTGTGTCTTGCAATAAGGTCACAGCATTTCTGTTGTGGGCTAGCTGAATGTTAGAAGCAAGCCCTCTGAGTCACAGTCTGTTGAGACAGGGTATGGGAAGACCAGTCCAGGCTTGTAAGTAAGTGGCTTCCCAAAGATGGTACCAGGTTAAGAAGTCAAGAGTTTTCAAGGATATAACTAAATGGAGAAGTGGAAGATTGAGTTTAAAATACTGTAGAGAGTTTTGATGTGTACAGGAGAAATAGATGGACTATTGCAAATGTTCACCTTTAAATTTGGTGCTGTGCTTTAAACTGACTACTAATGTTTAGATAATTTGAAGAAAAGAGAGAGGTTACAGTGCCTAAAAGAAAAAAGTGCTTGCTGGGAAAAAAAGTGTCAGGTTTGAGGCTTAATGAGAGGACTCTTGCTATTCACTGGCATGACAGAATAATGAAACCATGATCTAGATGTCAGTCTCGTTAAAAGATTCTTTGCAAAGTAACATTTATCTGTTGAAGCTTTCCGTCACCCTCTAATAGAATCATAGTGACAAAATATATTGCTTGATGGCTGGATTTTGCATTTCTGTGATCGCCTGTCATCTTTTTATAGAAGATGACTTTTTATTAACCTCTTAAGTTATTTTTAATCCATGAGAAATAAAAGATGGTTGTTGATATCATTACTTACTAATTTCCAGATTATCTCTTGCCTGCTCCGCGTTTATGTAACTGTTGATTATGACGTTTTAAAGAGTACCTCGTGTGCGGATAATTCTGGAGCTTTTGCAAAATTCTGTTCCTGAGCCTTATTTATAAGAGGTTATCTGCCGAGCAGGCCCACCTATTTTATGGTGCTTTGAATCCCTCTGGGGATAGAGAGGGAAACTTTCTCTCTTATGTTTTAACATATTTAAGAAGTTACAAATTTAGTTCTCCAGTTATACCACTAGCTCCTTTTTTTGCAAAACATTATCTATTTAAGGAATTCTCTTTTGTTTTAATGGTTTTGTGGTCCATTTATAATCTCTGTCCAGATATTTTGAGAACCATGCAAGGAACACTGTTTCTACGAGTTGTCCAACGACAGGACTGTAGCCAGTTCTTTGTGTGTCCAAATGTTGATGGTCTGTTTGGGAGCTAATGGCAGTCCCCATGTACACAGGAAAACATACTGTTGCTTTTCTTTTCTTTTAAGTGAAGGTGCTGGGAGGTGTTCATGATACAAACACTGAAATCTAAATGCTTTTAGGCAGAACCCAGTAATCGTGTTGTACTTGCATGTGTGTTACAAAGCCAAAACATTCCCGTACTGGGACACTACAGGTAGACTCATCGTTGGTCCCTCCCATTCATGCCTCATTTTATTCTCCCATTTTCTTATCTGGCTGTGAACCCTGATACACAAGAGGATAATCGCCTTTCTAAATGATGGGGCATATGGCTTTGAGATACTTACAGCACACCATCTTGACTTCTCTGAGTATCCTTTGGGCCGATTTCTTTTCCCATGTGAGAACAGATGCTCCTTCCCAGAGGGCTTTCCCCGGGGCCCCCCTTTCAATCAGCTTTCCTGCTGACGGCGGCTGCCAGGGCATAATCTAAAGTAGGGAATCTGCATAGGGAAGCCTCCATAGCAGAAAGGATGATGACTTGATAAGACCATAATCAGAACAAACGCCCCCTCTTTGACAATCATTTCAATCCACCTTTCTGAGAAGGAATTGTTTGGTTAGGGAATTTCAGGTGGGCTGTCCACAGGGTTGTGACTTTTGGGGTCAGAAGTCCATGGAAAACTGGCACGGAAAAAAATTCTGTCACATTTTGTTGGAAATAGGAAGTTCATGTATTTCAGCGAGGGATCTGCCGTTTTAAACTTTCTTAAGTACAGTACAATAGGACGGTGGTATCCCCAGAGGATTGGTTCCAAGTCCCTTCCCACCTCGGATGCTGAAAGCATGGAAGTATTAAGCAATGGTCTCTTGCTCCCTCTAGGGGCCACTTCTGGTAACTACACCCTGGAAATGTATATACTGTACTGTAAATATGTATTTCGGTAGAGGGGGTTTTGCTTAGTATTTTCAGGTAGTTGATATTGAACCTGTGGATAGGCGATCCTGTTGTACATCTTGGTAGAAAACGGAAGTGTTCTTTATTATATTCCATCCTCAAGTAGCCAGGAAACAAATATTCAAAGGCATGGGGGGAGTTTTTAAGAATAAACTGAAGACCTGGCTCTTCAGGCAGCCCTTCCCACCTGACTTTACTTAATTTCTTCCCCTGATTTTTGCATCTTGGATTATGTTTGCTTGTTTTATTGATATTTTTAATTCTATTACTTTTTGGACTGTAAACCACCCACAGTAGATTTATCTAGATGGGTGGTATAAAAGCCAAATAAATAAATACGTAAATATTTTAAAACTTCCGTTTTAAAAATCTCTGGGCCCAAATCCTCTTGCTCAGCATAGTAAATCACACTAGACAACCCATTGAGTCAACAGGATTAAGCAAGTCAACTCCTCTGTAATTTTCTTTCGTTCAAATGGGCCTACGCTAACTGTGACGTTAGCATTGTAAGCTAGAATAGGCCCATTTGAACCAATGGAATTTATGGCAGAATTGTTTCACTCAGTCCCCAGTGATTCAATGAGTTTACTATGATTTAATATGCAAATCAACAGGATTTGGCAAGTTGTCTCTTAATAGGCAAGTAATACACTAAAATTGGCAGGCATTCATTGAACGTGTATAAAACTAAGAGGAGGTTCCTTAGAATTCCAGTAATTATCTTCTAGTCTCTTTTGTTTTCTTATTTTCGATAAAGCCTGACATGTTTTGCTCCTGTATTCTCTTCAGGGCCTTCTTTGGGAACTAAAAGTACCATATTTTTTCCTCCATAAGACACACCTCTCCATAAGACCCACCTCATTCTAAGGAGAAGAAAACAGGAAAATAATAATCTGTTTTCTTCTCCTAAAAATTTGGTGAGCCTTATGAAGATGTCCATCTCATGGAACACACCCTGGGACCTATTGGAGGCTCACCCTGCCCCCCCGGGGGGCCTGAGGGGGCGGAATCGCCACCTTCAGGGACTCTTCTGAAGCTTCCCAAGCCTCAAAAGAGTCCTAGAAGGTGGCGATTTTGCCCCCTCTGGCCCCGCAGGGGGCAGGGTGAGCCTCCAAAGGGTCTTAGGGTCTGTTCCTGGACCCTTGAGAGGGTCCCCCCACCCCTCCACGGAGCCAGTGGAGGCGAAATCGCCAGCTTCCAGGACCTTTTCTGAGCCTTTCAAGCCTCAGAAAAGGTCCTAGAAGCTGGCGATTTCACCCCTGCTGGCCCTGTGGGGGGGTGGGGGAGCCTCGCAAGGGTCCAAGTGAGCCTTCCAGGACTCTTGCAACGCTCCCCCACCCCCTGGGGCCAGCGCAGGTGAAATCGCCACCTTCTGGGACTCTTTTGAGGCTTGGGAAGCTTCAGAAGAGTCCCAGAAGGTGGCGATTTCACCCCCGCTGGCCCCATGCGGGGTGAGGGGAGCCTTGCAAGGGTCCTAGAAGGCTCACTCGGAAACTTGCGAGGCTCCCCCCACAGGGCCAGTGGGGGTGAAATCGCCAGCTTCGCTCCATAAGACGCTCAGATTTCCCTCCCACTTTTTTTGGGGAGGGGAAGTACGTCTTATGGAGCAAAAAATACGGTAAATAAATAAAACATCTTTTATATATGAAGCACATAAATCACATATAATTATGTCACATTATTTTCCCCCTACAACCTGTAGGGAAAAGGAGAGTTGAAGCCAGTTAGACACTTAGAAACCCATGGAAGAAATCCAAGGAATTGTCTCTAAATTCTCTTAATAAGAAGGCCTCCATTCTCCAAATTGATACTGCTTTTTTCATCATATATATTGCTTGCCTTGATCCACATTGGTTTGCAGCCTTTTTTCTGAGGTTCTTTATACTAATGATTTGGGCACAAAGGTCTAGATCAGGGGTCCCCAAACTACGGCCTATGGGCCTCATCTGGCCCACCTTGCCGTTTTATCTGGCCTGTTCCCTTCAGCCCATGCGTGCGGGTGCATGGGCGGGCAGGGGTGTGAGTGCATGGGGGAGGGGGTTGGGCGAGCAGGTGGGTAATGTGTCAAGGCATGCATCTGAGCGCACATGCGTGGACACATTCCTCTTTCAGCCCTCAAAGGTGTTTAAAATATCTGGTGTGGGCATCACAGTCAAAAGTTTGGAGTCCCCTGGTCTAAATCAAGGCTGGTTGTTGGTGGTTAGTGGTTACCAATGTGTGAACTTTCAGTGTAGGAGAGGGTTGATCTTTGTGGGCAGAAATGCCATTGCATATAATTGGGGTTAATATGTAGGGGGGCAGTGGCGTTGCTTAGGACTGAGCATGCAGGAAAACCATTGCTCTAAGGCTGAGTACTGAGTATACGGGCATAGAATTGGGCTGTGCTTTTATGCTCTGTGAGAAATTGCCCAAAAGCCTTGCTTTGTATGCTTCAGTTCCTTCCAGCGGTGGAATACATCTCAAATTGAACTTTCTCAAATTGAAATTCTCCCCCTAGGCCAATTTCCCCCCTCACTCCTAGTTTAGGTTGCACCTTATAAATTTGCACCAGTGATTGTTTGTCTCCATGGGTATGGATGGGTAGAGTGGGCTTGTAAATTAAATCATTTGAGGAATCTTTTTCTGTTCATGTGCAGGCTGAGGTGGAAGCTCAGCTGGCAAGAGAGCGCGAAGAAGCCAGCCAGCAACAAGCTGTTCTGGAGCAGGAGCGCAGAGATCACGAGCTGGCCATGAGAATTGCCCAGAGTGAATCAGAACTCATCAATGACGAATCTCAGCTGGACCTCGGGCTGCGCAGGTATAGCACTTTGTGGATTCCTTTCTTAGAGAAGGGTATTTCTGTTAAAAATGACCTGCCTTTAAAAAAACCTAAGAAATACCACCACCTCCCACATGGTGTTTGAGTACCTCTAATTCAGAGATACTATCCTGTGTGAGATGCTCGCTATACTGTACTTCCTGTCCGGTCTCAGTATCATACGCCCCTCAGTCCCTTTGGAAATTGGAATGTTGCCCATGCATTGGTTCCGAGAAGAGTGGTTGAATTTTGGAGAAGGATAGGTAGAAAGGTCTTTGATGAAATGTGCATCTCCCAATCCCTGGACTGTATCCCCACAGTGTTAGCCAGATTGTGTTCTGTGCCTTTCTCAGAACTGTCTCTCTAGCTGTCACGCAAGGCAAGGAGGAGACCTTCTCACTTTAACTGGACTGCTGTGCAGTGGCATAGACATGCTGAGATGTACCTGAGGGGTTTCCTCACATTACCTCACATTACGACAACTTTTCACTTTCACATCCCCAGTGGAAGTAAAATCAGTGCATAAGCTGCTTGTACAATTGCATAAATGCCTAATTTTGCAAAGACACAGGCAGGCAAATGGTGGATCATGTAGCTCTTATGCATGTGAACAGAGGAGCAGATGAGAATGACTTATGAAATAATGGGGGTTCTCTCCTGCCCCCCAAATGAAGGGCACTGCCTACTTCAGGCTCCTGGCAAAACTATGTCCTGTAGCAACAACTTGTTTTTAGTTAAAGTTGGATTGGAGGGCTATTGGTATTTGTCAGAAATACACTCCCATTTGTGTCGAAGGGCTTAGCGTATCAGGCTATGGTGTTTAAAATGGGTAGCAGTGTTTTTTTTTCATAATTCCAGTCTTCTTTTCTGCATTAGACAAACAGTAAACAGTCTTAGTTTTATTTGTGACAGAGGCTGGATGATAACATGATTCCAGGGGCTCCAAATGAATGTTTTGAATGACGTTCCACTGTGGATCTGTTCCTGTTGAAATTTCAGTTTGTTTGTGTGGTATCTGCATCATGATGATGCCAGATCAGCTGGTTTACAAATATTTAACCTCTAGTGTTGTTATAGTTGCCTGCCATCAAATCACTTCCGACTCATGCCAACTGTACAAATTAGGTACAAATTAAAGGTATCACCTGCTCCGGCATTTGTACTAATTAGTGATCTCCAAAAGGTCCTCCATTAACAGCCCTGCTTGGGCTTAGCAAATTCATGGTTGTGTTTTTTTTTTTATTGAGTTGGTCTGTCTCATATTTGGGTGCTCTCGTCTCTTGCTGTCGCAGTTTAGGTATTAAAAATGCGAAGTTCTGCCTTTGTGTACTATGATTTCTAGAGCTCATTTTAAATTAATACCAAGTTTGGTTTTGTTATTTTTAAAACAAATAAAATATCAGGGCATCTTTCAAGACCCTACTGCTGTGTTAAAGGCAGTCATTCCATTTTAATTGTAGAAGAAGATCTAAACTGATCAGGTGAAGTGAAGTTGGGGGAGGGCAGCACAGTCTAGTGAGAAATCAGCTATAAGACAATGACATCAAAATCAGTAGAATTTGGATGCTGCACCTTCCCTTTGTGTTCTGCCCAAGCAGAATGGTTATGGAGAATTTCTGTTCTCTCCACATTTCAAACGAGCTAAATGTGGAAAAAATTCACAAACAGAAGGGCATTTTCAGTTCAGTTTGTTTTTAGCAATCCCCCTCATTGGGTAGAGTGGGCGGCATATAAGTTAAATTAAATTAAATTAAATTAAATTAAAATAAATAAATAAATAAATAAATAAATAAATAAATAAATAAATAAATAAATAAATAAATAAATAAATAAATAAATATCCTTTATAAAAAGAGTGTTAGGTCTTTGAGAATATGAAAATGCCAGTTCATTTGCACTTAAAGGTGTGGAAACACAAAGTTTGCTTAGTTCTTCTCCCTTATAGGTCTTCTTAGCCTAAATTGGTAAAAGATTTCAGAGTTTGTCAGAATAGTTTTCTTTCTTGGACCAGATTCATAGAAGGAGCAGCAAAAAGTGGAAATGACCTACTGCCAAGGTCACCGCTTGTAGGAGATCACTGATGGCCATTTAGAGATGAGTCCCAGTCTGGGTTATTTTCTTGTCTGATGGTTCCTTGGTCTAGTATTCTTCCACTGAGTGTCAGATGTTGTAGCTTCAGCATTGAGGGAAGGGCTGAGGAAGTCAACAAAACTCTTCCTATCTCCCTGTGAGTGAGGTCAAAAAGGAGAAGGAGAACTAGGTATAATGCTGTGCCCCCAAAGGAATGATAGAATAGAAAAGTAATAGGATAGAGCATTTAAACCACTTATAGGGACTGAATTCCTGCTTTCCTGGATGATACTTGCTATATTTGTTGACATGTTGATTTTGTAACATTGCAGGTGGGTACAAAACTACTGAGAAAAATGGTAGGCTAACCCAAATATCTTCTGTTTGCAGACCTAATGGAGCGAGCTGTCAAATGACTGCGTATGGCATCCTTTTTCTTTCCTTGCGTGCATGCTATGAAAATCTGTGGGTTTATAAAAATCAGAGTAATTTTCATATTATAAACCACCTTGTCAAAGAATTTTCATCCCCCTCCCCATACCTTTGAATACTCATAATTTGAGCATGCAGTGAACACATCATATTTGATCGTCAATCTTTTGGCCTGCTGATGCGCGAGGATGGTTGGTTGTGATCTAAACATCACATAATGAATGAATGATACTGAAGGTGGATATTTAATTCCAAATGTGTATTCTGCTATCCACTGAACAGGCATTAATTATTATTTTTCACCAAGAAAATTGTAGCCTTAATATGGTATACATTTTAGGAAAGAGTATTTGTCTAGTGAGCCAGCATTAGATTTTATATCGCTGTTCATGTGACTGTGTTTGAATACCTTTTAAGTGTTATATTTCCCTCCTCCTCATGCACTTATTTCTTTCATAGGGAGCAAATGGCCAGAGAAATGACAGAACTTTTGTCTAGGTGGGTGTAGCACATTGCCAGAAATGCAGCAATTTTATCGCTACATGAAATAATCATGAGGCAAAATAAAAAGCACTTCTCTTGCATTTGAATTGATTTGAGAAAATGAATAAATGATTTCTAATCAAGATTCATTCACTGCGACAAATCAGTAACAATTCGCAGTTCTCTGATTTCTTTTTGTATAATAATTCCGCTCTTAACGTTTTACAAGTTGCATGAAGAAGTATTAGTTTTCGGTAACGGCTTTCCACAAGATTATCGATTTAGATAATTTGAACAAATTTCTCTCTTTCTTCTCTCTTTCTCTTTTGAAAACCTGTATTGGAAGCCATGCATTTCCAGGTTTAGATTTGTCTTCATGCATATCTTTTTGAGGTTGTATAATATTATATTTGCATGTATGATACGTGCGGCTTTTGAACGTAAATTTTGAATTCCTGAGAGATATATTTTAAAGACTGGTAAGATCAGAAACTTAATTTGCTGTCAGTGTCTGGTACTGTGACTGACTAATGAACTTATACAAAGTTGGCATGTATTCAATAATCTTCTTTTAATCAGGTTGCACTTAGTGTTCCAGTTTAGGAACTTTGTGTCTTCAGCTGCTAATTAAAAAATGTCCAGTCTAGCCTGCAGGACCGGAGGAGCCTCGCAGCATTTGCTGTCCAAGGTTAAAATGAATAATTTACTTCTTTGCAGTATTTTTGAAGATGATTTTACCATACAAGATATCATGGTATCTAATGTTAAGCTGGTTGCAGAAGACTTTCTAAAACTTTAAATTATCTTCTTTTCAATGTTCCAGTTACTGTTTTTGAAAGAATCAGACATATTACCAAACTGGGTTGTGTTTAATGGCCAGGATTCAAAGTATTATGCATCTGCTTCCTCTGTGGGGGGGGGGTGGAGTGGGGTGGGAAGCTTTGGAGTTGTATTTCGTGAACAGCAGCATACCATGGTGAATCAGGACCAAACTGACCATGAAAGTAATTAGTCAATAGAAGAGGGAATTCCTTAATTGCTCGATATGTCTGATTGTCAAGGCAGGACCTTTTCTCACCTCCTGAAGCTTATGAAATACCATGCTTTGTTTAGTGATTGGTGTTCTGGACATAAACGTCCAGGTGATTACTCAGTCACAAAGGCCTGCCGGAATCATGTCTTTGAAACACAGATTTCTTGGATCACAGCTATTGTGTTTGCAATGACCTTTTAAGTTTTCAGAGTCATCATTTTACATATCCCTTGCCTAAAATTCTTGCCTTTTATTGATTGATCATTTAGATTTGTTTCCAGTTTCTATATATGCATCCCAGCTGAAGGTGACCTCAGATGACATGGGGCCTGTTTCTTATGAAACTCCAGACCCATGAAAACCCTGAGCTGCAGCATCCACCAGGCATTGTATCTGATTGTGCACAGCCACCTCTTCTGTGCTATACTATCAGGGAATATACACGTGCCTGGATCATTTCCCTACATTGAAGAGAATTAGGTAGACGATTATTCGTGTCCAAAACAACTCGTAAGCCTCCAACTTCAAATTAGAGCTAGGGAATGTTCATGTTTTGGGTGACAATTGCCAGAATCCCAAACTAGCATCACCAAGACCTAAGGATAGGGAGAAAATCTGGGGAGTCACAGTAAACATTGTTTTAAATATTGTGATTTAAATGCCGCTTTAATCTCTGAAAATTAATGCGACCCTTGAGAAGCCTAGGGACTGCTGGCTTCTAGTAAGGAGACAAGTAACCTTTGGTGTGGTCTTTTTTTTGATACCCCGTTTTGTAGCTATAAAGTCGTGTAAGAAAAAACCAAACAGCCATTTTAGTAGAACCGTCCAAGAAAAGTTAAGCTACTCAATTGGATTACCATTCTTACAGAGTATTTGTTTTACCAGAGCTCTTTGGGCTTAGTTCTGTTGATCTAAGCTATCTGAGGGATACTTAGGCAGACGGTGGTACAGCTAAATAAAGAAAATCCTTAGGATTTGTCACATTAATTGTTCAAGAAGCTTAGCCCTTATATTGAGGAAATTAGATTTAGCATTCTCCTCTTTGTGTCTAGCAGGTAGTGTGCCTGCAGTTTAAAACTTAACCTTGACATTTAATTGTGTCAGCACAGGAAAGATTAGAGTCACTTACCTTGTTTGTAAGGTAGCTATAAGTGCAAGAGGTAGCTATAAGTGCAATGAAAATTTAAATTTCCAACTGGTTAAAAATTGTGAGTGTATTTCTCATATGAATGTACCTTTAAGACGTGCACTAATGTGATGGCTGCAATAAAAGGCTATTGATTTTTCAACAAGTGGCCACACACTGCATTTTTGATACATTAAATAGTAAGCAACAGATTGCCACCATTGTTTTGATATTGGGAATAAAGTAGGAATTTTATTTTATTCACTTGATGATAAATTTATAGGCTCTTGTTTGTTTTTAATGACAGTTAGACTAGAAGTAGATTTTTTTAAAAAAAATACTAGCCTTTCACTATTGTATTAGAAAGTATGTACAGTATAACATAAGACAATGTTCATCAACTCTCAGACATTCTTGTTTGTAGGAAGAAACAACTGAAGTGGTGCAAAAGAGTAAGAAATGGCTTTGGCATTTCAGAGTTGATAGACTTTCCTTACCCCCCAAAAAAAACATACAATTTCTTATACATATACTCTGTAGGGGCTACTCTAGAGTAAATTGAGAGGGAAATGTGGAAGAAGTGAAGCAAGGGTGTCATTGAAAAATTATAATGTTTCGTTTTGTAGCCATTCTATATCCTAATAGCACTTTCATTCAGACCTATACAGGCCTCCCCCCCTCCTTTGTCCTGCTCTGTAAGGAGTGATCTTGCCTGCCATTTTAAAGATTGCAATGATCTGCTGTAGGTGTTCTTAGGAGACTGCAGGTCATCACCCCAAAGCCATGGGGAACTCTGAGCACCAAGACAGTTGGAGGGTACTGCCTTTGCCGTTGCTGTCTCCCTCCTTCTTCGAAGGAAAAGGGATTGCTGGGGAAGTTACTTGTAAAGACATGTTATCCGTTGTTAACATCATAGTGTAACTGAGTTATATCTTTGTTAGTGGAACAAATCATTCCCAAGATCTGCTGTTGATTAGTAACCTTCAAAGCTCTACAGTCATTGATAAAGAGTCAAAAGAAGAGACCAGAGGATTTGCTCACCAGTTGGGGCTGATAGTTAGTCAGTAGGGCTACAAAGGGAGGGATTCTTAGGGAACTTAGGTAGGGTTGAAGCAGATTAGAAGAAATGGAGGCGGGCCAATCCTTTATCAACAATCTGAAAGCGATCTATTCCCATCAAAAAGCAAAAAATAAGAATTAATGGAGAACTCTCAGAAGAAATTGAAATACAAAAAGGTAAAAGACAGGGCTGCCCATTATCACCATTGCTGTTTTTGATAGTAATCGAAATTTTAATGCATCAGATAAGAATTTCTGATAAAAACAAAGGGCTCAAAATTAGAAGCAAGTTATTTAAAGTACAAGCCTTCGCAGATGACTTACTTGTAGTGGTGGAAGATCCACAAGAATCAACTAAAGCACTTATGAACGAATTACGAGAGTTTGGAGAAATGGCAGACCTGAAAAAAACCATAGAAAGACAAAAATTCTATCTAAAAACATGCAGTGTAAAGAAAAAGATGACCTCTTGAATCTTACACATTTCTAGCAGGGAAAAAAAGTAAAATATCTTGGAATAAACTTTACAGAAAAACCCAAGTACCTTAATGAAAGATAATTACCTGAAATCGATGGAAGAAATAAAAACTTGACTAGATGGGGGAATCTACAATTAACAATGATGGGCAGGATTGCAACAGCTAAAATGAATATCCTACCAAAGTTGATCTTATTTCAAAACATTCCAGTGATTTCGAACAATCAGCATTTAAAGAACTCGACCAGCTTATTTCTAAGTTTGTTTGGCAAGGGAAGACACCAAGGATAAAATTAAAGGCACTTCAGGATATGAAACAGAGAGGAGGAATGGATCTCCCAAACTGGCTGCTCTATTACAGGGCAGCCTCATTAATGTGGATCAAGGACTGGATTTTATTGGAAAATCAAAGACTGTTAAAATTGGAAGGTCATGGTTTGAAATGGGGGTCACATGCCTTTCTTTGGTACAGCAGAGTGAACAATTTTAAACAATTTAATAATCATATTTTGAGAAAATCTTTACTATGGTCTTGGACTAAAATTAAAAGAGAGAAGTATGTCAAAATACCATGCTGGGTAACACCAGTGGAGGCATTTTCTCTTCTGAACTTGAGAGAAAACAAGAAAATCATAAGATATAGAGAAGTACTAAAACTAGTACTAAACCCTATATATATATATTTTATTAGATGCAGCTCTTAGGTTCGTGAATATTAGCCATACTTGATAGAGAGACCAGAGTTTCCAGTGGCGTTCTTTGGGGTTTTTTTTCCTGGTTGATAGTCATCTCTTTCTTTTTCCTTCTTTCCTATCTGAATATTTCTCAGAGATATTCCCCTTTGATTACACTCAACGTACCCTCCAATTTTCAGCCCTGCTGGATGGGTCTCCGCCTCTCTTGCGCATGCATGCACGACTCTGCCTCCCTGCCCGCTGGTTCCATTGCAACCAGAACTTAATGTGATCACTGCGCGGAGGAGGAAGACAGCTGCATGGAGGAAAGTGGAGTCATGCACGCATGCACCCAGCTTAGCAAGAATCTTGATTATGCTACATCACTATGGGCTGATATTTTTATATACAAAAAAGCAGGATAGAAAAGTAATGGAATAGATCAAGTAGGGGTGGATATCGTACATCTGTGCTTAGAATACTTTATCTGCCTTTGACAAAGTTATGAAGCCAGAAGAAGAGGTTCTCATGCTTTCTGTGCATCTGCTGGGTGAAGGGTGCAAATGTGTAAAATGTTATCTGTGCATCTAACTCCAAATAAAATTATTCTACTGTCACTTCCATCATTGTGTATCTACCTGATTTTGTATACTTTGGCAGAGTTTATTTCAGCATGCCTGCGTCCAAAAAAATAAAACAATAAGTGAAGCAATGTGGGAACGTAAAATCATTCTGCTGTGCATTAAATTACCTACTGGTGGGGAAGGAACTTTTTTTTTGTCTTTTGACAATTTTCTGTCTGTCACTATCCCTTGTTCAAAACACTCAAGCTGAGCCAAGTGGCAACTTTTGTTAAAACTGTTTGAAATAAGTGATTGTTAAGGAAGGAGTGGAAAAGATATGCCTTTCCAGATGTTTTGGAATCTAGCCCCCCTAATATTATAGGTATGGCCTTCCTTCTAGGGTTTTCTAGAGTTGGATCCCCAAATATCTGGAGGGCCAAATCTTTCCCACATCTGCATTAAGGAATGCAAAGAAAAGTTGATGAAAGAAATAGTTTTATACATATTTTTAATGGACATATTGACAGCGCTGCCAATACTGTATATACATCTCTCTCTTTTTTTGTTTGTTGCCCATCTTACTGCAGTTTTTAGGTCTGTGTACCCTGTTTCAGCTGTTTTCTTGGCCTTAACTAGTTTGTCTCTTACTATACCATTTTAATGACCATTTCTAGGGGAGCTTCAGTTCAAGCTACCAAAGCTGCTGCTGGCACTAAAAAATATGACTTGAGCAAATGGAAGTATGCTGAGTTACGTGACACAATCAATACCTCCTGTGGTAAGTAGCTGGTCCATTCTGGGGAAGAGTTCAGCCGTATGGTAGCAGTTATATCTCATTTTCTTTGACAGAATTCTGAAACAACTGACTAGATAATTACAATCCTGGTAGAAATCTAGGAAAAGTGGTTTGTTCTTTAAATGCTTCCTAGCCATCATTAGTAGAGACATTTACAGTGTTTCTTCAGACAGGTGTCAAGGAGAAAGAAAGTGTAAACATTTGGAACAATGCAGAAAAACAAACAATCCTCACAGACACACACTGCTCTGCATACAAAAGCGAACCAGATTGTTAACCACCTGCCACAAAAATGGCACCGTTATATTCAAAACAAACCTGTGATTGATCGTGGCTGACCTAAGCTGCTGTTTGTAAATATCCCATGTATTGAAGAGACATGCATCAAGATGATTTGGTGTGATGTTGCTGGAAGAGGGACCACCTGAAATCACTTGGAGCTTTTGTGGTTGATGAGCCAAAATGCCCACCCACGTGGGTTGCCTTATGTAGCCTCTGTGGTCCCAAGGTAACAGCAGACTAGTAAACTATGTCTAATTATACTGAGAAAACTCCAGAAGGGCTGCTGTAAGTCATAATCAACTTAAAGCTCAAAGTAATCAGTCTTAAACTGAAGTTTCATTGGAACTTTTCTGAAAACATGGGAGAGATCTTAAATTTTTAACTATAAATTCGCACTAGATAGATTATTAGTGGGGATTTATCTTTGGAAATACTGTATATGTTCTCTTAAAAGCAAAACCCTGCATGTTTGTGTACCAGGTGAAGGCAGGTCTTCTCTGTGTTGAATGTAGCCCTTTATGCATGTAGAGAACTAAATCTGAAGAACGGGGAAGACTATGCATGTAGAGTATCTATTTGATTGGAAGCCTTGACTTTTCAGATTTTCTGTTGGGAGCCTCCATGGATGCAGACTGCTCTTTTCAGATTTAGCTCTGAAGGGAGAGCGGGGATGGAGGATGATGGGCCCAGCTTGTTCCTTCTGCTATCTGGTTATAATTAACTCCTTTTTTGAAGTCCTGAAAGGGCTTGTGTGAATAGTTCTCTTGGAAATGGTTTTCTGATGACTGTTTTTTTTTAATTGCATAGTCCTAGACGGCCTCCAGGAAAAAGGAGGGGTAAACCTAGAAAACACTGGAAAGAGCTACCATAAGTTGGAATTGACCTGATGGCATGAAATTATTTTATTAGTTGTAATGGAGGCAAGAGTGAGACACTCATGTCCCATAGGATAAGACTCAACGAACCATTAATTGAAGGATTAATTGCTCTTTGGTTTGTTCCACAAGAGCCTGCTTGAGAGTTCATGCAGTGTTTTAATAGGCTGTATGTACAGCAAGGCTTACATTTCTGCATCCAGGCTGTTGCACCATATATGCCGAAAAGACTGGTGCTAATGTATTACAATCAATTAAGTTTTAAATTAAACTGAACCTTTGCTAACGAAATGGGGCTGAAAGTGATCGGTGAAAGTTGGAGGTTTTGCACAAATGTGTCTCCAGCCGTAGACTAGGCTTGGTATTACTTAAAGAGCAACAGGAACAAGAAGAGCACTAGCTTTTGGATAACCAAAGAACATTGTTGACTGTAAAGAAGTGAAATCCAGCACCCCCCTCACCCTTTTCTCGTGCTGCCAAGATGGCTTTTGCTGTGAAAAAATAGGTAAGAGGAGGGCAGTGTACCTTACTTTGAGCTGATTGGAGGGGAAATGGGGTATAAAATGTAAGGCATAAATTTATTCTGGGCATTGCATTAACAGACAATAATACCTCTGTTTACCCAAATTCCAGCTTCAAATTTGCACCAAAGGTGTTCAGCCATATTCAGAATGCTCTTTTTCATTTAGGAGTAGATGTTAGAATGAGGAAAGCACGTATGGTTAGATTAGGATGTTGGGGTGGGGCTTGTGAAGACCCAAGGGCAAGTCCCTACAGAATCATGACAGTCGTTTGGTGATCCTGAGCCACTCCCTCTTTCCGAGTCTGAGGTTTGTCTAAAAATCATCCTACCTGGATGTTGACGCTACAGGAGTTCATACGTTTAGGTGCAATGTGATCTTCAGCTTTTCTGAAATGGGGCTTAGCATATTTCTGGGCACCACATCTTCCTCTAGCCAGCATGGGAGCAGGTTTTTGTCTTTAAAGCTGAGAGAGAAAAATGATTCTGCACCCCATGAGGTGAAACCTGATTTCTTCAAACTTTTTTCTTCAAGCTGGGAGTCACATCAGCCACTTCAGTTGAACTGCAGGTTCAATTGCCAGGAAGATTTCAAAGTTTCTTGTTTCTCTCTCTGCATTACATGACCTGACATGAGTTGAAAAGAAGGAGGGATAAAGAAATGTGTTTAAGAGAGGAATAGGAAGCAAGAGATTTTGTGTTGCGGGGTGGTGGAGAGAGTAGGATAGATAAAAAATTGGTTTTTTGAAAATTCATGCAGCCGTTTCCTTTTCCCAACATCAAAAGAAGGGGAAGGGGAGAAAGAGAAGAGTCAAATCATGGAGCAGTTTTCCATTGTCAGTCAGATGAAGCTATCAGGGTAGTAACAGCATATAAATTTAAATGCAGATTTAAAATAGACATGAATATAAGCATTTAAATGCCCTCTTTTTAATGAAAATGTAATTTGATTAGAGAGGGACTTGGTGGCACTGCGGGTTAAACCACAGAAGCCTCTGTGCTGCAGGGTCAGAAGACCAGCCATCGTCAGATCGAATCCACATGACAGAGTGAGCTCCCGTCGCTTGTCCCAGCTCCTGCCAACCTAGCAGTTCGAAAGCATGCAAAAATGCGAATAGATAAATAGGTACCACCTCAGTGGGAAGGTAACATCGTTCTGTGTCTAGTCGCGCCGGCCACATGACCATGGAAACTGTCTACGGACAAGCGCTGGCTCTACGGCTTGGAAACAGGGATGAGCACCACGCCCTAGAGTCAGACACAACTGGACTAAATGTCAAGGGGAACATTTACCTTTATCTAACTTGATTAGATTTTTTAGTTTGTGAACAATTAGTGGCACATCATCTTGAACAGCAGCATAGCAATCTAGTACAAGATAAAACAGGACTTTTACGGGGGAAATATACCCAACCTAAAGTCACCTTTGGATCCAATGAATTATGAAATTTGTGGAAGTGTATATTTCTTTAATAGTCAGGTTATAAATGTAATGAATTTGAATTAATTATATGCCATCAAGGCAAACCCAACTTTTACTGGCCCTTTGGGGAGTTACTGGAGCATAGACTACTCAGAAGAGGATTGTGATTCCTTTCTTCTGGGGGCACCTCTGAGCTTGCATAGCTTGTCCAAGGCAACAAAGGCTGGCTGTTCTCTTGGAAGGCACACTGATGAACTGAACTCCCAGTCTCTATAGCTGGCTACTTAGCTCACTCAACTATCTAGCCAGGTTTAGACGTACATTTCTTATAAACATAAGAAACAAGCAAATAAATCTGCTTCATATATATTGAATTGTTCAGTTTTCTCTATATTGATTCTGTTCATTTCCTTCATCTGTTTAAAACAAATCTAAAGAACTATGAAGAATAAGATTATTCTCATATTCTTATCCTTTTTAAAAAAATGCAATATTGAGTTTATTTAGATTGCAAGAAGCCATGCTATAAATCTAAGTTGCTCTAAAATAATTTAATCCATAAAGCTGTGTCAACACAAGTTGGAAATATATTGTATTCTGTGTTCTCACTTAATTCCATTCCCGCTGTGCGTGTGCTTGAGACAGATATCGAACTGCTGGCAGCTTGCAGAGAAGAGTTCCACAGACGGCTAAAAGTTTACCACGCTTGGAAATCCAAGAACAAGAAGCGCAATGCAGAAACGGAACAGCGTGCTCCCAAATCGGTGACAGACTACGGTAAGAGGGAAACACTCTTTTCTAAAAGTGTGGTAAAGGTTCATTCCGCATTCGATAATCTCAATAGGTCTTAAAGGTGTCATTTCAAAGAGTCTTTGGGGGAGGAAATAACACACAGAATAGCTCTAGATATAGAAAAAGGTAGCTATGTTGGTCTGTGAAAGCACATCAAGTAAAATGAAGAAAAAAATACATGTAGAAGAAATAAAGCAGACAAAAACATTGTGGCACCTTAAAGAGTTTTGTTTAAAGGTAAGCTATAAAAAAGTCTGACTTTGAAATATATTGTTTTGCCTGTCATAAAATAGTTGAATAGGGAAGCTTATACTGCCTGTGCCTCTCATCTTGTGAGATCCAGTTGGAAATGTGCCACAGGGAAACATCAAGTCACAGGTGGATTGGGGAGATGGGTCTGCAGAACAAGTAGCTTTAGATACATTAGGAAATTGAGGCAACTCATGCCAAGAGTGCATACTCTTTGCCACACATCGTTTTTTAACAAGGGACACACACACCACCCATTGCCCCCCAAACACCTGATGTGTGTGGCCTCTATGAATTGGCATGGGTACCTGCAGACGTGTACGTGCCCCACCCTCATAGCTCTTACTGGATGCCGTCCTCGAGGCCCATGGGGTTTGACGCCCCTGGTTTAAGCTGTAGTGGCAGTGGAAAAGCCAGAGCAGTTGGAGTGAAACAGAATGTTCCTGTTTTTAATGGTGTTTTTTTTTACTAGTTTATTGATAGATGTTATCTGGTCATACTGAGATGTTTACATGACGGCTTCAGTATTAAATGTTTGTTTGCAGATTTTGCACCGTTTATGAACAATGCAAGTAAGTGGGGAAAGTGGTTTCTTTCAGCTTTTTAAAAATGGGAAAACAGAGACTTTTGTTCTACTAACGCTGTTGTGTTTTGCTGCATTTATATCAAATCAAAAGCCTATTCAAGTATTATTTTTCTACCCAAAATTACAAGGGAAAAAAACCAGTATCTAACAGAGATATATCGATTATTCCAGAAATACTGATATTAAAAAGAAATGATCAATTCAAATTATAAATTGGCATAAAGTTTCATTGTTTTCTTTGTTGCAGCTAGATACCTTGTTTTCTGTTGCAGCAAAACACAGTATTTGTCGTTAATCCACTAATACTCAGAGCAAAAGTTTTAAGGGACTTTTTTTTCGGATAGAGGAATAATCTGTTGCAAGGAAGACACTTTCCGTCAAAACACAGGTGAAAATTTGGGTGGGGTCAGGTGTGCGCATAGATGAGAAAAAAGACCTGTCACCTGCCTTCAAGTTTCAAGAAAATGTTCTTTTGTTCTTAGTCCTCCTGGTTCACCGATGAGAATGGGTAGCCACAAACTCCATTTGCTGCAAAGCACATGGAAACAGTTTACCAAAAAATAAATAAGTTACATTACTTGGAATCTTGTTTAATTAGAATGGCATTAGAGACCTCTAAATTGTCGATGAGTGGTGGTTGCAGCTAATGTTCGCTGTTGGCATTGGTTGTTAAATGCCATAATGATGGCTTAAACCTCTTTGATGAGGTTTGAAAAAGAGAGAGGTCTTTTTGCTCATTTTATTATAGACATATTATCTGTGTTTTTTACTGTTACTAATGATGGGAAATCTTTCAGCAGATACCTTTTTTTCACTATGGGATAGCTGGTTATCATTTCTATGTGTCTAAACACAACATTTAAAAGGAGCTGTTACCTTTCTATTCTTTGTTGCTAATATCTTGTCTAGAAATATGGAAGGAAAATTAATAAATCTGATGTGACAGCAATTTCATCCATTTTTATTGAGCTCGAAGCTGAAACCAGGATTACTACTTAATGGTCACTTGGCTTATAGTCATAGGAATTCATTGTTAATTACTTCCTTTATACTGAATTGTTGAACTGTGTTTTCTGTTCAGTTGACCCCAACAGATTTATATTCTGAATATCTTTTTTTTATATAAATGAGCAATTACAGAAGTGCTCTTCTCTGAACTCCAGCAAGATAAATTGAATCTAGATGTTCCCGAGCCTAGGGTACCTAGCAGGTTTTAGTGGAATATGTTTCTGCTAATACATTAGAAATGTATAAGTCTACTATTATTAATTTAAAATGGTTCTAATGGTTAATACTTTTAGTAGCATTTTTGCCTTTGAAAATCCAGAATGTTGTCCTCTTTTCCCTCTCTTAGAATATGGGGTTACAGGTAAGCCAACTGGTGGCTCTGTCAGTTTGTCCCATCCTTTCATTCTCTTAGGAATATAGAAAACTGCCTTTCTAGGCCTCCACGTCAATACTGACTGATATCACTGGTCCAGAGTTTCAGGCAGCAGTCTTGCTAGCCCTGCCAGGAGATGCCCATGATAGAGCCTGTGCAACTTCCCCATGCAAAGTATGTGCTTGGCCCCCGAGGTTTGTCTCTCTCCCCCTCCCTCCATTTGCACCTACCTCTACGCTTATAGTGACTGGCCTTGTAAATTCTTGCTTTAAAGACTTTCTAGGAAAGTATTGTTTGCTGGAGGCATGCCCTCTTGCTTCAGCAACCAATGGATGTGCTGTGTCATTTTAATAGCTCAGAAGGCTCCCTCTTTTTTGCTGAAGTCAACATGATGTCGTGTTGTTGCATTGATTAGCCATGTGGAAAAGTACAGAGGTAGGGAATTTCAGCAAGAGTCCAAACTTAGAACCCCCGCGCAGTTGTTGCCCATAGTTGGAACTGAGCCCATGATGGTTCCAACAGCCTCATGAAGACTGCAAGCTACCATTCACTTCTATTTTTATTTCCTTTGCAGTAGATACAGTATGTTTAAACTTTAATTACTTTCGGCACAAATTGGGCAAGAAGGTGGTGTTCTGAAGGCTGATTGTTGATGCTTTTGACTAGAGATTTAAATACTGGTTGCTTCTCTTAGCCCAACAGAACCAAGCAAGTCAGTTGGCTGCCAGGCAGCAGCAGCATCATCATCAGGGGACTGAAGTGAGTCGGCAGCAGCGTTACTTCCGCATCCCCTTCATCCGTCCAGCTGATCAGTACAAAGATCCCCAGAACAAGAAGAAGGGTTGGTGGTACGCACACTTTGACGGACCGTGGATCGCCCGTCAGATGGAACTTCATCCTGATAAGCCACCTATCTTGCTAGTGGCTGGTTGGTATTAATTTTGGTTTTATTTAACAGCTAGACCAGAAATGTAGACATTTAAGAGGAACACTTGGGAGAAATCAAGATCTGAACTGCTACTACTACTTCCTCTTCCTCTTCCTCTTCTTCTTCTTCTTCTTCTTCTTCTTCTTCTTCTACTACTACTACTACTACTACTACTACTACTACTACAGGCATAGTCAATCAAAATAGTAACGGACATTGACTGGTATTATATAATAGATACATGTTCTAACCAAAAACTTATGTATTTGTTAAATATCAGTGTAGTAGATATGCTGTTCCTAAAATTGCTGGGTTTGGAGCTCTGATGACATCATTTCTGAAATCTGAAATTGCTTATAATAGTGTGTGAATTTTGTTGTTGTTGTTGACTGCTGTTTGTTTCACTGCTTATTTTTAGTTAGTTTATATTCAGTCTGTTATATACAATCCAAAGACATCCATACAGGTGAATTAAAGCACCAGTAGAATCTCTCAAAATTTAAAGCAATCCAGCTGTTTGGAAAGAAGATATGATGCATAACATCTGTGGGAACGGCTGGTCTGAAAATGACTCTGTATAAGAATCTAGCCGCCTGGAGTGGTCCTGACCCGTCCAGATAGGCGGGATATTAAATGAATGAATGAATGAATGAATGAATGAATGAATGAATGAATGAATGTCCTTCCTTATAGGAATATACTGCAGGGAATGCTAGCTTTCCACATGACAGGATTTTCAAAAAAGTGCTTTCCGTCTTGAATTCTGAAGTGAAACAAGACTGGGCAACATCATGAGCATCACATTCAAATTGTGTTTTTCTTTACCCTTTTTTTACATCAATTTAAAAATATCTATAGATATTTTAAAATAGAATGTAGCATATTGATGGGGAAGAGCACCCAGCCCCGCTCTTATCCACCATCACTTTCTCTACATGGAGGGCGAAAGATCTAGAAAACAGTAGGACCTGGCTCATGTGTAGGCCCTCCATCAGAGGAAGAAGCCCAGGGAAGGAGGGTTCTTGTTCATGTTTAGAGCCCACATCCAAAAAGGAACATCTCTATTATTATTATTATTATTATTATTATTATTATTATTATTATTATTATTATTATTATTATTATTATTATTATTATTATTATTATTATTTTTATTTTTATTTTTATTTTTATTTTTATTTTTATTTTTATTTTTATTTTTATTTTTATTTTTATTTTTATTTTTATTTTTATTTATTTTATTTTATTTTATTTTATTTTATTTTATTTATTTATATCCCGCCTATCTAGCCAAGTCAAGACCACTCTAGGCGGCTACTTTAGGCAGTTCCCATGTGGAAAAAAGTAACAATGGAAAGAGGAGGGGGCCAGGCACGTCTCTCTAGGCAATCTCCCATGAACCAAGTGAATAATTGGGTTTCTGTCTGAATGTTTCCAGAGTTTTTGGCACAGGTGATGAGCTGGTGAAGTGAGCTACAGCCACAGACAGTTGTACATGACCATATATGTATAGAATCAGCTAGCTGGGTACCTGGCTGCCAAGACAGAGGTCAGGAGTTTGATTCCCCACTAGGCTTACCATGGGAGGAGCCTTGGCAAGGCCACTCAGTCTCGGAGCACCTCCAGAAGAATAGAACTTCTATTCTAGTACCCAGAAAAACCTGTAAAGTGTTGCTGTAAGTCGGAATTGACCAGACAGTGTGCAGTTATTATGTTTATTGAATCACTTCTTGTGAATCTTGGGCTACGTGCAGAATGTGGATGTTGAGGCCAGTTTTCATTGTGGTTTCATTCCTGACTTTGTGAGAGTGTGTCTTAAAACTGAAATACAGCAGTTTGTTTTTTTCAAAAAGAACTGCTGTTTTAGCCTCGTCCAGCAGAAGTCACAGAAAAAAACCCAAGGCATGTCTTGTGAAATTTGGTTTTTTCCCCTCCTCAATTTCAGGTAAAGATGATATGGAGATGTGTGAGCTGAACCTTGAAGAGACCGGTTTGACTCGCAAGCGTGGTGCTGAAATATTGCCGAGGCAGTTTGAAGAGATTTGGGAGCGCTGTGGGGGAATCCAGTATCTCCAAAATGCAATTGCGAGCAAGCAAGCTCGGCCTACTTACGCAACTGCCATGCTGCAGAACCTGTTGAAATAAATAGTTATTTTTGCACCTTTGCATTTGGTGTTTTGAGAACTTCTCCTTCCTTAATAATAAAGGGAACTGGTTCCTCTGGGCAACAGAGGACTCTTAAACATTCCGTAATCATATAGAGATATTTAATATAAACAGATTTTATTAACGTGGTGGTTTTTAATTTGTACTCCTGATGTTTGTGTAGGGAATCCACTAGTTCATTTGGATCTCAGCATTTGTTTCGGTGAAATATGGTTTGCTTTTGTTCATACTCTTAACTCTTCTGTATACTGTACCATCTCTCACATTAATAATATTGTGATGTAGAATAATCTACTGCCTGGTTCATAACTATGATGAACTATGTTTTCTCTGCTTCTTACAGGATCTTTCCTTTGTAATACCTGAAATGTTAGTTTCTTCAAGATAGCGTAGGATAACCTTCCTCAATCCAGTGCCCGCCAGATGTTTTCTACTGGAACTCCCATCGTCTGCTGTAGGGATGATGGAGTTTGTAGTGGAAAAGGTCTGGAGGGTACCAGAAGGGGAAAGGCTAGTGTAGAATAAAGCATTTTCTGACTGGAATTGCGAGGCCTTAGTATTAACTTCTTTTGTTCAGAAGTTAAAGCAAACTTTTATAAGATGAAAACTTTATGTGTGGATTATGAAAGCTGCTCTACATCTATATATACATATATAGTCAAGATTGTTTGTTTGTTTGGGGAAATCTGTGTTAAATAAGTGGTGAGATTTCACATACTGAGAACTATAAAACTGAGAACAGGACAATTGTTGTGAAGGGCATTAATAACGGATACTCCGAAACATTATTTTGGTGCACATTAAGTAGTTGTGGATGTGTTTCCCTTTTAAAAAACAACTTTTTTTTTACAGCACAAAATTCTTTGGACAATTCATTTTTACTTTTTCTGTCATCATTTCCCAGGAAATCCTTTCTTAGTCTAAATTAAAAGCTTATTTCACAAATAGCACCCAAGAGACACATAATATCAAATACGTTAAGAACTGAGAGTGTTGATTCTGGGTTGTTGTTGCTTTTGATTTGTGACTGCAAAGCCTCACTGGGCTGTAGTAAGTTACATTTTTTTACTTTGTATCTTGAAATACACCAGGATTAGATGTCCTCTGTCAAAACATTTCAGACTCTAAATGAGCAAGACAGCAGTAGAATTTCCAGTTATGATATGCTGCTTCAAATGGTTTAATTTCATAGTATTGAAATAATAAGAATTTTCATCTAATCTTGAAGATCGTTTGTGGCTAATCTCTCAACTTCAGGCTTCTTCCTTCCTTCCTTTTCCTTTCCTTCCTTTGTTTCTTTTCTCTTTCTTTTTTGTCACACTACCGTTTGTGGTGATTAAAATTCTGTATGCATAACAATTTCTTTCAGAGAGATTTAAGATGCCTTTTTTTATTGGTCTTACTGGATAGCCCTATTACTTTCTCATATCAACAGATTAAGTCTTGGTATGATCTCACTGTTAGGCAATTTAGTGAAACAAAGAAATATTGTCGGGTTAAGAAAAATGAAACCCAGAACACGCTTGGGGACACTTTCTATATTACATTAAAAAGTTAATTACATTCCACGGCTCTAACGTTTACATTTTCAAGTATACTTCCAACATCTAGTGTTATCTTTGCCTTCTGTTGCTGCACACCTAATGAGCAGACAGGATACTTTCCATGTTGTAGCAGCTATAAAACTGAACAGCCATGTGCCCCTGCACCTAGTAAATTTTGGGTGGGGAGGTGGGGGAGGACGTTAAAAAATGAAAGTATTTTTAAACATAGAAACCAAGATCCTCTAAAGTCATCCTCTAGGTCCAGCTGCACAAACCCATGCCCCACCCCACCCCCCCAAAAGAGAGAGAGATTTTATCAGCTTTGGCAGAGATGGATTAAATTTAGTCTATTCCATCACCAGCAGTTGATTGGCTATATCGTATCAAACATCCCTCAGAGGTTGCATGCCCAATCAGGATGTAACAGTGGGAATCAATGCCTATATATGTAAGCTTTTTCTGCCAGTGGAAAGTTCTGGAAGAAACCTCTCTTCCCAGATCTCATCACTCTGCCGAGCCCCTCAGTTGACTGACTCTGAGACCTTTTTCAGTGCTTGTCAGGTAGAGGATCAGTTTATAGGGAGTGCATGTGATTCCACTGGGAAGGTGGACACCAGGATGACTGCTTTCTGCCCTCCCTTCTTAAATTGTATTCCATCTTCCTGCAGGTCAGTTGTTTGGTGTGTGACTGCAATTAGGACAGCATGCCAGGTCATCATCCCTCCTCCTAACATTTGCACCCCCAAATCAGGCTGTTCGCTGACTCTTGCTTTCATCGGCTTGTAAGTGGGCAGACCCTTAGGAATACACATCACGCCTAATGGTCAATGCTACAGGTTTTTTTTTCCCTTCATTGATCTATGCTCCTATTAAAATGTGTGCCTTTCTACAGGGCATTTAGCTTGTGGGAAAAACATGACTAAGGATGAGGGTGATCAGATTCAGTACCGAATACATTGCAGGTTGGTACCATATTGAAATTGGACTTGCTTGGTTCGGTGAATACAGTACCTTGCCTTGGAAAAAAGTTTGATCCTCAAGATGAGAAAGGTTAAAACTAGGAAATACTCTTTGCCATTTCCTCATGCATGATGTGAAAACCCTAGGAAGACTGATTTACAAATACATGTATGATTATGTCACTTGATTACACTGGAATATGTGACACTTCTTTTTTTGTCTTTCTTTTGAGGGGGACACAACACAATGTGATAAAGAAGTTTTTCCCTGCAATGTTTGCTCTGTTGTGGTTATTGAACATGTAGAAGTTATCACATTCAAAGTGCAGCCATTTGGTGATGTAAATGCAGATGTGAGCTTTATTCCCTTAGCTCAGGATATGGCATTCCCAACTCACATGATGCAGAACTCACACCTGCCCATCAGTTGCCATTCAGGAAACAATGGGCTGTGACTAACATTCCATCGGGAACTTGCTTATTTTCTATCATTGTATCTATTTAACTTCTGGATTTATTGCCTCCTAAAATGGTTCAGGTAGTTTTGTCAATGACCTTAATTATGTACTGAAAATTGCAGCAAAATAAATCCTCTTTGTTGATCTCTCTGGAATATTATTTATTTAAGAAAGAATGGAGGTGACTGAAGGGTTCTGAAGTGATAGTTTGCTCCCCTCCCAATTTGATGTATGAGCTAAAGCAAATAAAGAACATTTGATATTAAAAGAATATTGACTTCTAAAAACTTGTGTTTCATAAACTGCTTTATTAATAGGGGGTAAATTATAAATGAAATGCTTCAGTTCTATCAGGAGTTTGGGACAAGGGATGGGATTTTTTGCCATTTATTTTCCTTCAATAATACATTTTCACAAACAAACAAAAAGTTGTTCTTTAAGCTGCTTTGAAACAAATGAAGGAAGTCATGATTTTTCTGGACAGAAAACAGTGTTTGTAATTAGGATATGTGTGTATTTTTATATAAAATACAGAACTGTAATGAATAATTTTTTTAGATCAGAATTTTCTCCCTAATCCCCCAAGGTTCATTTAGTTAGCATTTATCAAAAATAAAAATACAGCTACAAAGGGATGTTTGTGGTATGAAACATATAGATGTACAATCCTGAACATATGTCAAATAATTTTATAATTTTATTGAAATACAAAACATTCTCATCCAGCAAACATATTTATACTTTTTATTGGATAATGATAAATTATGGTCAAGAACAATTATTTCATTTAAAACCAAAGTGTAAAAATGACATCTGTTGCTTGACTACTATAAATTGGGTATTAAGCAAGCAACACATACAAAAAATAACTCTGAGAAGAAGCGGTAAAGACAATGAGATATCTATCTTTGTACTGCTAGTAATAATACTTGGGGTGTATGAGATGGGGTAATTGCATATGTATGCCCTAAAATTGTGTGAAATAGCATCTTGGCTTCCATGTAGGTTTCCCCAGTGATTTAAAGGTGTAATCTTTTCCACCTAAACTTGAAGGCTGTTACTTACACGAACACTATAAATTTAGCTTTATTTTTTACCTTGAGGAAGATGACTAAGCCTAATCCTGCTGCAGTATCTACAAGTTGAATGAGAATGTGACATGGTAGGCAGTTTTCTTGACACGACAGAAGAACAGATGATGATCAGGTCAACTTTTACGTGTATTGGCTCTGAGCAGTAAACATATATAAAAAGCAATTAAAGCTGTAATGCCTAAATGCACACAGGAAGATGGTTCATGGTGCCATGGATTATACCCAGAGCAGAAATGCACTTGATAATTAAAGTAAAATATCTACTGTTCAATAAGGAAACAAGTGATACTAAACAACCCTTGTAAAATATTATCACTTCCAGCTCTGTTCCAAGTCTAACTATTTGTCCGTAATTGTGGCGTTGAGTCCTCTCTACAAATGGAGGGAGAGACAACGTGATCACACAGAATTTTTTTCCTTCAAAGCTGACCTTTAGCTCCAGTGCCAGATGGGTTGTGCCCATGCTCCTAATATGCCTCTCTCTTTTCCCCACACACCACCTGCTTTCTTGAAAACATTGGAACTGCTTCTTAGTGAAAAAATTAGAGGATTGTTTACAATTGTGCAATGTTTAGCATGTGGTAAAATACTAGATGTGCCTGTATGTTGCTAGCTGAGAAGTCTTGAAAAACCAATCATTACACAAGTAAGTTAGTGTCCCTAAACAGTAACAACAACTGTACTGAATAACCTATTACAGTTTTCCCTAACCTGGTGCTCATCAGCTGTATAGGATTGCAGTTTTCATCTTTGCCATTTAGCATGGCCTAAGGTGCCTGGGTATGATGCAAAATGTTATTCAACACAGCTGGAAGACATCAGGTTAGGAAAGGTTGATCTATTGAAAGCACATAATAAAAGGAAATAAATCCCTTCTTTGCAACACCCTAAAATTTACCAGCGGACTCTAAAAAAGAATACTTCAAGGAGAACTGCATTCACTTCTCTCAGATAAAAGTGCTCACAAAGATTTGGAGTATGTTACTTTATTTGAAATCTGTACCATTGGTGGTAGATGCTAGGGAGGGAAACCTGATAACCAGCTGCAGCACTAAGCATGATCAAAATCCTATTGTAAGCCTTGAGTAAATTGCCAGTATTCCATCATGATTCTCCAGTCATGATATTTTAAAATTACTAAAACATCACTGACTCTTGTCACAGTAAGTTTTATATTAGTCAGCCATTTTGTTGTCCATTTAAAGAAATTATTTGAGGATAGAACATCACAGTTCTTAACACTTCCAGCACAGACTTCTGCGTCCACATCTAAGCTTAAGAATAACAAAAATAATTATCATATAAACACTGTACAGTTATTAAATACACAGCACGGCATGTAGGATAATGTGGATAACAGTGAAATTTAACAGTTCTGAGGAAAATAGGTGCAGCCATCTTTATTGTCTTTTTAGCAAAAAATAAACTTCAGTTGGTGTTCTTTGCCTTAATGGAAAAAATACTGGTAGCCTTCTGAAATCTTTTTTATCGTCATGTCCTCCCTCCCTCAAAGACTTCACTGGCGAATGAACTTGAATACTACCAGAAGTCCTCTTGCTAAAACCTATAGAAAAAAAAGCTGCTTGAACAAATTTTAACAACCTTTAATTCAAAACTGTTCAGAAAAGAGTTACATTTCTGATGTTTTTGATCCCACGCTTCAGGCTTCTACTGGAAAAAAATGTTTATGTACTGAAACTCATCATCTTTTGCCAGGTCCTTTCTCATCTACTGGAGAATTTCACACACATATACCCTATATGAGAATATTTAGCAACAGCCAACCGTTGCCCCGTTGAATAGCGAAGAACTTGGGATGCAACTATCGGATCAAGCCTTAATATTTAAATTATCCTAATATTGCTGAAGGAAGTAATGGCCATGTGTCTTGCTTCTTCTAGACCTGCGCATTGCTTGCTTCATCCAGGAGTGTGAAATAACAATGTAGCTCCTTCCACAGTAAAGTAGCCTAAAAATATTTAGGAAAAAAAAGAAAAAGAAACCTCTTATCACTGCCAAATAGGAAGCCCTCAGTTCAGCACTAGAATACTGTATAAGTCTTAACACAGTCTTCTCCTTTTTTGCAAAGGAAAGGGGGGGAATGAAGGGCATCCATTTGTGAACAAGAAAAGAGCGAATCATGTCTTAGAACACTAGCTTTATCTAATATCTGTACATTGGCCAGTACATTTCAGCCCAGCATATATACAGTGGTGCCTCGACTTACGAACATCCTGACTTACAACCATTTCGAGTTACAAAATTTTGTTTTGACTTGTGGCTGGAGCTTTGAGTTACAACCTGAAAAAAGGCAGGGAAAAAAGGTGGGAAATTCAAATTGCTAACCGTTGCTGGGTGAAGAGGCTGCTTCTTTGTAGCTCTTTTGCCCTAGCAGTTAGAGAGTGTGCGATCGGAGGAGGCTCCGGACTGCCTGGTAAGGTAAGGTGCTGCTTTCTGTTTTTTAAAAACTGTTCTGGGTGGGTTTTGCAGCATGGTTTTGGGCTGGGGGGGGTTATGTTTCTGTGCTGTGATGGGTCTTGGGGGTTTTGTTTGTTGGTTGGTATTTTGTGGGGGGGTTGTTTTTTGGAGTCCCCCCATTTCCAATGGGTCTTGGGGAGCTTGTTTTTTTCTCTCCCTCCATTTCCGGTAGGTTTTGTGGGGGGGTTGCTTGCTTTTTGGAGGTTCCACCCCATTTCTGATGGGTCTTGGGGGGTTGTTTGTTTGTTTTTTGGTGCTTTGCTTTTTCCCCATTTCCAATCTGTCTTGCATGCTTCGCTTGCTTTTTGCTTTGCTTTTCCTCCATTTCCAATCTGTCTTGCATGCTTTGCTTGCTTTTTGCCTTGCTATTTCCCCATTTCCAATCTCTTGCATGTTTTGCTTGTTTTTTGCTTTGCTTTTCCCCCATTTCCAATCTGTCTTGCATGCTTTGTTTGCTTCTTGCTTTGCTTCTTGCTTTGCTTTTTCCCCATTTCCAATGTGTCTTGCATGCTTTGCTGCTTTTTGCTTTGCTTTTTTCCCCTTTCTGATGTGTCTTGCATGCTCTGCTTGCTTCCCCCCCCCTTCAACTGGAAGGGATTAATCGCGTTTCTGATGGGTCTTGCAGTGATTTTTTTGGTGATTTTTTTTCTTTGGCTGAAACGGATTAATTGCATTTCAATGCATTTCAATGGAAAATGGTCCTTCAACTTATGACCATTTCGAGTTATGCCCATCTTCCAGAATGGATTAAGTTCGTAAGTCGAGGCACCACTGTATTAAGGGGCCTTTCTCAGAGTCCATTAGGCCAGTCTGAAGAAAATACTCAAATATATCCCATTCACTACCTAGTGTAGCCAATGGGCTGCATTAAATTTGTATTAACCCATCTGGAGGTCAGATGATGCTTTCACAATAATATTTTATGGAGAGTAACACTATATGTTAAAGAGTTTTATTACATTCAGCAATACCAGACATATATACCTGAAATATCATGTTTTTTCTCCAACCTCAGTAATGTAACAAATAATTTTAAAAGCTGGGAGGGGAACCCACAAACCTTTATATCCTCTGGTTTGTGGCCTGGCATCTGGGTCTTCAGACACTAACTTGTCAGTTTCTGTTTTCCGTCTGGTGGCCTGTGAGAAAACAAAGGACATGCATTTGCACTTTGCTATACATATCTTGAAAGATAAGAAGGTAAAACTGACATACCATGCAGAAGTGCTGCAAGATTATCTCTGCTAAGAGAGATGTTCTAATTCAGAGAAGTATTACGGGGTCAAACTAGATGATACATTTAACCTGTATTTAGAAGCAGTGATTCCTTATGTGGTGAAAGATGTCTGTTATCAGCTACTTTACTTGACCTACCTATTTTGCATTCAGCATGCTTCATTTTGTGATTGGTGACTGGAAGGTAAACACAGCCTTACTTGGCAAATCTGATTGTTGAAACACTCATCTCTGAGGAAATCGTGCCCTCAGAGGGAAAACATGTGAATTGCAGCGAACATGCATTTCCCTTGATGTCTAGTTTGACCCACAGTTGATTAGTGACAATGAGGATTAGTATTTTTTTTAGTCCTGCAATATTAAAGACAAGATAACCAGTAAGTTAAAAGTGGATTGTGACCAGAGGGGAGGCAGTTTTATAACTCAGAGAAGACACATTTTGAAGAGAACGAGGACTACATGCATTCATTTTACCTCCATACTCTGTTCTGTGCTCGTGACTTTGTAATGTTCCTTGATCACTGCTCTCTGAAGAATTGATACAAGCACTTACGCTACATGGCCCACGGCAAAGACTACTGGGTTCGTCATGATCAAAAGCAGGATTAATTCTTACAGCAGCCTCTGCACTGTATGGGCTGAGAGGAGGGCCTCTACAAAGTAGAACACGTTTGTTTATGATAAGACTTTCTGTTTGCAGCTTTAATATTTGAAAGAAAGGGAAAAATGTAACATGAAGAGTTGAGCTGCTTACTCCACATTAGTCTTGTTTTTGCATTTCCTTCGTAATGCAATTATTAAAGTGATGAGAAGAAAAATTAGACATAAAAAGCCAAGCATCACAGCTTTGGAGATATTGGATCGGGTACGTGCTGGAGCGTATTTTGAACAACGCTCTCCTCTGTTTCTAGGTACTGGGCATCTAAAATGTGGAAGAAGAGGAAAGCAAAGTCATATGTATCAAAGAAAGGCCAAGGGAGCAAAAACAAGTCCATCTGTATCTATGAACTCATAGGAGATCCTGCATATGAACCCCCAGCGGTCATAAGGCACTGAGTGGAAAGATCTTCACCCACAGCTTAGATCATGCTTGTATAAAGGTTAAGCCACAGACAACCCCAAGAGGGGTCAGAAAGTAACATCCGCTCTCTAAAGTTCTTAAACTTCTTGAAATGTTGGTGGAGGACCCAGCATGATGCTACAGATGTCCACTTGCTGATCATTAGTTACAAGGAAGTAAACCTGCATTTCTCCTCTGAAGAAGTGGGAGTCAGCAAGCTGGGCATCAATATAACCCTGAGGGTTGCTCAGTTTTATCACTGAGAACTCATACATGAGACATCACGGTAGAGGCTCTGCTAAGTGTATTTTGGTGTAATTTGAATGCCAGGTCTTGTAATGTCTCCTAGCTTTAATCTGTTTTATACTAGATTGTGTGCTATATTTGCATTTAATTTAAGTCCAGTGACCTATTCAATATTTATACACATAGAGCTCCATCTGCAGAAGCTGCTGCAGTGATCTGATGACATGCATGACCAAGCATGTGACCACACACACATATGGCCATGACCTTGTCAGAGCATCATAGCACTTACACATAAGGAATTCCATATGTGCAAGAACTGAAAAATTATGGCCAGTATCAATTATGGGTACTGGTCATTACTGTTTTATTTCTCACTGTGAATTATGCTAAGCACTGTATCAATGAGCACTCTGTAAACACTGTCAATAATTAAATAATGCAGGTAATCATAACAATTCCTTGAACCTTGGTGCAAATGGCTGGTGCTTTCCCTTGGATTCATTTCCTCCATGAAAGCACATACAGGTTAGTCTTCCACCCATGCATGGTGAAATGCCAGGATACTTACCTCCTGCGACTCCATGCATCCACTTGGTCCTGTAAAGGAAAAAGCTTGTAGGATCTCTTCCCTACAATGAGTTTGGGGGGGGAGGGGGAAGGGGGGAGGAGCAGGCACCCATCAGGTGGATGGATATAGTTAACTCAGAACTATTTGAGTCATACTGTGATAGTCAAGGCGGCTGAAGCATCCTGAAGTATGATGTTGGATTCTATAAGGGTTAAGGACCCTTTCGCCCTTCAGATGTTTTGATCTTCATCTCCTACCCTGTCCTTCCCAGCACAGCCAACATTAAGATACTGGAGTAGTTGTAGGGCCAAGTATCTATACAGTTAAAGATTTCACCCCCCTGAATTACATTCGTGATAGTAATCTCTTCTGGACAGATGCTAAATTTAAGCACAATCTGATCCATCATACAACTTACTGGCATATACAATGCTAGAAACCTGATCAAATAAAGCTCTTCTGTTGTCTCCTGGGTGGAAGGAGTGGATTTTGCTCATGGCCAATATTTTGCATGGAAGACAAGAGTTAATGGTGTGATGTAAAAATAAATCCTTAACACAGACCTTACAGAAGTCCACCATGTCCAAATAGAAGTCCACCTAGGTTGTTGTTCTTACTTTGAGGACCAGTGGCTCTGTAGGGTCTCTGGAAAGCATAGTAACACCAGTTTTCAGAAAGAGGAAACTTTCTGAAAGCAGATGTGCTCTCCTATTGACCTCTGATTCCTCCCTAGTGACTGAATTTGATCATGCCATTCAAGTGTATGTATTTTATAAAATCAATCAAATTTGACAGTCGCGACAGTATTCATAATCATCTTTTGTACAGTTGCCTACCTACAGACAGCCCCTCTTCCAGGAACTAGTTCACACTTGTCACCATTTACACAGAGGTGTGGCTCAATCTCGCACAGACTCTGGCACGGCTGCCCATCTTTTCTTACATAACCAGGTTTACAAAGACAATCCGCCTCTTTTGTCCAGTCGTTTGTTATGCACTGTGAATACTCGTCACATGCCATGAACTTGCAAGGATCTGCTTGATCAGCTGTAAGAGGACAGAGAGAAAAAAAAATCTTTTTAAATGGGTTAATTGTGCGGTACCACATGTACTTGGCAAAGGAGTCAAGGGAAGAAGGTCATCACTGCCAAAGCACAGCAGCAGGACATTGTCCATTATTCTTATAAGCCTGACAATCCCTTGTCTTACGCAATTATTTTTTTTAAAGCAACCTTTTAAGGCAAATTTCCTCTCAGGGCAGCCTCCGCAATAGTTACATTCCATCAAACATTTAAAAATGAAATGAAATAAACTATTGTAAAAGTCATGAAAGCAGTATGTACCCATAAAAATAAGCCAAAATTCACCATTTTCAACTTGTTCCACTTTCTTGGGAGTAGAATTTGGAAATGTTATTATTTTTTAATGGCCACACTGGACATATATGTTGGAGGAGGCTGGGAGTTGTAACCTAATGAAGTGACCTAAAATCTGCAAGTGACAGAACTCCCATGGCAGAAGGACTGCCCATAGAAGACTTCTGCTCTATTGGTGCGTTCCACTGGTGGAACAGGGAAGAGGCCATTTTTATAGATGTTCACCTTCCCCTCCAGTTCCTGATGCCCCTAAGAATCGATTTCAGTGGGGAAATCTCTGGAGCAGTGTGCAAGAGCTTTCCATAACCACTGAGAACCAATTTCCTATGTCACAACAGAACTCCACCCGGTCCTAGGGTGTGTGTGGACATGTATTCAAAGAATGAGGCTATGACAAAATCTAAAACACAGGAAAGAGGCTATCATAGTTTTTCAATTGGCATGCCAGTGGAGTGTTGAGCTAACTTCATTGTTTAAACAATAATGCTTTGGAATACAAGGCAGGACTTGGAAACAAGAAAAGCATGCATTCTGCATTTCATTAATGTCCCACACAGGGCGGGAATGTGTGTGGGGAGAAGAATGAAGCACTAAAGTTAAAGGCAGAATACAGACAAGAACAAAAAATATGCCCAGTCACAGTATATGGCAAGCAATAGAAAAGCTTGCTTGGTAAGTGCCAAAGGCTTTGTGTGAATGTGTGTGGATATGCTGCATCCATACATGTATCCGATACATGGAAATAAAGCAGGTCTCTTGGAAGATTTGTGTCTTAGCACCAGATTCTGGGATTGGTCACCCTTCCATTTTGGTCAGGTATACAGTGGACCCTTGACTTACAGATGGCTTGACTTACAGACTTTTTGAGTTACAGACTTCTCTGGCCGCAAAATTTAGGTTTGACTTGCAGCCTGAGAATTGACTTACAGACCAGAAAAAAACCAAAATGGAACAAAAACGGCCTGTTACGGGATTAATCGGTTTTCAATGCACTGTAGGTCAATGGAGACTTGACCTACAGACTTTTTGACCTGCAGCCACCGTTCCAATACGGATTAATTCCGTAAGTCAAGGGTCCACTGTAAATGCAAGACTTTTGGAAATTTGTTCCACTTTACCGGCAGTACTTTCTTCAGCATAGAAGCTCACATTTGAATCAATGTATAAGCCAGGTAGGGGAAAATACGGCTTTTGAAACACCTGATAATCGTGCTTCATTCTCAGTTGTGCCAGGATTCTAAGCTATAGGAGGTTAAAAGTGGAAAGGGCTTTCAGGACTGTTGCCAAGTCAATGTTTCTAGTTGAGCTCTGTGGTAATGGCCATGGAGCCATGACACTGTCATGTCAACACTCTGGCAGTTTTCTTCAGCTAAACCTAAACATGGCCTTTGCTCGTGGAAGGCTGAGAATTTCTGTTCATGATCAATGTGTGGGCACACTTGCCTTTGCTTACCGTGCAGGAATAACCCCAGGGTCAGAATTCCTACATTTCTGACAAACACACACTTTCAGCAAAGAAGCTCAAATTTAAGAATGAGACAAACACAGATTTTTTTTTCACCATTAACAAAAAGAAATGACTCAGTGCATCGGAAAAAAATGGACAACTGGTGCAAGATTTTTTCACTCGTATTGAACAGCAAAAAAAACCCACAACAACCCACAAACACAACTAGCACTTCTTTAAAAAGCAAGAGCATGCACAAAACTGTTCTTTACATGAAAACATTCTACTTGGTGTTTAAAAACTTTATGTTATGCGTTTTTCTCTGCAAATATAGAGGGTTTCTGTGCAAAAACCCTTCCACAAAATATTCACACACAAAAAAAAACTGCTGAAATAGTGAAAATGAACTAAAAACTTTTGTATTTTTGTCCTGTGGGGAGAAGACTTTTTATTTTCATTCTCATCAGTGAGAACAGAATATATGAAGATTCAAATCCATATATGTAACTGGATGCCACTTTTAGATTGTTCTCACTTACTATTGGATTCTGCCAAGACTTTTGTTAAGGATCTCTCCGTTATCCTGGCTTGAGTGCTAGTCTCTTTGTCCTTCCTTGCTCTCTTACTTCCGAGCCACAGCCAGTTTCCCATCATTTAAAAACCTAGTAATCTCTACTTAACATGCACTTAGTTCACGGCAGGGTGCTAGTATCTCATTATGCCATGTTCCTATTATGTAACTCTCAAAAAGAAGGAAGGAGAAGACAGAGACACAATGCCTGGGGAATGGATTCACCACTTTTGGGGAATGGGCAGGTGAACGCTCCTCCTTGGTGCTGCAATTGTGCTAGTTAACGTGCATAGATCTTACAACAGCATGGTCATAAGTGATGACAGCAGCATGTCCTACAAAACTGGCTGCAAACAGTGAGAGTTAGAATGTCCACATTGTGTCCTGGAAAGAGCTGAATTTTGATATTTGCTTCTGGAAATGTAAATAGCTTCCCAGTTGATGTGAGCCACATGTATCTCTGGCAAATGAGAAGCATCTTTAGGAAAGTTGGACTGTGTACATAAGGGAGAGTAAGGAAGGCCTGAACAAAAGAATTCCTCACTTCTCAGAATTTGCACACATTTGTTCTGGATTCTCTCAGCATAACACCCGATCATCTTCTCTCCCTTACTCACAAATGTTTTCTCTTTATTTTGTACTGAGGAAAGATTGGCCCTTTTCTGAAGAAAAAAAAAAGAAAAACTTTCCTGCATGCAAGAATTTATTTATTTATTTATTTATTTATTTATTTATTTATTTATTTATTTATTTATTTATTTATTTATTTATTTAGGCAAATTCTGGGGTATTCATCTGCACACACTCAAACACTCATACAGCCTAGTGGTGTGTGTGTGTGTGTGTGTGTGTGTGTTACAGAATTCACTTTGGACTCTACAGATCTTGGCTAATAATATGACTCTGGGACTCAGGAGGAGGAGGCAGTGGCTGGAGGGAGGTGTAATCAACTGGCCTTCATATATTCTATTCCTTTCTGTTGTTTTAGAAACATTTTATTACCAATTCAGTTTTACTGCGGAGACCAAACTGGTGCCATTTAAGCCCTAAAATACTTTTATTTGGAATTAAGTGTAATAATTTATCCATCCTGAAGTGTTTAGTGCGTTGGCAACCAGCATGTTCATGACATGAAAAAACATACAAATCTTCTGAGAAGTCCATTACCCTCAAATATGAATTTCTAACCCTAAGTTGGAGTAGAAAAGTTCCTTTTCACAGAATCCTATTGACCATTTTAAATCCCAAATGGAGAGTGAGAGATAACCTAGGACTGGTCATACTTTTGGGGGCACCTGTCTACAAAGAACAGCTTCCATCATGACATCCCTTACCAAGGAGCGCCACCTGCAATTCCCTCCATTCCCTCTTTTACATCACCTGGTTCAATGTCAAGAGAATAGCTGTCAATTTCAAGGTTAAGACGCTGAGCTGCTGCATCACAAAAGTCCTCCAGCACACAGTGGACAGCCTCTGTGATGTTGTATGGTACCGACTTGGCAAACTTCATTTTGCTGTTGACAATCACACTTCCATTGCGGAAGCTGAGTATTTCCAGTTGTTTAAATCCTGTAAGATTGGACTGCAGATAAGGTAGCAGCTACAACATAAAATAAAATAAAATAAGAAGACAATTTATTTTATGTCACCCATCAATGCCAACATATCGTTAATTCTGTTTATATTCACTCATAATTTGGAGAACACGCAGTACAGTCATGTGAACAAGAAAGTACACCTTCTTTGAATTCTATGGTTTTACATATCAAGACACAATAAATACAACTGGTCCTTAGCAGGTCTGAAAATTAGATAGATACAACTTCAGATGAACAACAACACATGACATATTACACCATCTCAAGATTTATTTTACAAAAATAAAGCCAACTTTAAGAAATCATGTGTGAAAAACTAAGTACATATTACCGCTTCCATAGGAATTAGGAGGCTAAGTAGCAGGAATTAGAAGGTTAAGTAGCAGCCAGGTGCTGCTAACCAAATGCCCTTGAGTAATTGATCACTAGCAAGTGTGCCCATCTCTATAAAACTTGAAGTTTTAGCAGTTTGCTGGTCTGGAGCATTCAGGTGTGTGTTAACACAATGCCAAGGAGGAAACACATCAGCAGCTACAGTAGAGAAACAATTGTTCCTGCCTATTAATCTGGGAAGGGTTATAAGGCCATTTCCAAACAATTTAAAGTTCACTATCCTACAGGGAGGAAGATTATTTACAAGTGGAAAACACTGAAGACAGTTGCCAGGCTTCCCAGGAGTGGACACCCAAGGTCAGATTGTGCAATGCTCAGAGAAATTGGGGGCAAAAAGTTCCATCTCAGACTCTACAGGCTGCAGTTAGCATGTTAAATGTTAAAGTTCATGACAGTACAATTAGAAAAAAGACTGAACAAGTATCGTTTGTTTGGAAGGATTGTGAGGAGAAAGCCTCATCTCTCTAAAAATAAGGCAGCATGGCTTAGCTGTGCAAAGTTTCATCTGGACAAGCCATAAGACTTCTGGAACAATGTCCATTGGAGAAATGAGACCAAAGTAGAGCTGTCTGGCCATAATGCACAGCACCACGTCTGGCAAAAACAACACACAGCATATCAGCACAAACATCAGATACTGACTCTCAAGTACTGTGGTAGAGGGGTGATGATTTGGACTTGTTTTACTGCCACAGGACCTGGGCACTTTGCAGTCATTGAGTCCTCTGTATATCAAAGCATTTCAGAGTCAAACGTGAGGCCATCTCTCTGACAGCTAAAGCTTGGCCAAAATTGGATCATGCAACAGGACAGTGATCCCAAGCATACCAGCAAATCTACAACAGAATGGCTCAAAAAGAAAAGAATCCAGCTGTTGCAGTCGGATTCAGACCTCAACCCAATTGAAATGCTGTGGTGGAATCTTAAGAGAGCTGTGCATAAACAAAATGCCCACAAACCTTAATGAACTGAAGCAATGTTGTAAAGATGAGTGGGCCAAAATTCCTCCACAATGATGTGAGAGACTGGTGATGTCATAAAAAAACAATTACTTCAAGTTATTGCTGATAATAGTGATTCCATAAACTATTGAATCATAAGTGTACTTAGTTTTTCACACATGATTTCTCCATTTTGGCTTTATTTTTGTATAATAAATCATGACGAACTGTAATATGTTATGTGTTGTTGCTCATCTGAGATTATATTTACCTAATTTTCAGACCTGCTAAAGACCAGATGATTTTTATTATGTCCTGATATGTAAAACCTTAGAATTTAAAGAGTGTACTTTCTTTTTCATGTGACTGTAAATCATCTACTTTGATCCACTACTGGACGTCTGCTACCAGCTCAAAATTCTCAGTTCAGTCCTTAGCAGCAATTTCTCTGAACAGATCTTTTAAAAATGTGAACAAGATAGTTAGACTGCACTTTCCCTTTTAATTGCATTCACAGGCTGAAATCCAGTTTAAAAGAAATCAAAGGGACTTAAGCATGCTTAAATGTGATCTGCAGCTGTAGGTAAAGCAGCTGTACAGGTTCAAGGGGATCAACTACATGTGTCTGAACAAGATTTCTGAGAGTTTTCTGAGCAGTATAATTTTAAGGGCATCTTGGCTGAAATCTAGTAATAAGCCACAATCAGAGTAAGTCCACTGAATCAATGGAACTTCCATGGAGTTTTAACTCATCAAATCCTCATGGATTCAATGGGTCTACTCTAGTTGCAACTTATTCCAGGATTTCAGACACTGTTGTACAGCCTTACCATTTGTACTCTGGCCCTAACACAGCAGAAAATGTAGTGAACTTTATGAGGAAAACTGACTTGCAAGGTGAGAGAGGGTGTTTCTCAGCCTGCTCCTTTATGGTGGTGGCTGTAGCAGCCTTCTCCCTTCTGGGGCTCAGCCAGAGGACACTTTGAAATCCTCCCCAGTAGCAAAGGTGAAAGGGTGCTGTCGTCTTTGAAACAAAAGCCAAGGTCAGAAGATAAACACATGACTTCCCTACCCTGAAGAGCAATTGGCCATTCCTTCCTATCTTTGCAGAGGATACTCCTATGGAACGCTAAGCCTTCTGAGCTGGGGTTAATGAAGTCAGAAGGTAGTAAGTGTGAGTAATCTTACACAGCTCTCATCTGGATTGTTAGTGGGCTGCTGCTGGTGGTCAGATTTGGTAGAAACAAGGAGGGACCTCTTGTGATAGAAACAACTTCAGGAGGGGTTTCAGAACCTGGCCGACAAATGATAGCAAAAAGTGGGGAAACAATGTGTCTTATTACACTTACCACTGAGCAATCACTGAATTACCCTTTAGGGCAGTGGTCCTCAACCTTGGGCCTCCAGATGTTCTTGGACTACAACTCCCAGAAGCCTTCACCACCACCTCTGCTGGCCAGGATTTCTGGGAGTTGAAGTCCAAGAACATCTGGAGGCCCAAGGTTGGGGACCACTGCTTTAGGGGATGTTTTTCAATATTTGGCAGAACAGGGCAGGATTTTCTGCACAAAAACCAATTTCAGTTGTTTTTTCAAATACCCATTTAACAGCCTTTGCAAGATAGAACAGTGTTTTGTATCCTTTTTTCCTGCACACAAACCAATCAAACAACAACCTATTATATATACCACTGTCTTACAATTGGAGGTGGTAGAGGGGGGACTATGGCAGAATTCAGCAGTACTGAAGGAAGTCTCTGTTTTGCAGATGCTGACTGTTATTTGAAGGGCATTGCAATCGCAGGAAAGATGGCAAATATGTATTGATTTAGTGACAGAAAGCTTCCCTGCTCCCTTTTCCTCAAATCAAACTGTATGTGTGTGATGATGTTCCATTCTGCATATGATATCAAGCCAGATTGTTGTGCCTGACAGAGTTTTAGACATGAAAACAGCAACATTTTCATACTAGAATGGCTAGAATTCTGCACATACTTTCATTTCCAGTGCACAAACAGCCTGAAAATGGTCAGAAATCATGTGAGAGATTTTCAAAAAATCTCACACAGTGAGATTTCTGTGCATTTTCTCATCATGAGTAAATCATATTATGATTTACATTATATCTGCCTGTCATTGTTTTCAGGGAAATCGCCCCAGAGGAAGACCACAGCTGTGATACAAGGATATCTGTAAGCGGGATCTGAAGGCCTTAGGAATGGACCTCAACAGATGGGAAAACTTGACATCTGAGCATTCAGCCTGGAGGCAGGCGGTGCATCATGGCCTCTCCCAATTTGAAGAAACATTTGTTCAGCAGGCCGAGGCAAAGAAGCAGTCCCGAAACCAGCAAAATCAGGGAGCTGGACAGGGGACTGTATTTGTCTTCAGTGTGGAAGGGATTGTCACTCTTGAAATGGCCTTCTCAGCCACACTAGATGCTGTTCCAAAACCTCTATTCAGAACACATTACCATAGTCTCTCGAGACTGGATGCCTACACATTGCTTTCACAGGTAAATTATTCAAGATTATTATAGTTCTGTATATAATTTTCCTTGAAGAAGGCAAGTCTCATTGCAGAAGGGGGTCCCAAATACAAAAGATTGATCAACAAGAAGAGTAAGTGCCAACCTTCCACCAAAAATAGCTTTTCCTTAACAAGCCGTTGTAGGAGGGATGAGGAACATGTGACACTCCACATGTTGGATCCCTTATGGGGAGAAAGATGGCATATAAACAAAATAATGTATAGATGTAAATATATGTTATTGGGCTCTGACAGCCATCAGCCCCAGCCAGCTGCAATTCGACAAGATATGGAGGACAACAGGTCCCCCAGTTTGGCGCTGTTTCAAATTTACATGTTTAAGCCTGAGAAAGGGTAGTAACAAGATGCCACCTCCAGCAAGGACTGATACCCAGAAACTCATCCTGTCACCTACCAGCTGCATGAACTGCTGTTCAAGGGCTTTGTACTCTGAGGAGCTCCGGTTGAAGAGGTCATCTGAAAAGAGCATGTTGGTGACCCTTAGGCTGAAGAACACCACTAACTCTTTGCCTTTGGATGCCGTTGTCATGGAGCTTGTAGTTACATACTTCAGTGGAGGAGCTGGAGTCATGTCTGGTATTTCTGGCTGTGCACGGTAACCACTTCCCTCCTCATCCATGGTTGGTGGGCTCAGCATGTCAACAGCACCTAATTCCGTTGCAATATCCTGCACCCCCAAGTCAAATCCAGGAGGGGTGCCACCATCTGCTGCTGCATCCCATGAAGAACTCGTTACCTCAAAAGACTGGTCAATGACAATTGAGGGGCCACCAGTTGTCACTGCTGGCAACAAAACAATTTGGTCTGTCAGCCTCAAAATGTCGTCTTTAGGCAGAGATGTGGGGATAGCTGGAGAGCCAATGAAGTACGGCATAGTGCTCAGTGTGGCTAAAATAGTGTCCCCTGAAGATTCCAGCTGGTCCATTATCTTTATATCTAGAAGAAGAAGAAGAAAAAAGTTAGTGTTGAATAATAACCAGCCTAACTGAGGCTGGGAATTGGGCAAGCAAGAATGCTTTATGAAGGAAGTGGTCTTGCAGCAGCCAAATGAGGCAACCAGGAAAAAAAAACTGGGAGTAGCTTTTAGGAGAGACTGTTCACTAGCTCTGAAAGGTGTTGGCAAGAGTTTCTTCTCTTTTCTTCCCTTACATTTTCTGAGAATACTCAATTTGTGACTGATGGAGGGAGGCATAAGAGCTGGCAATGCTATTTTCATGCTCTCCATTATGCTGTGCTGCATTGAATTCATTTCCCTGCTTCTCTGTGGGCAACCCCGCTTCCTCCATGCTGTTTGTTTTGCTTTTTTTGTCTTAGGCCTCAGCAGCTTTGCAGCCCCAGCCTTTACATCTCCTCCTCTGAAAACAGTCCTTACCATCCCCTGTCAGTTAACTCTTTTCACTCTATTACCAACACAAACAGTTTTTTTTTTAATAACACAAAGGATAGCTTTTTTCCCCCTTTGAGTCATGCCATCTTGGTAATATGTTGTTTGGAATTAATTGCTATAACTGTGTCTTTGACGATCTTCATACATGTCATATTGTTGTGTTTTTATCCATGTAAGCCAACCCGAGTAGACATCGTCTAGGGGGGCGGGGTAAAAACCTAATAAATAAATAAATAAATAAATAAATAAATAAATAAATAAATAAATAAATAAATAAATAAATAAATAAATAAATAAATAAATAAATAGCTTTGGAAATGGATGAAGGAAGGCAGAGAGCACTTTTTCCTTCTGCTTTCTTTTCCTTTCACGTCTTTTCCTCTGCAGCCTTTCTGTATTCCCCGTGCCTTTCTGTCACTGGTTTCTTTCTTTCATCTCTCCTTTCCACACCACAGCACACCAGAGAGATTTTAAACAAAGTTTTGTGGGACTAATTCTGGGTTGTGAAGGGCCCCTGCTGGAAGAAAAGATGTAATGTCTGGACTGGATTTCTTTGGCAGAGAGAGAAAGATAGTTCCCCCTGGATTTTTTTTACCCTGATTTTGCCTCCTGTTTCATGCTGTAACTTGCCAGGTCCTGTGGGTAATGTTTGATATTCAGAACAATGCCTGCGAGAAGCACAGATCAATGGCGAACAATGCCAGGTGCGCTATTAGACCATCTTTGTGGGAGAGGAAAAACTACCTCTCATTGGAAGGCCTGCTAAATGTACACTCCAAGGTATTTTTAATCTCACTGGTGGATGCAAATCATGTTTGTTTCAGTGCCTGAGCATGATCTTTGTATCCCATCAATAGCAGTATATAGACACATATGTTAAGATCAGCTATGGAAAAGGTAGATGTGGAATTGCTTATTTGCCAAAATAACAGCTTTTTCCCCAAAGGTGGCGAAGGATAATTAAAACCCAACATAAACTATTTAAAACAACCGCATAACCAAGATAACCAGGTTAAAAATTTGCTGCAGCTCATCACAATGCCAAGAAACTTTTAAATTAGCAAACAAATACAGAACCACTTGATCAGTCCAAATACAACATACATGTCCCTGAGCAGGAACTCTATGCTGTTGGTGCCACTGCAATGCAAAGTCATAATTTATGAAGCTTCCAACATGACCTCAAAGCATATTATGCAAGGAAAACTGTCCTGTGTGGGTAGACTCAACTTTAACTGTTTTGCCTTTATTCTAGTATGTCTACATCCAGAAAAACATTGTGTCTTTTAAAACATTATAGTTGGATTCATTTATTCTTTTTATGCACCGAAGTAGAATGAGCCCCATCTGTTGTCCCAAATCACTATACATTAGCCTGACATTGGCACATTTGATGCAATCCCTGCAATGCTAACCCTAGAAATGTGTAGCTATCCACGACTGGGAGCCCTACGAGATTCAGGTCTCTAACTAAAGCGGAAACCAATACGTTTACAACCATGTATGCATGAACTCCAATATTGAAATTGGCTGTATATGTTGCTAATGGAGCAGGTGGGGATGCATAACACCATAGACAGGACTGGCTGGTGCAATCCTGCTTTCTCTCTATACATGGGGGGAGGGGAACCTCTGGAAATGTCCATCTGGACAGCTGCTTAAGTTTCATTTGAAAACCAATATACCATTTGGAGGAAGAACCCATATGTAATAGCAAGGGCAGTATTGTAGTTAACATAATGGAATGCCCCATGAGTGTGGGGGAAGCCAGAGATCATCCTGTGGAAACACGGCTTATGGAAGGAGATGATAGACTATTTTTCTGTGCATAGAAAGTATTCAAACACTTGTGCAACAAACAACTGAGCAGAAGAAAGAAATAAGATTCCAGCTAATAACTTCACAATTACTTTGGCAATCCAAGTGTAGCTAAAGGCACAATTATCCACTTAAGATGGTATCACATTTTCTCCTAAATGCACATAGTATTGTACTAAATGCAGAAAGACTGTCTAATCCCCAACAGCTCTCTCCCTTCTGAAAGAAATGCAACACTGATGTCAGGAAAGGAATCTGGCAGCACAGCATGAAGAAAAAGGGGCTGATAAAAGTCATTACAAGAATAATTCATCTGAATAATGCTGTGTCCTACTTATGAACATTTATTGCTTGGAACCTTCATTTGTATTATCATTACAACTTTCATAGATAATTGGTTTGATGAAATGTCACACCTTTTATAGATGGCAATTAACTACAAATTGGATTACAATGATCTTCCTTTCATTTCAACATTACGAAGATAAAGTTGGGTATCTCCTGGTGTTTCCAAAACACTTTTGTCAATTCACTATTCATATACTACATGTACTTTTGCGAGTACTGTACATACATACATACATACATACATACATACATACATACATACATACATACATACATACATACATACATACATACATACATACATACATACATACATACATACATACATACATACATACATACATACATACATACATACATACAGAATTAGTGTGTGCATGTGTGAAAATCTAATAAATAGGACACCATAGATCAGTAGTGCCAGAAATTATATTGGTTAACTGAAGGCATTAAAATAAAATAGGAGTGTACAGAAGCCCCTGACCCCACTCTGTATGCCAATAGAGGGCATAGAGATCATGGCTGACCCTGACCTATCCTGTACCCTTTAGGAGACATTCCAACCTCCTCTGTCCATGACATTACTTCCGTGTTGTTGGAGATACACTTTAAAAAACAAAAACTATATGCAAATGGTGAAAGACAAGTAGGTATAACTGGGGGAAGGGGTGTAGCACCACCTATTTTGGGGACAGAGGGAATCTTTAAAATGGGGGAAGGAAAGCCCAACAGGCTGAGTTCCTCAACACCCAGGGAGATTGGGTAAGTGGTTTGACTTGTCACTCACCTTCTGCTTTGGTTCCATCAATTCAGTCCACTGTATTGCTTCCAGTTCCTCTCTCCTTAGCTCAAATCACTTTCCTTCTTTTTAACCCTATGAATGCTAAGTGGGTATAAAGGATCTATTGTGGAGTTCCTCCACCTTGAGTGCAAATAGGGGCTCCTTGCTCTGCGATGCAGTTGGCATGGAATTACACACATTCCTTCATTTAGTCCATTTGTTTTGTACATTTGCCAGGGCACATGCCTAGTACAAAATGAACTGCATTATTTGCAGAAAACATGATTCACGAGCGTGTATTAGAATTCTAAGACAGATTCCTCAATAACAACAGTGGAATTACAGGAGAGTTGGACAAAGAAGAAAACATCAGAAACATATTAATCCATTGGTTGTTTTATAATTTGCCAGTGCACCTGGGTTTAAAGCTGGCTGCAAGATAAACATTTTTCCCCAGTTAATCATATTGGTGTGTTTAAGAATGATTTGGTTAGATAATTATATTGGTATTTTTAAGAATGAATAAGTCCAGCCAATTAATAAACTAAGCAAATGACTGAACACAGAACAATTTAAATTTTTTATTGGGAGTTGAGTCAACTGGCCAACGTTGATTTTGTGAAAAGATCTAGGTTTGATCTTTTACTTCATTTTTATCACCTCACTAAGTTTTGCACAATCAGGAACTCAAAGTCTGTCATTATTTTCCCTTATGCAAGCAACTTGTTTGTTATTCTGACAGAAGAAAATATACCTTACCCTAAGTTACTTTACATTCAACAGTCCTACATAGTCACATTGGCTGAAATCTAGTAGTAAGTTGCAACTAAAGTAGGCTCATTGAATCAGTGGAGATTTAGTAGTCAACGTCTGTGAAAGTTCCAATGATTCAAAGGGCTTGCTCAGTTTCCAATTTACGACTGGATTTCAGCCATTTGCTCCCATCTTTTTTTGTCCTCACTGAGCTGGGTGGAAATGACAATACAGATTTCAACACTGTTTCTCTCTTGTCAACGTGAATTGCTCTAAGATGTCAATTTTTTTCTTTTTAGAAAATGACTTGCAAATAAGAAAAGAAGATTTATCCAGAAGCAAACCAACAGATTTACCATGCTTTGTATTTTTTTTTCTGGGGGTCAGGGAAGGGGAATAAAAGATCCAGCTGGCCTTCTAATATACATGCTACTGAATTTACAAAATAAATCTGTGAACTGATAATGCAACTCATTTCACAAAACTCCATCTCTTCAAATTACTGTGTAATTTACAAAATTTAGGTCAAATCTGTCACCTTTTATATCCACATGACCTTAATTCATGTCGAACATTAGTACTTAGCTGAACATGTATAAAATTCAAACTGGTACTGAACGTTGCCACTGTATTTCAGAGTGAAGGTCACTGTGGGCTCTCAACCGTTATGCCTGTGTAGTGCAAATACACTCCAGAAGCAGACTGTGTGTCAGAAGACCAACCTTTCTAGGGACACACAAGATGATCATCAGAAGGTCACCCCTCCACTGACAAACTAGCCATTGCAATTACAAACTTATGACCATAGTGAGGAATAATTATAATTTGCACTGGTATAGGGGCTACCCATGCAAGTGAAATCACAGATCTTTGAGGTATTCAAGATCATGAAGTTGTGATGACAGGCTCCAGGTCCCTCTAGTCCTGTGCTTAGGTATGACACCCATCTTTTGATGGGCTTTTGGTTATTGCAAACTTCTGTTCATGTTTTTTTAATCATTTATGTGTTTAAGTATTTCGTTATTTGATTGCTATGCTTGTTATCCATGGAATGGTTGTTTGTGACATACACCATTCTAGCATCAAAAAACAGAAGCATAGTAATAGTACAGTAATCGCAACAGCAATTCCAATTGTAATAGTAATAGTAATAAAACTCCACTATGTGTGTTTCTGCAGTCTTGCTTACATGGTAATTCTACATTTAACAATTCTCCCATGATCTTTATTCAGAAATTATTTATATTCAAAAGGCATCCCATGGCGCAACTTTTCCCATAATCTCCTATGATCTAAAAATACAAATTGCCTTTTTCTGTTACATTAAGAGCCCTTTGTAATTTGAAATATTTATCTGTTGGGATTTTCCTTCATGTTTCTTAATGCCTCTCCCCAATCTTCCCCTCAAGAGCAGTCTTAAAAATATTCATAATACGTTTTCCCAACTGCATTAATACTTACATATCCCACACTGGTATGGGTGTAAGGGACAAAAAACATCGGATAATAACTCATTTATGAGTTTGTCTTTAGTTGAGTAACAATATTATTTTAGTCTGTGTTAAATCTTAGAGGACATTTTATTATTTTTTATTATTTTATTTATTATTATTTTTATTATTTTAGTCTGATGTAAATCTTAGAGGACATTTTCATAAGGATGCATAAGATACAGTCTGAAAAAGGAAACTCTCGGGTAGTACATCTGTCTGTCTGTCTGTCTGTCTGTCTGTCTGTCTGCCTGCCTGCCTGCCTGCCTGCCTGCCTGCCTGCCTGTCTGTCTGTCTGTCTGTCTGTCTGTCTGTCTGTCTCTCTCTCTCTCTCTCTCTCTCTCTCTCTCTCTATCTATCTATCTCTCTATCTCTCTCTCTCTCTATCTATCTATCTATCTATCTATCTATCTATCTATCTATCTATCTATCTATCTATCTATCTATCTATCTATCTATCTATCTATCTATCTATCTATCTATCTATCTATCTATCTATCTATCTATCTCTGTGTTGTGGGTGTGTTTGGGCAACTGTGTGAAAATGGCTTTTCTTTTAAATAGCAACAGGGGTTGCGTTTTGCAAATTGTCACATGAACATGTGGGATATGTGAGTGGGCGAAACTGCATAGTGGTATATTGTTATTACTCACATACACAGCTCACATCACTACAGCACAATGCCATTTCTATGCCCACTAAAATAATACACTTAGGATTGTGGGGAGAGCTCCCTCACACACGTATGTAAAAAACTGGACAATTTGTCCGGTTGTGTCCGACTCTAGGAGGCGGTGCTCATCTCCGTTTCCAACTCACAGAGTTAGCGTTTGTCCACAGACAATCCTCCGTGATAACGGGGCCAGCGTGACTAGACACGGAACGCCATTTACCTTCCCACCGAGGTGGTACCTATTTATCTACTCGCATTTTTGTATTTTGCATGCTTTCGAACTGCTAGGTTGGCAGGAGCTGGGGCAAACGACGGGGGCTCACTCAGTCACGTGGATTCAATCTTATGACTGCAGATCTTCTGACCTTGCAGCACAGAGGCTTCAGCGGTTTAACCCGCAGTGCCACTACATCCCCTACACACATATGCAGGGCCTAGCAAAGGCCAGTAGAGGTGAGCAACTTTTGATGGGTGTCCATCCCCCTCTGGGTCCACCTATGTCCTCCAGTGAGCAGAGTCACTCACAACACTTGACCCCATAGTCAGCGTCATACAAAGCTAAGAATGACAATTTCCCATTCACAATGGATGTCACATCTACATTACAAAAGTGTCTTCTAAGCTAACGAAGAGCTGCATTTCATGACTGTAAAAATTTGTTGTTGGGATTTTTGTTTCAAATGTATTTTCCTGAGCTTCAGTTACGGGAATGCAGTATATTTTCGCTTATTTGTACTTTAATTATTTTAGGCAGCTTACAGAATTAGTGTTTCCTAATGAGAGGATTATAAAGTAAGAGGAGTGTTCTGAATTCTATAAGAGTATCAAACTCAGCATGAGTCTAATTAGATAGTTAATATGACAGGAGGTCAATTTCAGGTCATTTTAGAGCAGTCATATATATAAAAAAGGTCAAGCTTGCTGTTTACTAAATCCTTAATCCATATGTAATTCCACTTCCTCTACTTAATAAAATGGTATTGCTTCTCAGGTGCTAATAAAATAACTAGTAAAAGAAACTGCTAGAGCATTAAAGAAAAAGATGTGAGTTAAGGACCAAAAGCAACAGGCCACAGCATAGAATGCAATCCTGTATCTTCCTACCTGGTAATAAGACGAATTAAATGGAATTGGCTTACACATCTGGGTAAACGTGCACAAAATTGCACTGTAAACTTGTTTAAAGGTATGAATTTCAATAAGGATAGGCTGTAATCCTGTATCCATTTCCTTGCAAGTAAGTCTGACTGTACTTAGTAGGCAACATCCTGTTGCTGCTAGATCCCTGCTGGCTGCATTGGGCAATCTGGCAGCAACTTTTGGCTGTTAAAGCTCTCTCCTCCCATCTTGAATAACTGGCTGAATAGTTCAGTGGCTTAAGCATCTGGCTGCGGAACCAGATGTTGGGAGTTTAATTCCCCACTCTACCTCCTGGAAGAAGAGCCGCCTGAGTACTCATGGGCAAGCTGCACAGTTCCAAGGCACCCACAGAGGAAGGGAATGGTAAAGCACTTCTGTGTTCTTTACCTAGAAAATCCTTTATCAATTATACCCATCTTGAGGTCCCCAAAGGCTTTCTCAAGAGAAAAAGGGAGCCCCAGGGACCTTTGGAACCTGAAAGGGAGGAATAGGAAGCTTTCAATTAATTAAAATTAAAATTTACAAGACCAGATGATGATATTATATAGCTTCCATGGAGTAAGTTTACACCAATCAGATTTTGGCCAGTGAGTTTTATTTCAGAGTAGAAATGAGCATGATCACATAATTAAAGAGGTGTAATTCTGTGTAGGCTGAGGCCCTCACCTGGCCATAAGTAGTACTAAGAATAGCTCAAGATGATTTCTCTTGTTTAGATGGCATAGTTAAACCTACAATATGTAAAAGCTGTTTTGATCAGAAATCTGTACCACAAAAGACATTAAAACCAGATAGCTATAAGTACAAAACACAATGCTAAGCAAGAATATTGATAGTTATGGTGAATATCTGAGGGTGGCCCTTTAAATTCACGGACAATGTTCCCCCACCTCACTGTTTTTTATGATTTCATCTGCAGCATCCACCTGCACTGCCTTGCCCTTCATTTCCAGTGCAATCCCATGCATGTCTGATCGGAAGTAAGTCTGAGTTCAACAGGACTTGCTCCAAATTAGTATGTAATAAATAATAAAAAGTAAAATATTTTACTTAGAAGACTTAGGTCAATTTTCCGGGAACAATGCACTGTAGCATAAAATGTAGAGTCAATTACAGTGAAAAACAGATTCCAATTTAAACTAGTCATGGTATTGGTTGAATTCATATTACCAATATTCACATGTTTTTCTATTCAAGAGGAAGCCTGAGTAGGTAAATTTTCCTTAATCCTGCCATGGTCCTGACAGCAATTGCCGCAGAGGCTAACATCAGCATTCCAAAGGAAGCTTGTGTTGGTGCCAAAGTACCATTTCTGGTGGAACTCGGTATGAGCTTCAGTCCAGGCAGGGCTGTTGCTGTACTCAGCTTCCCAGGGAGACTTTCAAGAGACCCAGTCCAGGGTCTGGTAAGCCAGCTCTGATCAAGTTAGCATTAGGGTGCCAAGCAGATGGATGAAGGATGAAGGAGCTTGAGCCAATAGGCAAGGTAAGGAATAGCAAGGAGCAGGCTCCAGTCACGTTGGTCCAGAGAAAGTTCTAAAGCTATGCCCAATTCAAAGCAGCTGACTGGTTAACTAAGTCAGGAGAAACCAGAACCATGGAGAGTTCCCAGCTGGGAACAGCTGGCAGCCAGACTTGCTCATTTTGTGTGAGGCTCCAAATCCTGATTGACAAGGAGTCAAACTAGACAATACCAGGGAGTCTGTCATTAGAAGCAGGACTTTTTTAAGTGGTGGAAGATGTCTGTTTGTCACAGCACAAACTCTTCTTGCTCTCTATGTTTCTTTCTTTTTTATCGGTTATCTGTCCCTGGGAAGTAAATGCAGGCATCATCGCTCCTCCAGCTCTCGTGAACCTGCATCACTGGAACACCCATGCTCTATCATCCTATAATGATGTCCTATCCTACTGTTTCATTTGTTCCCTGGACTGATTTGAGCTGGCTAAAATCTGCTACTTCATGCCATACACACTACGAGAGGCTTTCCTTCCCACAAAACATGTTGTTTTGAGTCCTTTGAATCATGAGGGCCACCAAGACCTAGTGGGGGCTTCCAAGTCCCTGGATACTTAGAATGCAACAGGACCTCCTCTAAAAGCAGGAGGATGGTCCCAGGGGGGATCTTCTAGATGTTGAGAGGCTTCCATGCGTCTCAGAGGTTTGTATCAGAGGCTTTTTCTCCTGAGGGGAGGAAACTAGAGCCTTGGATCATGACACAGTGGGAACTTCCTATGAAACACAATAAGAGTTTCTGACATAATTTTTGTCAGAACTCCCTCTCCCCACCTTTCAGTCTTGAAGCTGCTCAGTTTTCCTGTATCGTTTTATCAACTGCACACAAAAGTAAATGAATGTGAATTCTGACTGTGTAGTCAATGTTCTAAACATATTTTCAATATTTCTAAAGAAGCATAGCCCATCTGGCTGCCACTGTAGTAGCTGCTCTGATATAAGGCAGCTTAGAGCCAGTAGGCTAGGAAAGATGCTAGAAACAGGAATTCTAAGGCCCATGGCCAACATATCTTAAACTGAAACACAGCAGCACTGTCTGCATGCCAGTGAACCTTCAGATTACATCTTGCTAGTACAAATCTGTTGAGCACTTGCACAGTCTTTTGGCAGTAAGCTATTTTTTCCTAGAGAAAAAGTGGCATGTATCTCTAAAATACTACCAGAGAACCGCAATAAATCATGGAATGTTTGATTTTTCAGCATGTCTAAGATTTTCAAAATGTGAGAGGTGATAAGTTGGCTTAGATGTTATCTGGAGAAGGAAAGAAAGTATGTCCCTCAGATAGTCAAAGTCTGACTGAATTGATTTCTATGTATCGGAATTCTTTACAGCATGCAATAAAGAACTAAAATCACCACAGGTAAGACACATCTGTATATTTAAGTATACTCCCTGGAAGCAATTTGAAATCATGTTCCGACAAGCTCAGTGTACAACAAATGCATGTGGTTTTTTTTCCTAAGTGGAGAAATGGTTGTAAATTGATTGTAAGCAGGATGCTTAAACCCTGGGATTCTCATCGACAATGGTCTGCTATATGACAGATTGGACAATTCCTTTCCCACTTAGAAACACAAGGGAATTATGTAAGAATGCTGTTTGCGGACTTTAGCTCTGCTTTTAATACCATTATACCCCACAGATTAATAGTCAAACTGAAAGACCTAGATTTTCCAGATTCTATCTGTCTGTGGATTTTGGATTTTTTAACAAATCGTCCACAAAGGGTTAAATTGAATGATTACATCTCTACTGACAAGATACTCAGCACTGGCACTCCACAAGGTTGTGTCCTTAGTCCACTACTGTTCTCCATTTATTCATCGGATTGCACCAATAACCATCCCAGTAATAGAATTATCAAATTTGCAGACGACACTACACTAGTAGGACTTATCTCTGGGGATGATGAGTCTGCGTATCGGGACAAGGTATTACAGCTATCCCACTGGTGCAAAAAAAACAATCTTCTATTTAACATCCAAAAAACCAAGGAATTTATAGTGGACTATAGGAAAAAAAGAGCAGACATTCAGCCACTGTATATAGATGGAGTTTGTGTGGAACAGGTGGTTGAATGTAAGTTTCTTGGGACCATCATAACAAATGACCTGAATTGGAGTGCAAACACCGCTGCGTTAATCAGGAAGGCGCAACAACGGTTGTATTTCCTAAGGACTCTTAGAAAGCAGCAATTGACTGAGAGTCTGTTAACCACCTTCTATCGGAGTTCGATTGAGAGCATATTATCCTACTGTCTCTGTGTATGGTTCACGAGCTGCACAGTGGCAGAGAAAAAGGCAATTCAAAGGGTGATTAGGACGGTCCAAAACATCATTGGCTGTTCACTCCTCTCTTTGGAAGAATTGTATAAGAACAGATGTAAGAGGAATATATCTAACATACTGAAAGACTCCTCTCATCCGGGACATCAGCTCTTTGAACTATTACCATCGGGAAGGAGATTTAGGGTATTGAAAGCAAGGACAAGCAGATTCAAGAACAGCTTTTACCCAAGTGCAGTATTGAGTTTAAATGCGGGGTCATAAGTTTTTGGTGGAATTTTAATTGCTGGGAGAAACGGGGTATTTATATTTGTATGGTGAGTGTTGTGTATATTTTTAACTTTTTTTTTTGTAGTGGTGTTGTCCAGTTTTACCTTGGGGAAGAGCACCTCATTTCGTTGCACCCACTTGTGAGTGCAATGACAAATAAATTTCTTATGTCTTATGTCTTATGTCTTTCACAGGCTAATTTAATACTCAGAAACACAGCTCTATGGTACTAGTGTTTATTAGACTGGGCAGTAACAAGGACCAAACAAGCACGAATCACTTGCGAGCTTCATATAATAAGCCATGAATGATTCCTAAAAAAGAAGAACAAAGCAAACAGAGAATTAGAAAGTGAAAAACAGCACCAACCATGCTGGTTATATTTGAGTGCCTGTTTGTCTTCAGTTACCTAGACTTATAGTGTTTGTGTACTTTTCAAAGTACCAAGGCAGATCAGCCAATGACACGTCTTGCTCGGCTTGGAGCACCTTTTAATGTAAATTTATGGGATAACATTTAAAGTTGTCTGGCTGCGAAGGAGCCTGTTTCGCACCTCCAATTGCTTCCTTTGAATTCCTTCATAGATTGGACAGCAGTATGTTACTACAAGAATGAAGAAATTGTGTCATTCCAGAAGTTGTCAAATAGAATGTCCATCATCCCTTGCCATTTTGTGTGATGGCTACAGCTGATGACAGCTACAGAGCACCCACATCTGAAAGACTGTAAATTCCTCACTCCTCCTAGAATATTCCTATTTTCTTCTGTTGAGAGGCACATTGTCTCACTGGTAATCTAGGAACGATAGGGGCTGAAACCTGTGGGTGCAGTCAGTGGACATGGCCATCCCCTTCTTTCTCTTTCTCTTCCTACCATCCCAAGCTCTCCTTTGTATCTTTCACTGTCCCCAAACTAATGCCAGCTTTGTTTTATCTTAGCTTAATTCTGACAGTTCCTCACTAAAATTCAAACAACTGAAGTGGCAAACTACTAAATCAAAAGAGGAACTTCAGTGAGGCAGTAAGCAATCCTTCTACTGGGCCCTCTACTTGCGAACGGCCCTAGTTATGAACATTTCAAGTTACGAACCCAATCTCATAGAAAACAGCAGGCCCTACTTACGAATATGTGTCCGAGTTACGAACCCGATCCATAGAAACAGTGGGCTCTACTTACGAACCTGTGGTTCGAGTTATGAACAACAACAAAAAACCCAGTGAGGGAGGCAGGGAAAGAGCAAAATTTGAACTTTCAGTTAACCGTTGGCCAGCGAAGAGGGAGGTTGTCTTCTTCCTCGCTCTTCCCAGCATTTACAGAGTGGATAGAGAGACAGTCTTCAGACTGCCTGGTACTGCCTGGTACTGGTACAGTGCTGTACAGACAATACAGTACAGTATTCTAATTTTTGGGGCTTTTTAAAAAAATTGGATTTTTGGATTTTTTATTTTTGACATTCTTTTTTTAAGCAGAGAGACTGCCTGTTCTGGGTGAATACACTATGTTTTACTTTACTGTACAGGGTTTTTTTTTGCAGCTATTTGGTGGGGGGTAGGGCTAGGTCGGGGGATTTCTGAGTTCTGATGGGTCTTGATTTTACAGTTTTAAAATGGCTGCATGCTTGCTGGAATCTTTCCTTGCTGTGTGTCTCTCTCTCTGTGTGTGTGTGTTCTGAATTTGTCTGGTTAAAATGTGGGCATTTTTGCAATGGAGGCATGGGTCTTGCTGGGTAGATTTTACAGTTTTAAAATGGCTGCATGCTTGCCAGAAACTTGCTGGAAGCAAGCCAGCCATGTCTCTCTTTGTGCTGAGGAATTCTGTTGGGAAGAAAGCTTGCTTGCAAGCAGGGTAAAAATGGAGTTCAGAGCCATTTCTCTCTTTGTGCTGAGGAGTGTTTTTCAAGGTGTTCTGTTGTCTGAAAGGTGCTTGTTCCCTCTCTCATTTGCTGTCCCTTTTCCCCCCAAAAGGTGCTTGTCTTGGCTGAAAATGTGCTTTTCAAAGTGTTCTGTTGAAAAGGTGTCTGTTCCCTCCTTCCCTCCGTCTTTTCTTTCCTTTTTTTAAAACCTAAGTCATCTTAGGTTAAAAGGAAAAAAAGAAAAAAATTCTGCCCCTAGTGGTAGGAACGGATTAACCGGCTTTGCATTAGTTCCTATGGGAACTAATGATTTGAGTTACAAACAGCTGCTCGACTTAAGAACCGAAAACAGCTGGAACGGATTAAATGGTTTTCAGTGCATTCCTATGGGAAATGCTGACTTGACTTACAAACTTTTCGACTTACAAACTTCCTTCCGGAACGGATTAAGTTTGTAAGTAGAGGGCCCACTGTATGTTAATTTAAGCAGAAAAAACTTAATTGGCCACCTTTTCCCAAGGTGTTTTCTTAGCAATCTTTTGTTTCAAACCTTGATTGTTTATTGTAATCCTATTTGTTATTTAAGTGTTTCAGTGGGAACTCTTTTTTAAAGACCAGAATCCTATTGGTGAGTTACACCAGCTTAAGTGCAAAGGCATAAACAACTGTGGTGAATTAATGCTTGTTAGCAGGTTGTTGCTTGCATCCTTGGTTGTATCCCAACACATACAATTCACATATGATGATGAGTACAAGTGATGTCTTATTAACTAGCAGCCATTGATGCTGTGTAACTAACAGATTCTGGCCACTGTGGTTAAGCTTGGTAGCAGATGTGTGAGTGTCCTCATTACATCCGTCGTCTTAATAAATCTAAGGTAAAGGTTCCCCTTGACATTTTAGTCAGTTGTGTTCGACTCTAGGAGGTGGTGCCCATCCCGTTTTTCAAGCCATAGAGCCAGCGTTTGTCCGAAGACAGTTTCCATTGTCATGTGGCCAGTGCGGCTATACACGGAACACTGTCTACCTTCCCACCGAGGTGGTACCTATTTATCTACTTGCATTTACATGCTTTTGAACTGCTAGGTTGGCGAGGAGCTGGGACAAAGCGACGGGAACTCTATCTGTCACGTGGATTCGATCTTATGACTGCTGGTCTTCTGACCCTGCAGCACACAAAGGCTTTTGCAGTTTAGCCCGCAGCGCCACCACGTCCCCCTCAATAAATCTAAATAAATAGTTAAATAAAGGTAGATATGAATGAATGAACAGGCATGAATATTTAATGAACTAGCTTAAAGGAATAAACTTGACTTTCAAAGAATGAAACGTTCATACATTTTTATGAATTAAAAATAAAGTTTTAAACTTCAAAACTCATTTATTAATTAGTGTGTACTGCTATGTTTGAGACTGGGAATTGTGTACTTAGCAAAATATTTTTTATGGAAGAAATAATTAATAATTGAAAAATAATTATTAAAAGTTTGATAGAATGAAATCTTTTAGTGATCAGATCTACACACAACACATACTTTTTTTTAAAAAAAATGAATGTATCACCTACACATTTTCATGTATTCACTTGTTCTTCTATGTTACATATAGTTTTTACATACTGCAGCAATTTTAACATTTTTTAATTTCATTGCAGTGCTGAAATATAACCTTGTGTAATATAATTTTAAACATGAATACAGTTTTAAAGAAAAAAGCAAAAATGAAATTTAGCTAATTAAACATTTGGACGCTCCCTTTTTTTTTCACTTGCCATTCCTTCTTGGGAGCACAGCTTTGGAGCAATAGCCCACCTCCACTGACATTGCTCTAGAGATAGCCCAACTTTGCATTAATAAGAGAGAAAAACCGAGTACCAATAGTTAAAATAAAATAGCAAGTGCATCAAAAAGGTGAGTACAAATATATTGTTACATACTGTACATGTGTGTTGTCAAGGGAGTGGAAATAACTTTGTTTCTGAGAGATAGAGAGAAAGAGGGAACAATACAGGATAGGAGAATTATATACCTTTTTGAGTGTAAAAATGATGTGATCTATCAGTTGCATTTTCAGAGTAGACAAAATTTTTTCCTTTTGTCAATTGTTTTCGATTACAGCAAGGTTTTATTGACAGACTTTATTCAGTTCTTCCCTAAACTATTTACTTTGTATTAACATATTTTTAAAGCTTTTTGACCAGAGGTAAAAAAAAATAGACTTCCTTTGTACAGAGCAAAGTTTTCATATTTTAACATCCTGATGAAAATGTGGATGTCTGAACACAGAAGCATAAGCTGACTGAACATCAATGTCAGTAGCTTTATCCCAGTAATATCTAATATCTAAAACAGCTTGTAACTGTTTCCACCAAATCCCCACAGTACGTATAATCTAATAGTGCTTTCAGTATTTCATCTATTAGAGCTGAAAAACATTCTAAACAACATACAAATGTTGTCATGGGAACAGCCTATATAAAAGACCAGTATCTACCAATCTGATCCCAAGCCTCATATTCACCAACATTTGATGCAATTCTTTTAAAATGCACGTCGTTAGACTTACTTCTTTCAGTCTTCAAAGCACTGTGTTCATGTCAAGCTTTCTTAAGACTCCAGTAGCAGGAAATGACATTGGAAGACATAGAGTGATACTCAGGACTCCTGAAGAAAATATTAATAGTAACTTTGTCAGCTTATGATCAAAAAGATTTCTAAAAGGCCATGAAAAAATAATATAAAAGTTCTTACCTGGCACAGCTTGCATGTCCACAAGAGCTTTTCAAATCTCTTGGGTTTCAGGCGAAATTCCTTCCACATTTCTGCTCTGGATGTATTTTAATCCAATAGAAACTTAAGCACTGAAGTGCTTCATTGTGGAGGGTGCCACTGGCTGGGTCCAGTGTGAAATTCTCCTTTTATGGCCACATCTGCATAACCAACGATGGAATGTAAGCTAGATAAGAAACTAGCAATTCAGGAATCTTTAGGAATGTTTGTTTTATTCACATCGGAATAAAAACGTACCACATTTGCACGTCCTGAATAAATATGCCAACTGGAATGCAATTCACGTTTATTATTTCAGTTCAGAATTCTGTGACACAATTATGCAATTTTAAGTGGAGAAATGCATATATTAGGGGAAAGTGTGCATAAATATTGCTAGCAAAAAATACGTGAAGAACACTGCTTGAGGAAAAACTGCATGTAGAAACTTGTGTAGTAGGCAATATTGTGTGCAGAAATTTCTAAGCTGGAAGACTCATTAGTTGTGTATTGTGTTAAAAACAATGAAGAATATTGTTCCTCCTTAAACTGACAATTTCTGTTCATCATAAACATCCGTTTGGGCCACTGATGACCCTTGGTTTACCCATTTTTGTTCTAGTGAGAGTTCAGGTTTGATTTTATTGAGCACCTACTTTTCTGCTTTTCTGGCTATCTGCAGTATCTGTAAGGTTCTCCTCAAATACAACATTTCAAATGAATTTATTTTTGTCCCTCTTTCTTCATTGTCTTTTTTCACATAGTATGGATGATTTTGACCTTAGTTTCATTTACCTCTTGAGATAACAAAGCAAACAGTAAATGAGTTCAATTGTCATGAGTTAGTTTGGGACTTACTAAAAGTCAGAGTCTGAAATACTCTTGTGTAGTAGTTATGTGGACAGAGCCATTTATAGACACATTTGTTTGTAAGTGAAGAAATCTCTGTATAGTACTCATTATCCACTGCACACAAAATTGTATGACTCAGTATGCAACAGATAATGTCCACAGAGATTTCTCAACATTTGGTAATTCGCTTTAACTAAGCAACAGAATTTCAGCCACAGAGTATACATATTTCTACATATAGTATTATCTATCACACCTGTAAGCACTGATAAACATACATGGATGTTAAAGTGAATTTGGTATGAAGGGCTTAAATAAATTTATAGCATTAGTCGCATTCCTCCCTATAGCACACCATTCTGTGATTGTCTTTGCTGGAGAAGTTCTAGGCAGGAGTAGCAAATCTGAGGTAGGACTAGTCTTGGATTTCTGGGACCCAGGAACAAGGCCTAGGAGGGGTAAAGGTTTATAAACTGAGAATGCTGGTATTCAACCCTATGCAAAGCCTTGGTGCAGAGATGAAGGATTGGAAGGGGAAAAAAGGACATCACCTTTGGAACCTGCTGCTAATAGCAGCTTCCTATCCGTTTATGGTAAAATGACTCCAAATCAAGCCACATTCAAAACAGATCAGGATAAATGGAAAGGAAGCTCTTCGACACAATACGTGTTCCCATTTATGCTAGAAACAAATAACCCTCTTCTGCTTCTTTGGTTAAATAGCCAACAGCATTAGAGTCTGTCAGTCTGCCAAAAAAACAAAGAAACGTCTAAAATCCAGCAATCTGGAACATGAAGCGGATTTGCGACTATGTCTACACACTAATGAGACAGAGATGAAAGATGTGTTTATCTGCAGGGAATGTCCATGTTGTTAAAAAGGAATTGTATTTGTTTTGATTGGTACAACATTCTGAGAGTGTTAAAAGATAGGGCCCCCCTGCATGAATAAACTGGGCTGGGTGTTCTTGACAATCAAATTATGAACGATGGAATCCATTGCTTACACAATCCTTTGTTTTCAAGTAAGTATCAGTTTATATGCAGAAGTGTGCTTCTTATCTGTAGGATATGCAGCCCACGGAGTTGGCCAGAAATGCAGATTTCTTTTGTTTCAAAATGTCATACAAAACAATGAATTTAAAAAAAAGAATAATAAAAAGCAAGGATTCTAGATGAGTCACGACAAGAGTTACTGCGAGAAGAGTGAAAATGCATGACACACTCCAGCATTTCAACTGCAGAGTTTCAGTCTTTACACTGGTTACAAGGCCAGACATTTCATTTAGTGAGACAGCCGTAAACACAGGCCAGGGTGTGATTTGATGTGCCTTGTGTGATCCATGTGAACAACCAGGTGAATGACAGTCATCCTAGAAAATGCAGAAAACTCTTTGCCCAGTTGCTGTTCCACATGCAGTAAATGAAACTACATACTGGCCTTGGAATTTATATTACTCAGGACAACATGGATACCAAGTGTGGTCTGTGTCACGCATATAGAAGAGAGGCTATTATTGTACAGAGTCTGCACACCTACAATGTAAACTTTCTGACAGATCCATTCCTTATTTTCCAAGGTACAAAATGGACAAGGATGTAGCATGAAGTGTCCCTTATCATTTGTTTCAGATGGGGAAACATTTGCCAGGGCATGGAGGGAGTTTCACAGAACCCTATCACCAGACATCCAGAGACTATCCTGGAAAGCCAGATAAGGGAAATGGAGGTAATGACTGGGAGTCAGACTGGGAACAGCTGTTTCTTTTTGCTGTCAGTGGAAGGAGTCCCAAGAGCAGGTCATTTCCGTATCATCGCTATATGTCTGAATATTTGCCACAAGCTCAAAAATGGACCCTGGGCTCACTTGCTCCTGCACGAAGAGCTGTTAGCACCCAGGAGCGCCAGATTTTCCACCTTGCTCATGAGAACCTTACTCTGTAAGGATCATGCTTTTCTTGAGTTTTCTGGCCAAGGAAAGGCTCTTAATATACAATCTGATTCTTTTTCTGCGTGGGTTGTCGGTGCATTGATACTTTTCATACTTCTAGCAAAATACTTTTCATCTACATCGCTACATTTCCTCCTTTTATGAATGTACATGGCATGTATGTCCTCACACTGGTACATTTTTTACTTCCACAAAAATAGCCCACCTGCTCTGAGATAGTTGAGGACAGGATGGGAGTGAGGAGGGTGCTCTCTCCACGCAGATGCACATTGTGATGCCCACAGGAAGCCTGGCACTGCTGAGTCTTCTAAAGTCTTAAAGCACAGTGTACTCTAGGCCCATTGTTCCAGATTAACCACTAGTGTCACGGATAATATAGAAGAAAAATATTACATACACTGATATCTTTTCTGTTAGGCAAGGCAAGAGAGAAGTGCTCTTAAAGATAAACAGTCTACCCTCAGGGTTTGACAGTAGCTGAGAGCCAAGACAAAAATGGTCATGTACCTCTGTAGCCCCAAATCAAACTTTCTCTGTGTAACCCTTTCTTTGCAGCATGATCCAAAGATGGGCATGTGACAAACCCAGACCTACTGGGATCTATCACACAGTTACTAAGCTGCCACCAACCATTCCCTATAATAAGTCACACAGACCAGGGATGGATTTTTAAACAATAAAAGAATAAGGTTTATTTTAAATACAAACAGGGTAAATAAAACAATCAGGTGAATAAAATAAAGTAACGTGGCTTATTCTCACACACACACGCATACAGTTTGGTTCACCTAGAACCTTTAACTTAAAGCACAGACCCTGAACCCATCAGTTCTGGCTAACCAACAGACCCCTGAACCTATCAGGGTGGTACTCTGACCCACAGTAGTACCCTGTCAGACACACAGACTCCCACAACAGCTTCTTCTTCCCCAGCTGCTGCTTCGTCCCAACCCAGTGTCTCACAGTCTGTCTCAGCATCTCCCTTCACCACACAGGCATCACATATTTATACAGTACAGCCCCTCCTCCTGATGTCCCGCCTTCCACTCCCCATAGGATGGAACTTTCCCTCCAAACCCATGACAGACAGGTAACATCAGTGCTGTTATGTAACACCTCCCCTCTTTATAAGTTGTTTTGTAGGGGGAAAGCTAAGGTGCTTTTTCCCAAAAAACAACCTGTATAAAACACACAACACCAATTATACCTACCATATTATACCTACTTACATTCTAAGTTAAACATTTCAAATAGGCATTTAAACATTTACCATATACATTACACCAATTTACCTTTATTAATACAAACCAATTTAAAACCAGGTACATTTTAACTTTTTGTTTTCATTATATACATATAGTCCATGTTTCTTTCGCCGTCTTCATTCTTCAGGTCTTCTTGATAAGGCGTCAGCAACACAGTTCACTGACCCTCTGACCACCTTCACTTCAAAGTTATAGTCCTGTAGGTTTAAAGCCCACCTCATAAGTTTGCTATTGTGGGTTTTCATTGTCTTTAACCATTGCAATGGTGAATGGTCAGTACACAGAATAAAATGTCTTCCCCAGATGTAAGGCTTGGCCTTCTGGATCGCGTAGACTATGGCCAAACACTCCTTCTCCACGGTTGCCAAATGTCTCTCACCTTTTTGAAGTTTCCTACTCAGGTAGGACACTGGATGCTGGTCACCATTCTCATCCTCCTGGCACAGAACTGCTCCTACCCCGCTGTTAGACGCATCGGTGTAGATGATGAACTCCCGGTCGAAGTCTGGAGCACGCAGGACTGGATAGTTGATTAACGCCTCCTTCAACCTCTGGAACGCCGCCTCACAGTCGCTGGTCCACGGGATGCGGTCATCAGCCGTCTTCCTCGTCAGATCGGTCAGCGGAGCCGCAATCTCGCTAAACCTCGGGATGAACTTTCTGTAGTAGCCCACCAACCCAAGAAATGATTTGACTTTTTTCTTGGTGTTGGGTCTAGGCCAATCACGAACAGCTTCTATTTTGGCCTCCAGGGGTTTTATCATTCCTCCCCCTACCATGTGACCCAAGTATTTTATTTCTGGGCTACCCAGCTGACACTTGCTGGCCTTTACTGTTAGCCCTGCTGCACTTAACCTCTGCAGCACTAACTCCAGGTGTATCAGGTGATCTTCCCAGGTATTACTGAAGATCCCTATGTCATCAATGTAGGCCACTGTAAAGTCACTGAGCCCTGCCAAGGTCTGGTCCATCAGCCTTTGGAATGTGGCTGGTGCATTTCTGAGACCAAAGCTCAGGACTCGAAACTCATAGAGACCAAAAGGGCTGCAAAAGGCAGTTTTTTCTTGATCCCTGGGATCAATTCTTAATTGCCAATATCCCTTTACCAGGTCCAATGATGAGATGAACCGACAACCCCCTATGGTTTCAATCAGGTTGTCTAGCCTGGGCATTGGGTAGGCATCAGGAGTGGTTACACGGTTTAATTTCCTGTAATCAACACAAAACCTAATGCTCCCATCAGGCTTGTCCACAAGGACTATCGGAGAGGACCAAGGACTAGAAGAGGGGACGATTATGTTCTCCCTCAGCATCTCGTCCAACTCCTTCCGCACCTTGTCCTTATAGGGTCCCGTTACTCGGTATGGGGATACTGCCTGCGGGGGTGCATCCCCTGTGTGGATCCGATGCATCACTCCCTTCACTATCCCCGGCTTGTTGGAAAACACCTGTTGATATTTGCTAAGCAGCATTTTTAGTTCTTGCTGCTGGTCTTGGGTGAGTGCAGGACTGATCTTTACCTCCTCTGGGTTGTATTTTACTTCCCCTCTACCCTCCCAGAAGGGTAATTCAGCTTCCTCACTCTCAGCTGCTTTTATAGCAAATAGAACCCTCTGTTCCCCTCTGTAGTAGGGTTTTAGGGCATTCACATGAACCACCCTCCTTGCTTGGTTCTCCTCCTGCTCTATTAGGTAGTTCAGATCTGACATCTTGGAAATGACCCTATATGGTCCTGCCCATTTGAGCTGCAGCTTATTCTCTCTGCAGGGCCTAAGCCAGAGCACTTCCTCCCCTGGGTCAAAGTGCCTCTCTCTAGCTTTGCGGTCATACCATGTTTTCTGTTTGACCTTCTGCGCTTGCAGGTTTTCTGCTGCCAGCTCTAGATTTCGCTTTAGGTCATTCATCAAGGTGTCTATGTAAGTCACAACGTCTTGTGGGTCATCCTGGGTGATCTGCTCCCAATTTTGTTTTATCAAATCAAGGGGCCCTTTCACCCCTAAGTGTGCAGCCAACATGTCAGAGTGACCCCTCTGTAAGATCATGGGGCGATTCTTTTCAGGTACCCCCAGCTGACTTCTGATCCCATCTCCCCCTTTTGAGATATTCCTCAGGGTTTCTCTATATAAAATCCCCTTTTTCTCCAGAAATCTCACTGGGGTTTCAGATGTTAGCTGGGCGTCAGTCACCTGTTCAAAACACTTTTGGAGAGTGGCGTCTGCCTTTTGCTCCTGTCCAAATCTGCTGTCTGTGGTTAAGGTTTCCACCACAGCTTCTGAACTCCCCTCTGCTTCCGTCTCTGGCTCATCATTACCCCCCTGAACTGTCCCTGTGGTGGCTTGTGAGCGTGTAATCACTAGCACCCGTTTCACATGTTCAGCCAGGTCATTTCCCACGAGCACGGCTGCTGGCAGAGTCGATGAAATCGCTATCCGCCAATCTCCCCTCCAGCCTTGAAAGTTGACAGGTACCTCTGCTACTGGCAGAGAGATTATCTGCCCCTCAATCCCTGCCACCTTCATGCTCTCATTTGGGATTATAAACTCCCTAGGAATAATATCTGGATGGCACAGGGTTATCTGGGAACAAGTGTCCCGCAGCCCCCTATACTGACGGTCAAGTACTCCTACGTCCACCCCTGCTGTCTCAAACAACTGAGAATCTGTTTTTATCAGCAAGCAGCGCTTTACCTCCAGAAGAGGACCATTTTCCTCAGCCTGATCAGCAGAGGTAGCTGTTCCAGACTGAGTAGTCATGGCAACAGGCTCCCTCTGTGACAATGAGCTTTGCTCTTTCTGGACACAGAACACAGCTTTTGGCTTGGTCCCACTAGAATTCTGAGGCACCATTCCTTTTAGCTGCTTTAATTTCTCACACTCTGAGATTAGATGACCCTTTCCCTGACAGAAATAGCATTTTCTGGTATATTTTGATTCTCTCTCATCTTGTTTTGGTTTTCCCTCCAAAATCTGAGGTCTTGGTTTCATGTCTGAGGGCTTCCCTTCACCATGGGCCCCTCCCCCTTGCTGGCTTTTCCCTGGTCCCTGAGAGTACTTGCTGTAGGTTTCTTTGAGTTTACCTACAGATTTCCCCTCACCCAAG